>NC_089739.1:12930197-13240197 GCF_035083965.1 Branchiostoma lanceolatum
ATATCTAAACTGTGCATACCTGGGGGTGCTGCACTGGAGATCTCTCAAACCCATTGTTTTTCAAAGTGACGGTTTTATATAACCCGGTGGATTAATGTTAATTGAGGCTATATACATCTTTATTGTACCAATGTAACTAATATGCAACAGATCATTCAGGCAGGCCGGGAGTTTTGATAGCAAGGCCAAGGAAGTTTGGCAGTAGGAAACCTAGTTATGGTCTTTAGATAATATAAAGATACTGACAAATTGAAAACAGTTTATTTGTGTCATTAGTGAAGAAGTTCAGAAGAACACATGTTGCTTTTTCAAATTGTTCAGGTACAGCTACAGGTCCGGACCTGTACCTAAACCTCTGTACTGGTACCTCTACCTGTACCTGATGTTACGTTTAGGTACGCAGCACTAGTATGAACCATTTCAAACGAAAATGTTGACTTACTTCAGTTCGGCACCGTTGAACATGCCTGTGTTGATGAAGCTGGGACAGACGCAAGTCACGTGGACGCCGTCCTTCCCTTGGATCCTCAGTTCCGACTGAAACATGACAGTTTACCGGTCATGCGCAGTACAGGGCATCTTCACTCACGTGACTATGAACGAGTATGATGCAATCAAGTTCTTGTTCGCCATGTAGGTATTCTAGATGCACATGTCTCATCTCAAATATGCCCCTACAAAGGTCAATATCTGTATTTCACTAAGGTTTGTTTGCTTTGAGTACAAAACTTTGCAGAAGGACGTACAAGAAGTAAATAAATGGATAACATATGAAAACTCCGGAGGAGGAAAGAATCCAGAAAGACCTATACTAAGCTCTCCCATAAGCTGACTAATTTGATTGTGATATCACAATCAAAGGGTGGGGGGAAAAGGAAACTATGGATTAAACAGGAATGTAAAAGGGTAAAGAGGTGGGCCATGGGATTGAGTCTGACGCTTTTCCCATGATAGCTCGTAGTGCAATGCATTCGGCCTCACCACGGCATGCGTATTCAGCCAAGCACCTCGACTCTTCTCAATACTGAGTGTGTTAGGTTCTTTTATATCAATACTAAATGGTGTAATGGTCTTACCCTGATGGATTCGGCGAACCCCAAGGCCCCAAACTTGCTGGCGCAGTAGTCGGCCAGACCAGCCACGCCCATCAGTCCCGCGGCCGACACGATGTTCACGAGATGCCCCTTATTCTGCTCCATCATGTGCGGAAGGAACGCCTTCGTGGTCTGTTGGGGTAGAAAATGCTTATTTGCATATCTTACATGCACAATGATAGCTAACTTGCATAATTTGGGTGGTTCTGTGGTCTGTTGGGAGTAAAGAAAGTGCCAACATGTGGGGAAGTAACGCCTTCTTGCTTGGTCTGTTGGGGATAGAGAAGGCTAATTTACGTATTTGTTCAGTTAATTTGCATATTTTGTTCAGTTAATTTGCATATTTCGTTTATTTAATTTTCATATTTCGTTCAGTTAATTTGCATATTTTGTTCAGTTAATTTGCATATTTTGTTCAGTTAATTTGCATATTTCGTTCAGTTAATTTGGATATTTCGTTCAGTTAATTTGCATATTTTGTTCAGTTAATTTGCATAATTACTGCGATTCTGTTCCATCGTGTGAGGAAGGAACACCTTTGTGGTCTGTTGGGGAAAGTGAGGGTTAATATGCATATTTTGTATGGTTAATTTACATAAATGTAGCGGTACATGCGTGATGTGAGAAGTTCATCTGAGAGCCATACGTATGTTTATAGGAAGTTCAGTTAATGATTGTTTCTCACCCAGAAGTGCGCGTTGGTGTTGATGTCCATGGTTTTCTGGATGAGGTCATCAGGGCAGTCCAGAAACTTCCGGCCCGTCACGATCCCAGCGTTGTTGATCAGGATGGTCACGTGACCCACGCTGCGCTTTACCTGTTAGACGACCATAGCAAACATTAGTGTTTACAGAATAACAGGGGTCTTTATTCACTACAAGGATCTATATACAATCTTTTATTCGTGGCGAATGGTCCCTGGTTCAAATCCTCTGAAATGCCACCGATGCTGTGTCCTTGGGAAAGGCACTTAACACGACATTCCTCACTCCACCCAGGTGTTAAAATGGGAACCTGACTTCAGTTAGAGAGGTACATGGTAAAGGGCGATATGGAAAGAGAGGGATGGGCCCCGACTTCGCTTCCAAGACCATGCTCTAGAGATCCTTAGACACAGTGGACAATAAGTTAACAACCTGTTGCCCCTACGGCCTCAAACAGGCTACCTTTATACATCCCGATTGTGAATAAAGAACATTGTTAATGTCATCCTGTGATTTTCTAACTGTCGCAAAAATAGACGGACTGTTTACACTTTGCAATCAACCGTTTACACTGTGCACTCTAAAGTGCTTTGCACAAGATTGTGTCAAGGAATTCTTAGTGTTCAAAGGTTAGAACAGCAGAGCAGATGCTGAAATAGCAAACCAGGAGCTCAACAATTAGGCTGCTACCGATTGAGTTTTCTGACTGTTCCGTTTATCGGAAAGTAAACGTTACGATTTTCCAACCCAACATTTACTTGGAGATTAGACATGAGCTCTAGGGCACTGACGAAAAGAGTCAACGCCCGCCCGGTCACTGACCTCCTGAGCGGCCCTGTAGATGTCGTCCCTCTTGCTACAGTCGCACACAAAGCCGGACGCCTTCCCTCCCTCCTCCCGGATCATCTGCACAGTCGCCTCGTTCGCCTCCTTGTTGATGTCCCAGGCGACGATGGTGGCACCCAGGCGGGCGAAGCTGAGCGCCATGCCGCGGCCGAGCCCGCTGCCCGCCCCGGTGATCAGCACGATCTCGCCCGACACCGACTTCTTGCCGGGCGGGAAGATAAAGCTCAACAGGTTGATCAGTCCAGCGATCAGCGACATGATCATGAGCACGCCAAAGCGAAAAGTGATCACAAGACCCTCGAGAAGCGACATGTTGGCCGTTCGGCAGTTGGAATTCGGAATGTACAGTATATAAGGTCCTGGTAGCTTCACCTGTTGGCACTTTGGAGACGTTCGGGCAAATATTAGCCAAAGGAGTAGGGAAAGGAGTGAACTGTCTTCCTGGGTCACCTTTTTACTGCGCGCGCACCTTAACCCTCACGTGATCAGTTAAGGTTAAACCAAGGTTAAACACGCCTAGCCTGTGCTTACACAAGCTCTCGGTCGGAGGTTACTGACCCCAAGGTGATAGGGGGCTGGCAGTTTAATACAGGACCCGGGCCGGCCGCTAGGAGCGCGATTTGTCAGGCTGAAACACGCCCCTCTGATGTTTTCATGTTTTAAGATAGCCTGTATATAACACAGTTAGATAAAGAATAGCGATCTTTTCTTATTATTCTCTTCTCCTGGTATCATTTAGCCTACGTTGGTCATGGGTACGCACTGAAGCAAGTGAAACCCAGCACCAAGAGACCACGGATCGCGGCGATATAATAAACGTTAAGCAAGGACAACAACAACAGCAATTAACTCCATCGTCAGTTGTCATTGTAATACTAGTAGTCTCTACATCAGACTTTTCGGCTACCCAGGTTTTCTGACATGAAGGTTTAAACGTTTGATATCGAAAGTTCGAGTTGAAAAGTTAAAGGCATCCAGAGTATTTTATGAGGCTTGAAATTTGAATAAAATAACTCCAATATCTAGTAATTCCTACACATGATAAGTTTCAATAACACTAAACCATTACATATCGACATTAAAGGTCATTAAAGGAGCAAGGATACGATGTCGTTGTGTGGTGAGAACTGATAGACAATCCAAGCCCTAATAGACTGATCCTGACTGTCCATCACAATTAGCGGTTCGACCAATGAGAGAGTGACTGCATGTCCGTCAAATATTTGCATTTTTATGTTTTAATTTTGCATTTCTACGTTTTGACGGAGGTGGGCAGGGCTATGGTATCGGTCTATTTACACCAGGCGCGTGAAACTAAAAGATCACCATATATGTATCTTATCTTTGTGCCACTTTTGAGCACTTTTGATAGGAAATCCACATGCAAATGTGGTAAACAGTGGCATCAAATGTTATTTTCATAAAGATTACAGCAACTAGAATATTTCCCGTTTTCAAGCCTCATAAAATGCTCTTTTCAACTTTACCAAGCCGGGAGGCATTGCCCTCCAGAAACTAACTGTAGGAAAGATACTAATATTGATTCTAAAGATGGAGAAAAAGTTCGTTTTCACAATGCCTCGATAGTTCAATTTTTTCTGATACACATCCTGATTGAGAAAAACGGGGCAGCTCTAAAACCTCACGATTTTCTATCCTAACATCTGCTTGGAGATAAGCCACCATGGGTACGAGGTTGGGTCAAAGGTTACCGTAGGAAACATGGCGGCCTGGAGCTAAAATCTTGGGCCTGACTTCTTTTGTTCACATTTCTGCGATATCTTGATGACATTTTAGCTGATTTTTAATCTTAAAGGTAAGTTATTATACTAATTTTGAGTAGGCTTCGAATGATAGAAGGTACTTTGTGTCCTTTTTGTCTCAGTGGAAGCGAATTCATGGCGACTTTTGTTTTGTGAGCGCCCCCCTCCCCTCTTGTTGGTTTGTTTTGAATGAGGTAAAGTTATCCACAGTAATTATCGTTGAGGGCCATTTTTTGATGATGTCAATGTGTAAAGTTGGGTACTATGTCTATGCTATCACGATATTTTTACCATTCATAAGTATAACACACACATGCACGCACACACACACACACACACACACACACACACACACACACACACACACACACACTTTTAAACTTTGATAATATTTCAGCAGGTATAAGCCCAGTTATGGATGTGGTGTATGTGAGTGAGTGAAAGAAACTAACAACAGTATTTGATATTTCAGCAGGTTTTAGTCCCCAGTTCCAGACATGGATGTGAGAGAGTGAGAGTATGTGAGTGGTGTATGTGAGTGAGTGAAAGAAACTAACAACAGTATTTGATATTTCAGCAGGTTTTAGTCCCCAGTTCCAGACATGGATGTGGTGTACAGGGTGCGAAATACTTTTTTGAGCCAGGTTTCCCATGTTGCAACCAAGGGCAAATGCTAGGTTGCACATCCAAATTTCAGGTTGCTCCAGCAACATTCACCGATTTCTTCAAATCAAGCTCGTATGTAGCATATAATACTACTAACATTTCAAAATATATATTAGATAGTATTGTGTTCCCATTGACCTAACAACATCTTGTTTAGCTGAGGGCAGTGTGTTTTCGTCTTTTTCAGCTCAAGTTCCACAATCTATGAAGGGTTTTGGATGGTTTAAAACGAAAAAGTGTTGATTTCCGAAAAGTGCTGGCCTTCGCTGGACCTGTACAGGTAGGTGCTGTTTTGAAAGTCTTGGAACCCCTAGTGCTCTGTCCTTCTCTAGTTTAGGAGTGACTGCTTATAGATGCATTCCCAATTCAGTTCAGAATTGCCTTGATGAAAGTGACATGGTCACCAAAACGTTGGTTGAATAAATCACTTGCAGGCTTTTATAAGCTAGGATTTATAGAAAAGGGGTCCAAAAATTGTGGGGGCGTGCTTTGATGCAGGAGTTAGGTGTGTTCTATTCTTATCATATTAGCCAATTATTTTGGAATTATATTTAAAGAACGTCTGAAAGACTCATTTCTCTCTGGCTGGAGGGAACAACTTAGACATTCCAGTAAACTACACGCATATTCTAAAATCAAAAAGCACTTTGGTATGGAAACATATCTCACATCAATTCATAATAAACTGTTTGCAAATAGCATAACAAAGCTGAGAATCAGTGCACATTGCTTAGAAGCTGAAAAGGGTCGACACCACAACACACCAGCCACTCAGAGATTGTGTCCCACATGTAATGGAAGTGTTGAAGATGAATTCCACTTTGTGATGAATTGTCCAACTTATAGCAAAGAGAGAGATATGCTTTTACAGACTATTACTACTAAGACAAATTTCACCCTATCTGGTACACAGAGCGATATTTCTATGTACTGTTGTCATGTCCGACTCCTATATCCATGTACATAGGTCAATTTCTCCATAAATCATTCGAAAAGTGAGACAGAATTACCCATACATGACTATATATTGTAACAAATACACTGGTTTCGAAAATATTTTGTACTTAGAATTGTAGGATAGATTAGCCTTGGAGAACAGATTGTTGATTTCATGCCATACATTGTATCATGTACGATTGTTGAGCAATAAAGTTCACTTCACCATTGCCGTAATATATTGCTGTCGTCTTTTGTCAATATGGGACTTTTAGAGACGTAACTACAGCGTGTCAGCGTAAAAGAATGCCTTCCGGACCCACTGATACCTGGTAACATAGCCTCCTTGCCGAAACCAAATATTTTTTTGCGCAATAATCAGGAAACCTTTGTGGAAAGTATAATCTACATTAATATGCTAGTACCCACAACTAGCCCCTTCAGGGGCAAATTCACAGCATGTCATGTTATGTTATTTGTCATCACTACCTTACCTTCGCCGAGAAGGTTATGCAGAGGGTAGCGTTTGTGTGTTTGTTTGTAACATTCAGCATAAATCGAGAAGGCTTGGGTGGATTGTCTTGATATTTGGTAGGTGGGTAGGTCTTGATGAGACATGGAAATGATTCGATTTTGGGTCCCCTAGGGGCTTGTTATGGTAATGCAGAGGAACTTCCTGTTTTGAGATCTCGTGTTCTGGACACGCTATGGTCCTGATATTTGAGTGGTAGATAGCTCTTTGGACAGAGAGTATCAAAGTTGTATAGGTTTGGGCCTCCTAGCATCTTTTTTGGAACTGCAGGAGCAGGTTTTGCTTCAGACGTTGAAAGGGAATAACTCAAGAAGGGCCTGATGGATGGTCATGATTTTTGGTAAGTAGATAGCTTGAGTGATGATGTACAAAATGAGATACTTATTATGCAAATCAGAGTCTAATTTTCATAATTAATTAGGAAAGTTTATACAGCCGCCAAATTCCATGATAGGACTCTCAAACATGTGACATATGTAACTGAGGAGGAGAGAAATATTAATAGATATCAACTATGCAAATGAAGACATCATTTTCATAATTAATGAGAAAATACTATAACTCAAGATGGGCTTGATGGATGCTTTGTTAGATTGGATACAATTATGCAAAACAGATTCTAATTTGCATAACTAATGAGACAATTTTAAAAACCCGCTGTGTTCCTTGATATGACTATTAATATATGTGACGTTTGTAACTGAGGAAGAAAGGAATGTTAATAGATAGAAAATATGCAATTGTAGGCGTAATTTGCATAATCAATGAGAAACTACTATAATTACATACAGGTAAATGATGGCAACTTTATACCTGTGGCACTTGGAAGTTATGTGAATGTGAACATCGTTGAATTACATTATGCTAATTTATTACATTTGCATAATTGATGATAAATGTTAGCATAACCTTCTTTGATAAGCTCATACTTTGGACAACTTTTGTTATTTGGGTGAAGACGATCAACTGGTATGATTTATGATTGATGAGAAACACTCCTAAATACGTCAGTCATAAAGGTTAAAATCATTTGGAGAAGGTATGAGGTCGTGGAACTCTAGTTTAGAAATATTTTCAATTCATTGGAATTATTTGTGTAAGGGATTTCATTGTTAAGAAATATTTGTAAAGCTAGATCTCTGAA
This sequence comes from Branchiostoma lanceolatum, assembly GCF_035083965.1. Classification (NCBI taxonomy): domain Eukaryota; kingdom Metazoa; phylum Chordata; class Leptocardii; order Amphioxiformes; family Branchiostomatidae; genus Branchiostoma; species Branchiostoma lanceolatum. Next base: position 12,937,883 of record NC_089739.1, read on the forward strand.
CTCCTCTTTTAGTCTTTTTTCCTTGCAATTGTGAGCTAGATTCAGTTAATATCATGTAACATCACGTCTATTGGCCCCAGAATAAGCACAGTGTAACTAACATGTATTATCATACCAAGTACCTTCCTCAGTGAGAAGAGGATGACAACACAGGCCTTCAAATTAAAGTCTACTTTACCGAGATGTCTTCAATTAACTCTTACTCGGATGCTGGTGGATATGATGTCCTTTTTTTTCTTTCATCTTTTTTATAGATAAAAGAAAACAAATGTTGTCACAGCCAACTCTAAGATCCTCTAACAACTGTGAATGGTTTCCCTTTGCAGATGCCAATGTCACAAACATCACCATGGAGGCATGGATCCGGTTTAAGATATACTAGTAAAAGAAAGATCAGCGTCAGTTTACGTTTGGATACCATGTGTTTGCATACTGTTAATTTGAATTAGTGAGTTCAAATGCTACTGTTGGATAGAATAGGATAGAGGTAGATAAGAAAGATATGAAGTCCTGACTGGCATAAATGGAATTAAAATATATCTGGTTGCTTGGCCTGTTACCTTGTGAATACTACTACAGAGATTTCTATGGCTAGAATTCACTTTTTGATTGTATAAAAATCATTCATATGAATTCTAATTAGTGTACTCTAATGTACATTCTAATGTACAGATAGCACGATGTTAGTTCTGTAGGCAAAAGTATTGCTATCACTACTTTCACTGTGGTTTTATTTGTTCTTGATCTTGTATCTGGATAATATGTATCAACGATATAAAAAGGAGCTCCTATAGCCTCCTTTGTAAAGGGTAAAGCCTGGTTAGAATATGTGGTCTCAGAAAGAAGATTATAATCTTCTTTGTGTTCAGATTGTACTTTTCAGCTAACAATTTAAACATTAAAAATGTTCTTTGCATAATTTTAACAAAGTGTGAAGGTTTATTCTTCAACAAGTTAGAACAACTTAAAGTATGTAGCATGCTCTAAAAGTAAACACAGCTACAATCTATTGTCTTGCACATCGTACAGTTTTATTACCCGCAAGAAAAGGAGTAAAACCCCAAAAGCTCAAATTGTATGCCGTAGTTGTTCTTACTGGTATAGTCCCTTGTTATCATTGTTATGTTCTATAGTACTGTATGCATACTTTTTTCTTAATGTTGCGGCCATTTTTGCCCGTCAAGCGCTGTTTTTGAGAGAGGTGTTCGAAATAGAACAAGGGGCGTGGCTTATGGTGTTCGACTTGAACGGTCCATTAGCCATCGGGGTACGGACTTGCAAATTAACCTACTTATTAGTGTCATAATTTCCCCCCTGTTTCCACCATTTGGACGGTAGTCGTCAGTTGTTCTTCTTGTTGCCTTGACGACCGGTAAAGTTGTCCATGGACCCGTGCAGGTTGATGACCTTCTGAGCGAGGTCGGCGAGGGGCGTCGGCCCCATACTGGAACAATACAAAGACATTTCGTCAATTCTAAACAATTTTGCCACTTCTCCAATGCAATCTTTCAATCATCCGAAGAAAAAATAACGAATGGGCGAAATATTTCATTCTACGGCAGGGCTGTCTCAAGGGCCCGTCCTTCCGCCCTAGGACGGAAATTTGCTTCTTGGGACGGAAAAAAATTCAACCCTGTCCGTCCAAAAAATATCAATTTCATGACCTAAAACCGATGAAAATGTATTTTTGTAAGCTTAGAATGACAGAATCAATTGAAAATGAAAAAAAAAATGAGTGGGACGGAAAAAAATTAAAGCTGGAGACAGCCCTGTTCTACGGTCTTAGGCCTGATACCTCAGAACACGTGACCTACCGGAAGTGTGACGTGAGCAACGGGGCAAAGGTTAGAAGTTGGTATCGGCCCCCGTCACGGCATACTCACGATCAAAGCTTTGTACTTATGTCAAATTTCCCACGTCACATACCGATCAAAACCTCATAAAACACCAAACATATCTTGAGTAAAGAGTTATCCTTCGGGTCTCATTCATGAGTTATTTCGCCCCATAGGCTTACATGTTATAATACGTGTTTTACATGGGCGTGTTCGTAATGAAGCTATAAAAAATGAACCAATGTTATTCATTTCATGTTGAGAACATTAACCCTAGATCATAGATCATGTCAAAAAAATACCGACAGTTTCACTACATACAATCTCTTTTAATAGCAATTACAAACTGCACTTAGCTACACCCCCAAAAAGGCACTTTTCCAGCTGAAAGCGCATGACCGCATTACGCATAATGCCGGGGTGTACACGTCCGACCTCGCGCGCGGCTGCCGAACTTTACCTCCTAATTTCTTCAGTTACAAACAAGCTTTCATCAGTTTGACGCCTGACATCAGTCGGGCTGGCTAAAAGGGAATTTCCCACTGATATAGACACACGTTCATGCAGCCGTTCATTTTTTGGGGTACGGATTCTATTCTCGGAGTGATACAGGAACGAGACCTTCAGCCTGCTTTAATATATCATTTGGAGAGCTCTAGAGAGCCAGCTAAAATCATAAAGAAGGTTTAAAAACGCATCAACTGCAACAAGGGGGCCCAAACCCTCACGACTTAATCCCCCTCCAAAGAGCTATGTACCACTCAAGAATCACGACCATAGCATATCCAGAACATGAGGTATCGAAACCGGAAATTTCACTACAGTCCTTACACTCTTATCTTTCGGAGGTCTCATAAGGACCTACGTACAATACAATCAATAATAATAATAATGGTTTTTATTGGTCAGAAATTACCCGCAATGGCAGCCTTTCTAGTGCTGAATTGATGCAGGTTTCACATAATACACAACATATACATATTTTATCCACACTTGCATTTTTGTGGAACTGTCGCAAGGGTCTGGGCGGCTGCCATTCGGCGCCACCAGGTGACCTCAATACGACCTTCCCCAACCGAAGTCAGGTACCCATTTACACCTGGGTGGAGTGAGGAAAGTCGAGTAAAGTGCCTTTCCCAAGGACACAAGATCGGTGACATGACACGATTCGAACTCGGGACCACTATAAATCGAGGCCATCTCGGGTTATGCTGGTTTTCCACATACACATACACATACACACACAATCACACACACACGCACTCACACACACACACACAGAGCCACACACACACACACACACACACACGCACACACACACATACATGCATACATACAAACGCAACACAGCTTTCTTGGCGAAGGTTATACTAGAAACTCACCCCTGAATACCGCTCAGAATGGCGACAGTTCTCGGCAGAACCAGCCAGAACTGGTTCCTCAGCACCGCATCCACGATCTGCTGCACCACGTGATCTGTCTGTAGCATCGCCACCTCCCTATAATGACAATGAACTTTATTGCATATTCATGCCCAACATGGGCTTAATGCATTAGATAACATAATTGAAGAGCTAGAACGGCCGCACAGCAGCCCAAAATGTAATTTTTGCCTATAAATGCCCCAAAAAACCTCCATAGAAATGTTTTTAAGACCTCTTCCAAAAAAGTGAAGAAAAAAACGCCTGGGGTGTTTGCCATGGGGAGTGAAATATAACAATAAAAGGAACATTCTGTTATATTCCATCTAAATGTACAGCGTTTCCGAGTCTCTCTTCTTGAAGCATGTGTACACAAATTTACATGGTTTTTCAATTACATCATAGTTTTAGATGACATGATATATGGGAATAATTCGTTCTTTGTAAAGTTTATTTTGCAAGTCCATGATCGAAGGCTAATGGCAATTACATGGTAAAAGCATATGAGCTATACATGTGACAATGGAAAGTTGATTAACATAATCGTGGCAAAATACTAAACAAATATTGTAAATGCAGAAATGTTCGCGGTGGTTTTATGTTCGACCGTTTCACCGCGAACTTAAAACCAAAGAGAACATTTTTGTCCAATACTGTAGCAGTATGTGACTAGAGTGCTCCCGCAAACTTAAAACCACCGCAAACACTCCATTTTCGCCTTAGCGCGAAATAAAAACCACGCGAACTTAAGTGCATTTACCGTACAACGTAATAAGGCAACGGGTAAGGACAGAGGACCGGACAAGCCGCAAAAAACTTGTTTTCAAGTGTATTACTGTAAACTTTAAATGCATTTAAGTTGGCGTGGTTTCTATTTCGCGCTAGGGCAAAAAGAGAGTGTTCGTGGTGGTTTTAAGTTCGCGGCAGCGCTATATAGTCACATACTGCTACAGTATCAGAGAAATGTTTGCGGTGGTTTTAAGTTCGCGGTGAAACGGTCGCCGCGAAAACCGCGAACATAAAACCAACGCAAACATTTCTGCATTTACAGATATTTCTTAAGCCCCTCACATGCATAGAGTAGTGAACTGTTTTGTTACTCTTGCGGGGCTTTTTTCCAAAGAGGATAAGTTGGCGATGGGTCGTTGGAAAGACATAACTTAAAGGAATGTAAAGCAGTTTTATGGCCAAAAAAGTGGAAATGAATAAATGCTGAAATCTTTATGGCACTGACATTTACTAACACTGTTAAGCATATTTGAGTAATAACTTCATACTTTTAGCTTTAAAACCACGCAAAAACGAGCCTAATGACGATCCTCTTACTTTCGCAAGGCCACAAAAACTCCAGTTAAATCGCGCAACTCAATTGTTTTTTTGCCGTCAGTCTTCGGCGAGGTTTCGGTAAATTCCGGTGGCGTGTCTTGCCGCTGGTGTTCTCCCGTAAAACAACGAGAAAATGTCCACCTGGGCGACCTCGTGAGTTTTCCACACCAGTCAGGAAAATGAAGGCTCAGGAGAGACTAAGGCACGTGTGTTTTAGGCAACGCATTTGATCAAATCCCCGTAAGCGCTTGGGACGCATCGGCAAAGTTCGACCGCGCTCGGGAGATTTGAAAAATGGTTGCTCCCCCAGGCGTGCCGATAGCTCAACGATTTTCTGTCTGTTCCCACATCACAACGACGTGCATAATGGACGTCACTATTGTAAGTGAGACACTTGGGCGCTTCTGACCGGGTTTCGCGTCATTAAGAGGCGACACCTGGTCGGAAGCAGTCCACGTGACCTCACAAACCACCTGTACTCTATCACCTGTCCACAGAACCGTAGTTAAGCTTCAGAACGCGTATTCTCTGTCTTGTCGAGCTACGTTGGTCTGGTCGCACAGCGGGGGATGGGGAGCAATAGAGAAGAAGAGAGTTGTAGGCGGGGGGGGGGGGCTCGGGAGGGACTCAGGGGTAGTTGGTTTTCGTTCCTAGCCTGTTTGGAGGTCGAGTTGGCTAGTTCCAGGGCTAGGAACGAAAACCAACTACCCCTGAGTCCCTCCCGAGCCCCCCCCCCCCCCCCCGCCTACAACTCTCTTCTTCTCTATTGCTCCCCATCCCCCGCTGTGCGACCAGACCAACGTAGCTCGACAAGACAGAGAATACGCGTTCTGAAGCTTAAAGGAAGGCTACATATGCCGTGCTGACGCCTTCTCACCTGATAATTGAATTATATGACGTCAGTGTTTCAAATTTTTCACCTGATGATTAAATTATATGACGTCAGTGTTTCGAATTTTTCACCTGATGATTGAATTATATGATGTCAGTGTTCAGTTACCATAGTTATCAGGTGAGAAGGCGACAGCACGGCATAAGTTGCAAACGGTGGAAAATCCCAAAACTATGACGGACTTATGTGAAACTACTTGAAGTAAGAATTTGACTTTGGAATATATTAAGCATAACATTGTAGGATTTTTCAATTTTTTGTGTAGCCTTCCTTTAAGCTTCAGAACGCGTATTCTCTGTCTTGTCGAGCTACGTTGGTCTGGTCGCACAGCGGGGGATGGGGAGCAATAGAGAAGAAGAGAGTTGTAGGCGGGGGGGGGGGGCTCGGGAGGGACTCAGGGGTAGTTGGTTTTCGTTCCTAGCCTGTTTGGAGGTCGAGTTGGCTAGTTCCAGGTGCTGAGGAGGGATTTTATATTTACCGTCGCCAGGATTAGACGTATCCGATCGAATAAGACGGGTAGCTTATTTTTAGGTGGGCGCTGTGAATGAGCCTTGTGGGGTAAGGTAAAGAAAGTTCGGCGAATCTAGCACCCACCCACCCGCCCTCGTTCTTCTTTGTCATGAGACCGTTCAGCGACCCTTCCGGCGACACTCCGGGCTTTTTGCCCATACCTTAACCTTCTAATGGAGTGTAGCCATGGGTCGTTTCGGATAGAGTACTATACATTGTGATTGATCATAGTATTCTTTGAACTAAAGTGTATAGAAATGAGTAAATAGACTGATTTTCGGGGGATAAAACTGCTTTACCTTCCTTTAAAAGCACCACGCACCTGAGTTCTGCTCCAGTGAACATCCCGGTGTTGATGTAAGCCGGACACACGCAGGTCACGTGGACGCCATGCTGTTTCACCTCGTGCTGCGGAAGAGAATAAAGATATGTTTGTTTTATTCACCAACTAGAGTGAAGTATTTGTACTACATATACTTAAGGTTTTCTATGTTAGTTCAGCGATTACGGGGTCTTTTTATAAATATGAATAGGTACTAGGTAATGAATTTTTCTTTTTATTTGAGTTGAATGTGTGATATTTGTGTACCGATTTGTTAGAAATAGAGAGAACGCTAGCGACCCCAAAAAACACCCCTCCCAATGAAATTCAATGGCTACCCTGCGACGTCACAAAATCAAGATGGTCGCCACCACACATGCCAACGGATCCAACAAAGGTTTTGCTACGCAAACCAGTAATTTGTATTATTACAGCCAGTAGCCAGGTACCCATTTCTGAGTAATGAGGCTGTAACGCGCTCGAGGCATCTCCTTGAACACGGGACCCCCGTTTTACGTCTCTTCCGAAAGACGGTGCGGCCCCGACAAGGATACCCTTCCCGGATTCGATCCGGAGTCTGGTCCCGGCTGATAAAGGCCGATAGTTGATGATGACGATTCACAAATAGTGTGTACCGGTACTGTACCGTAAAAATTGATTAGGTACAGGTCCCAAAATACCAGATCATCAAGTACCGGTACTGCACCGATATAAATTTCCACCAAGTATGTGCTTATTTTGTGACTGATCTCCTGACCTCATAGCCTCGTGCAACACCAAACGTGACCAAAGTGACACATTGAACTAACATGCAACATATCATTCAGGCAGACCGGGAGCTTTGACAGCAAGGCCAAGGGAGTTTGGCGGGAAACCTAGTTATGTTCTTTGAATAAAGATACTAACAAGTTGAAAACATTTATTTATGTTCCTGTCATATTAAAGAAGTTCAGAAAAACACGTCAATTTTTCAAATTGTTCAGGTCCAGGTCCAGGTCCAGGTCCGGACCTGTACCTAAACCTCGGGTACCTGTACGTGTACCTGTACCTGATGTTACGTTTAGGTACGCACCAACCTGATTAAACTATTTACGAATGACTGATAATCAGTCTTCCAGCATGTATGGAAGTTGCAAGCCTCACCCTGATAGAGTCTGCGAATCCGACGGCCCCAAACTTGCTGGTGCAGTAGTCGGCCAGCCCGGCCATCCCAGCCAGCCCAGCGGCACCCGCGATGCTGACCAAGTGTCCATGCTTCTTTTCCATCATGTGGGGGAGAAACGCCTTGGTGGTCTGTTGGGGGTAGAGGGGTTAATTTGCATGTGGTTAATTTGCATATGGTTGCTTTGCATATTTACCGTGGTTCTGTCCCAACATGTTGGGTAGAAACGCCTTGGTGGTCTGTTGGGGGTAGAGGGGTTCATTTACATGTGGTTAATTTGCATATGGTTGCTTTGCACATTTACCGTGGTTCTGTTCCAACATGTAGGGTAGAAACGCCTTGGTGGTCTGTTGGGGGATAGAGAAGGTTAATTTGCATATTCCGCTAATCCGTATGGTTAATTTGCATAATTACCACTGTTCTGTTCAAACAAGTGGGGAAGGAAAACTTTGATGGTCTGAGGAGAAAGAATAATCCGGAATACGTCACATCCGTCCTTATACATCATTGTTTTGGGAGAGGGTATTCTTGGGGGGGGGGGGGTCATTACGTCTCTGAATTTCTCATTGCCATAACCATTAAACAGTTATATGACCACGGCCGGCGGACTTTCAGTATAAATGACGATGACAATACATTTTATTGCATGCTAAAAAAAGAAGAAACAGTCATATGTTTCACGTTGTTTCATGCCCAACGTGGCGTTTTTAGTCAAGCACATCGGATCACTCCTAGTCGTCTCGATAAGTTTAAATTTGTTGGGTTCTGTTACGTGTGAAGGTTTGACGCCCGAGGTTGCCCCATCAGAAAGGATCAATGCTCATGCTGTGCCCGAGCGGAGCCTTCGAACCTCCACACCCTTTGGAGCCAAGGAATTCACTCGTTGTGCAGATAACATGTAGGCGGGCAGGCAGGCATAAATTTCTTTTTCTATAGCATGCTGTGGCGAACAAAAGCCACAGATAGAGATGATTTACATGATTACTGAAATAGGCTAAAAGAGCTCAACACAAGTTCAGTGATTAATCAATCGTTCACAGCTGCAAAGTGTTCTTCCTTCTTGAAGGTAATGATAGGTATGAGTCTTTAAAAGCAAGATTACATGATTTGAAGCAAGGAGCCTATCTGAAAGCAATCACAGTGAGACCAACTTTTGTAAGCTTGTACAACGATTGTTTCTTACCCAGAAGTGCGCGTTGGTGTTGATGTCCATGGTTTTCTGGATGAGGTCATCGGGGCAGTCCAGAAACTTCCGGCCCGTCACGATCCCAGCGTTGTTGATCAGGATGGTCACGTGACCCACGCTGCTCTTCACCTGTTAGACGACCATAGCAAACTTATCAATTAATTGTAATTGTAACTTCAAGTATTGTAAAATAATACAAACTTATAAATGCAAATATGTAACACCATGTTGACATGTGCGGTGGCCGCCATCTTGATTTTGTGACGTCGCAGGGTAGCCATACCATTTCATTTGGAGGAGTGTTTTTTGGGGTCGCTAGCGTTCGGCACACAACTATTACACATTCAACTCAAATAAAAAGAAAAATTCAATACCAATTCATATTTAATATTAAAAAAACCCGTAACCGCTAAACTAACATAGTAAAAGTATATGTAGCACAAATACTTAACTCTCGTTCATTTATATAATTCATTTTCCTTCTCTGTTATTAAGTATACACACTTAGTATACCACTAGTTTGCTTGGCCTTGTTTGCAAATTAGCCTTCGGGCTAACCTGGAATCTAGTCTCTATCGTCGTTAGGCCGGGCGCTCTACGGGGCAGAAGGCGCTTTCCGCCGCCGGCATCTCAGTTGGCCCCCGGCGACCGTCGTGGCCCACTGAACTACTGCGTCAAACTACTACTTTGTCTTTTAGAGTGCTGGGGTAATCTTTGAGCAGATGTTGGGATTTAAAACCGTCCCGTTTTTGCAGGTAGAAACTCGGCCTCCGAAAACATTTACGATTTGATCCCAACATCTGCTTGGAGATCACAACTGGCGACAAGGCAGTGTATCCGTACTCTCCAAGCAGAGGAACGGGTCCGGCTGGTTTTTGACATGTTTTGGGCGTTTTGTCGGGCTTTCTATTTTGTTCCATGGCATGGCGGCATAAGGAAAACGTGACAAGATAGAAACTTAGCCCGACGATACGCCTAAAAACACGTCAAAAACCAGCCGGACCCACTCCTCTGCTTGAAGAGTAGTGCTCCCACGCCCCCTAGCGGTCACTGACCTCCTGAGCGGCCCTGTAGATGTCCTCCCTCTTGCTACAGTCGCACACAAAGCCGGACGCCTTCCCTCCCTCCTCCCGGATCATCTGCACAGTCGCCTCGTTCGCCTCCTTGTTGATGTCCCAGGCGACGATGGTGGCCCCCAGGCGGGCGATGCTGAGCGCCATGCCGCGGCCGAGCCCGCTGCCCGCCCCGGTGATCAGCACGATCTCGCCCGACACCGACTTCTTGCCTGGCGGGAAAATCAGCCGAACCACGCTCAACAACCTGGCGATAAGCGACACCACAAACAGCAGAACCACGCCGATCATATCCTTAAGTATAAACCCCATCGCTACTGTCCTCAACAGGTTAAAACCTCCTTGCTGCCTCGAAAGAAAGACTTCTGCACTGGATTCCGACCTAAGTGGAAGGTGAAAAAGTCAACTTTAATACATCACATGCGCAATCGGCTCCAGTTAAAAACCTTTGATCGGGCAGATTAGCCTCAATCAGATGACGCCTGCCGAAAACGATGAATGGGAAATGTCTAAATGGCCATGAATTGAATAATTCGTGAAAGGTCACAGAGATTACATGTTCATTTGTTTTTCTTTGAACCTTTATTTTGCATGAATAACTCGCGAATCTGCGTGCAGGCCCATTGGGGCCATGCAGGAGGCTTGCCTGAGTGTCATCCTGTTTAGTTCCAGGCTCTACCTTCACCAAACAGTTTGCTGACGTCACAGCCTGGAACTAAACAGGATGACACTCACTGCTGGAGGGAGGCGGTCAGGGTCAGACAAAATGTAACAAACTATAGAGATGGAGATTACACAGAAGAAGAAAAAAAGAACTTTGTTGCGCAACAGGTATACAATGTATGGCAACTTGTAACATAGACTCTAGCAACATGACAATTGAACTATTCATGATATCTAACAATTTTGAAGAAACTAATCTAATACATGAATATGACAGTAGAGATTGAAATCAATAAAGATAAATGTAGTCCTAATAGATCCATATATATATGATACACAATCATATATTTGTACTACGCTAGATTCGGGTATTTCAAAGGCACCCAAAGATACCCATGATCCCTTGCTGTGAGGAGGCGAAATCTGTAGCTCCCGATCTTACTGTACAAAAACTGGCTTTTTACCTACTTTTTGTTGAAATGACAAACCATTATCAACTGTAAAATTTCTAAGAACAGCTGAAATGTGTTTAAGCCGACATAAGAAGATGTTGGGCCAGATTTGGAGTACTTTGGAGCTGGTTCAAGTAGCTGCGTCACACAAGCAGACCGAAGACAAAGACAGAGAGCTGTCTGTCTTCAAGCGGAAAACCGCAGCGGGCTCCTATTAAGGAGCCCTCGCGGGTAAGTCTCGATCTATTTCGATCAATTTAAGGTCTAAGAATATTCGGCATTTAGCTACAGATTATTCGGCAGTAATAGGCATTGCTGTGTGTATACTTGTTTCTGGCGCCCTCCCCCTCTCTGTTACAGTTGGCGGGAAATCTTACTGAACTAATTATCGTCACTGTCGCCAATTCTCCCACTCATCGAATCCTGAACTTCGGCCAGAAGCTGTAAATGAGCCGTAATCCACACAACAGTAAGGTGCACGAAAATATTGGTAAGCCCGTTCCAATTTATTCGTCAGCCGCAAAATTGACTATAGAAATGTGGAGTCAGGTGGATCTTTGTGGGTTCAGCAGAGAAGTGGCCTTGTCTCTTCTGCCCAAATTGAAATTAACTGAACTCAGACTGGAACGAGGAAGGAGGGGAATGATAGAGCCAGATGACCAAAGGAAAGCTAAATGTGACATGACTGAAAAATTACTCAAACTCATGGAGAAAGAATATGACGAGTTGGAACAAGTAAAAGAAACTCTGACAAACGAACAAGTGATAGAAGAAGTAGAACATGAGCAGCTGATGGCTAAATAGACCTTTCTCACGCGGCGGCCATGATAGAATGAAAACGAGGCCCTTGTGGCAAACATTAGACCGATCCTAACTGTCAATCACAATTACCAGTTTAGCCAATGATTACCTGATGATTAGAGAATCGAACAATGAGGAAGTGGCTGCATGACCGTCAAATATTTGCATTTCTATGTTTTTATTTTGCATTTCTACGCTCTGACAGAGGAGGGCGGAGACTATGGGATCGGTCAACGTGGCTCTAAATTGCTGCATCTTTTTTGTACATTGCATTAGTTGTAATATTGATACTTGGATATCATATTTTAAAACTTAATGTGATTTAGGAGGAAAACTAAACCTGTACATTATTGTTGCTTCTTTGCCTCATTGGCCTCGTCTTCATTCTATCATGTCCGCCGCGTGAGAAAGGTGTATTGAGGGAATTAAGAGGCAGTGTTACCAGTAATGATGGAGCAGTACATGACGAGAACATAGAGCAAACAGAACTATCTATTTGGGAAGAACAACCACAGAAACATGCAGAGAGAACACAACATTCTACTGATAACTGTCTACTCACTCTACTGTGTGAATCGTTGATAACATCGGTGGATAACAATAACCGAATATGCGCAGTATGCAGAAGTCTTCCTGAGACCGTGAAACGACTAACTGATACAATTGTACAGATCCAGACAGAGGTAAAGTCTCTCAAAGAAACAGATAAAGCCCAGTCACACGAGAGAAACACGACCCAACAAAATGCCTCGTCTGTATGGCAAACAGTAGGTGACAGAAGTACTACAAGGCTACAAGTGAGAAACATGAGTACAGAAGGCGAAATTAGAACCTCAAATCGCTTCTCCCATTTCCAGGAGATCACTGTAGAACATGGGGAGCCTGAATCCGCGAATGGTGAAGATCTAGCTGAACAGAAACAAGCCGATCAAATAGACCCTTCTCACGCGGCGGCCATGATAGAATGAAAACGAGGCCCTTGTGGCAAACATTAGACCGATCCTAACTGTCAATCACAATTACCAGTTTAGCCAATGATTACCTGATAATTAGAGAATCGACCAATGAGGAAGTGGCTGCATGACCGTCAAATATTTGCATTTCTATGTTTTTATTTTGCATTTCTACGCTCTGACAGAGGAGGGCGGAGACCATGGGATCGGTCAACGAAGCTCTAAATTGCTGCATCTTTTTTGTACATTGCATTAGTTGTAATATTGATACTTGGATATCATATTTTAAAACTTAATGTGATTTAGGAGGAAAACTAAATCTGTACATTATTTTTGCTTCTTTGCCTCATTGGCCTCGTCTTCATTCTATCATGTCCGCCGCGTGAGAAAGGTGTATTAGTACGTACAGGAAACAACAACAGGCTAGATTTTACAAATCGAAAGGTCCCGAAAAAAACGTCATCTTAGGTGACTCTATGATTAAACACTTGAAGGGAAGTAAAATGTCAAGAGCTAGCAATGTCAAGTGTTTCACCCACCGGGGAGCACGAATTGAAGAATAACTTTCTCCCGCTCTCAGAATCGTGGCAAACGAAAACCAGTCCACAGTGATCGTACACGCCGGCACAAATAACAACAATGACCCAAAGTATGTCATCATCAACAAAACCCATCACCTGGCAGCGACACTCAAACAGACAGGTGTACCAAGGATTGCGATCTCTGGAATAATCGAACGAGCCAATGGCGACAGTGAACGGAGAGGTCGCATCAATCTGGGCGTGGCACAGGTATGCAGAAACAATGGCTGGCACTATAAGACTGGTTTATTCTTCAATGATCTCTTAGCAGCTATTAAGCTGAATTGCCGAGACACATTACATTTCACTTCATTTAAAAACGACTACTTCATTACATCCGCAACAATTAAAAAATACTTGTTAAAATACGACAAGACACACAAGGTAAGCTTCTTATTGTAACACATATAGTCGTGGATTTCTTAAGTGTTCAGAATACGAATCATGTAAGGTAACGCACTGTTCATATACCGGTCCATTCGGCCATATTGAGTGTCAAGTTTATGTGACGACCGTGGAAATAGAGGCTGACTTAGTCTACATAGACAACAATAACATCGGGCCGCACTACCTCAGTTCGGATGGCGTCCACCTCAACAGGAATGGAACCATTCTTCTTGCAAAGAACATCATTGCCTATTTGAGAGGTGACCGGCACGGGAGAACGCACTTAGGGACATCGTATGCGGACGCGGACGCGGTGAGGGCCCCACCATCAGGTTTTTCATCAGGTTTTTCACAGACGACGGAATCCACCGAGCAGGTGGAAAAACAGAACTGCGGAACAGATACGGCTCCTGAGACTAGCCCAAGAACTGTGATACCAGCTTTGCTTTCTTATAATGACGAGACACAGGTCTCAATATCTACACCTTTATCTGATCACGATAGAATGATTAAAGTTATTTCATGGAATGTACATGGCCTAAAAAGTAAACTTGAAGATGACGACTTTGTAAACTTCCTAAAAGAATGTGATATCATAGGCCTACAAGAGACATGGGGAAACGACAATGATGACTTCTCAGTTGATGGTTTTGAGGTTTATACGAGCAACAGGATTAGAAGTAAAAGAGCCATCAGAAATTCCGGGGGCATTGCTTTATGTATTAGGGAAGAAATTAAGGAGGGGGTCAGTCGCCTCCCCAGCAAATCGAAGAACATTATTTGGTGTGTATTAGACAAAGGCTTTTTTCAATGGGATATGAGTCTACTAATCGGTACTGTATACGTTTCTCCAGCGTGCTCGCCTGTACATGATACGGAAGACATTTTTCAAATAAACGAAGTTGAATTGTCGCAGCACTTAGCGAAATTAGATGATTGTGATTATGTACTAATGGGAGATTTCAATGCACGAACTGGGAATTTGCGTGACTATATTGATGAAAAAGAGGACGATGACAGGTTTATCCCTCTACCAACAAATTATACGTCTGACACGGCCCTATCCCAGAGGACATCACAAGATACATATGTAAACAGTTTTGGATATCACTTGATTAACCTATGTAGAGCTACAAGTTTGAGGATTGCTAACGGCCGGATGTTTGCGGACAAAGATATAGGCAATTTTCTCAAGTATCCAAACTCATACACAGTCCACACAGGGGATGCCGGGAAAAAGTGTCGTAGATTACTTCTTAGTGAAAGATAGTATGTTTGAAAAGGTTACAGATGTTTGTGTGGTAACCAAAATAGAGTCCGACCTAGGGATGGGTACCGGTACCGTGTACCGTTACAAAACCGGTATTTTCTTATGGACCGGTCCAAAAAAACCGGTCCAGAAAAAAAACAGTGGACCGGCCTATGGACCGATTTGAAAATTCACAGTACCAGGCTACCAGCAGGCGGTCACACATAACCGGTCTGATACAAAATAAGCAGATTTAACGAGTCGTGGTTTCCTTTTTCGAAGACGTTAGCTGTTAATCATATGTAGATGAGTCAACAGACGGCGAGTGCACATTAGTGTACACCGAGAATATCACATTATTCTAATATACAATTTGAACATAATTGGTAGGACTCACAAAGACCTTTACATCAGGCTCGCTCTCCAAAATATGATGTACTGCGACACTACTTTAATCAGGTACAGGTACAGGTCCGGACCTGGACCTGACCCTCTGGACCTGGACCTGGACCGGACCTGAATTTTCTGTACCGGTACCCACCCCTAGTCCGACCATTTACCACTAGTTTTTACTGTACCGACCGGAAATTGTCCCCTACCACAGACAGAGCCTAGCATACGCTCAAATCCCATCACGATCCGTTACAAGTGGAACCAGGACAGAGCCCAAGACTTCAGAAGCATACTGCAGGGGCAAACAGTACAGACGTTACTGAGGGAAATAGAGGCTGACTTAGAAAGAAATGAAATAGATTTGACTGTGGATAAAATCGGTCTAACTTTGGAAACGGCGGCCGCAAACATGAGACTTAATCCAGTCAAATCAGGGAAAAGCTCGGTATCAAAAAAATGATTACTGGTTTGATAAGGAATGTAAACGTGCTAAACATTAAGCGAGTTAAAGACTACATAAGTATAGGCGGGAACGAAGTGACCTTAATTGGAAGGTTTTTAAACAAACTAAGATAGAGTACAAAGCTTTGGTCAGGGCAAAACGTAGGGCACACGCAGCGAATCTTAGGACTCAATTAAGAAACTTACATAGAGAACCCAAAGAATTTTGGTCACTTAGAAAGGGGAAACGGGTAAGTACGATAGGCAACATTAGCGCCCAGGAGTTTGCAAACTTTTTCGAGGAACTTTATGGTAGTTTGGGTGAGGACGATGTGCATATTCATTAGGGGTGGGTACCGGTACCCTGTACCGGTACAAAACCGGTATTTCTTAATGGACCGGTCCAAAAAAACCGGTCCGTAAAAAATCAGTGGACCGGCCTATGGACCGATTAGAAAATTCATAGTACCAGGCGGCCACATAACTGGTCTAAGAAAATACAAAACAGCAGATTTAACTTCGTTTTCGAAGACGTTAGCTGTGAATCATACCTAGAAACACTTAAAGGATTAGTAAACAGACGGCGAGAAGATTATAATTATAATTTTGAGACAAAGTGCAAACCTAAGAAATTATATCGTTCCAGACATGACGTTTGGAGACTTTTGCGTGTGTCTCGCTCTCCAAAATATGATGTACTGCGACACTACTATAATCAGGTACAGGTACAGGTCCGGACCTGGACCTGACCCTCTGGACCTGGACCTGGACCGGACCTGAATTGTTTGTACCGGTACCCACCCCTAATATTCATGAACCACTGGATAGTCTATTACACGACACGGTCAAATTACAGAGGACGAGATTATGAACAGTGTGAGAAATCTTAAGCCTGGCAAATCACCTGGCATTGATAAACTGTTACCAGAATTTTTTCACGAGAGTATACCAATTTTACTGCCCTATCTGAAAATTTTATTCAACAAGTGTTTTAACCTAGGTATATTCCCAAAGCAATGGACAGTTGGTATCATACACCCATTGTTCAAATCAGGCCGGAAGGATAAAGTGAATAATTACAGAAGTATAACACTACTCTCTATTTTTGGTAAAATCTTCCTGTCGGTATTAGAAAAACGAATAAACAACTGGATGCAGGAAGAAGAGAAGTTCGATGAATCGCAAATGGGTTTTAGGAAAAACTATGGGGTGATTGATAACTTATTTTGTTTAAATGCTTTAACACAAAAGTACCTTACAAGATCAAGAGGGCGCTTCTATGTCGCTTTTATCGACTTTTCTAAAGCGTTCGATAGTATTCATGGAGCACACCTGTGGTTTAAACTAGCACGAGGAGGAATAAGTAAAAAGATATCGGTTATTCTGCAAGCTCTATATGAGGATGTCAGATCCTGTGTGAGAATAAATAGAGATATGAGTGAGACATTTACATGCCATCGCGGAGTTAGACAGGGATGTATATTATCCCCTTTTTATATGCCTTTTTTTATAAGTGATCTGTCTAAGCATTTAAAAGAAAACGGATGTAGGGGAATTCAGGTTCAAGACACCGAAATACTAAATTTGATGTTTGCCGATGATCTCGCAGTATGTGCGGACTCTGTCGTAGGTTTACAACGGGCGCTGAATGCACTAAATTCGTATTGCCACAAATGGGGATTAACTGTAAACGAAGAAAAAAAACACGTTATGGTTTTCAGAAAAGGGGGGGGGCACTAAGAAAAAATGAAAAGTGGTTTTATGAGGGAAACAGGGTAGAAGTAGTCAATACATACAAGTATTTAGGGATATTAGTATCCTCAAGTGGAAGATGGTTTCGGACACAGGACGCCTTAGCTGGTCAGGCGTCGAAGGCCTTATTCATTATGGAAAAGAATATGGCCAAATTTGGTAGCTTACCTCCAGATTTGACGTTTAAAATGTTCGATACACTTATCCTTCCGATCATGATGTATTGCTGTGAATTATGGGGCTTTCATGGTGCCAATCAACTAGAAATTTTACACAGCAAATTTCGCAAATCCTTTTTAGGAGTCGGGCAATCCACACCTAATGCGGCAGTGAGGGGTGAACTCGGGAGATACCCCCTCGGTGTCCTGGGACGACTTAGAATTGTGAAATTTTGGTTGAAATTACTAGAAAGAAATGCTACAAAATGTTGTGTGATTTAGAAAAAGTGGGCAGGGGAGCCTGGGTAAGTGATGTACGTGGTTGATCATTCAGTATAGGGTTGGGTGAAGCATGGGTCAATCAAGGTATAGGGGATAAAAGCGCATTCATTGCACTGTTCAAGAAACGAATAGTGACGCAGGATATAGAACAGTGGAAGGATGAAATCACGACCAGCAACCGTCTGACTACATACAGCACTGTTAAAGACAGATTCGCGGTAGAGAAATATTTAAGGGTACTAAATAACTTCGAACAGAGACGAGCGATCGCTCGATTACGTTGTGCAGCGCACAATCTTAATATAGAAAAAGGCAGGCATACAAAAACGGAAAAACGGGCAAGGATGTGTTAGCTATGAAGTGAAGGTGTGGTAGAGTATGAATATCATTTTGTACTCGAATGCCCCTTTTTCCACACTCTAAGAAAACAGTTCATTCCATCTTTTTATGTAAAGAGGCCAGACTCACACAAATTCAGGGAACTTATGTCCGGACCATCAGTCCCTCTTATAAGACAGTTTGGAAATATTTGATAAGAGTGTTGGATATGAGAGATAAGTTTATGAAGGACATTAGTCGCATAACTTAAGTCCTCACTACGATTAACTCGAATCTCTGATAGTACGTACTATTGTCTGTCCTGTGGTTTCATTGTACTAGCTGTCTTTTATTCATTGTTGTTGTATTGTTGTTATTGTGTGTATTTTATATTTCATTTTTAAGGACAAATGAGTGTCCAAAAGCAAAGAATAAAGATTCAAATATTCAAAGCAATATCAGGGCAAAAAATTGGAAATAAGAAATGCTGAGATCTTTATGGTAGTGACATTTACTAACACTGTACATGTCTAGCACATTTGAGTAATAACTTCATACTTTGAGCATTTTAAAACCGTGCAAAAACGAGCCGTCCGATGATTCCCTTAATTTCGCGAGCCGGCAAAAAAACCGGGACGATTTTTATTGAGTTCTCACATCACATCGACGTCATATAGAAATGACTATATGAATAGAAAAATCTAATTTTTGGGCCCTAATATTGCTTGGGTTTTCTTTAATTGGCAAAACTAAACTGCGAACAGCGAAACAGCCGGACGTTCCATTTTGATCTCTTCACCTGTTAGACAACCATCCAGAGCATTTTATGAGGCTTGAAACTTGAATAAAAAACTCCAATTTCTAGTTATTCCTGCAGATAGTAAGTTTCAATAACACTATACCATTTCATATCGACATTGAAGGAGCAAAGATGCGATGTCGTTGTGTGGTGAGAACGTATATAAAATCCAAGCCCTAATAGGCTGATCCCGACTGTCCATCACAATTAGCGGTTCGACCAATGAGAGCGTGACTGCATGTCCGTCAAATATTTGCATTTCTATGTTTTAATTTTGCATTTCTACGTTTTGATGGAGGTGAGCGGGGCTATGGTATCTACAGTATTTACAGTAGGCGCGTGAAACTAAAAGATTACCATGTAGATGATTTTTGTGCCGTTTTTGAGCACTTCGGAAAAGAAATCCGAACGCAAATGTGATATACAGTGGCATTAATTGTAAATTTCATAAGATTACAGCAACAAGGATATTTCCAGTTTTAAAGTCTCATAAAATGCCCTGGGTGCCTCTTAATTACAATAATAGATTTGTTGCAAAACCATGCCCGAAGATTCCATGGGATTCAGTCTATATCGTCGTTAGAAATAGATTTAGAATAGTTGTCATTTCGCTCTTAATTCATTTATATAATTCATTTTCCTTCTCTGTTATTAAGTATACACACTTAGTTTACCACTAGTTTGCTTGGCCTTGTTTGCAAATAAGGTTTTAAACTATGGCCAAATTAGCCTTCGGGCTAACCTGGAATCTAGTCTCTATCGTCGTTAGGCCGGGCGCTCTACGGGGCAGAAGGCGCTTTCCGCCGCCGGCATCTCAGTTGGCACCCGGCGACCGTCGTGGCCCACTGAACTACTGCGTCAAACTACTACTGTGTCTTCTTGAGTACTAGAGTAATCTTTGAGCAGATGTTGGGATTTACCTGCTCTCCACTAAACACGTTTTCTACGCTGCCACATACGAGAACGACTATAGACCTTGCGCGGTAAGGTATACGGCCCTTTTCCGTTCTGCCAGCTACATGCATGTAGTAATGTTCTCTTTATCAAACAAAATGTTAGAATTTCTCTAAATAACAAGTCCGTAGGTCGCTGCAGAAACACACTCAGCGGTGGCCGAAAAAAAATGATTAATGCATTTTCACTTGTCTGAGTGAACTTGTCAGCGCTGTTATCGACAGCCTTCGAGTCTTACTTTGAAATCCTCAAAATATAGGAACTGTCATCTCAGAGGGTTGAATTTTGAAAATTTCGAACTGAATTTCGAACTGAATTTCAGAGAAGGTATACCATTAAAATTTGCTGTGTCGCATAGTTTGCCAACTCATGACAGTCCAAGAGACTCATCCTGTAGGTCGTTGACCTAATTTAAAATGTCGCCGAGTACTATAGTACTCGGGGAAGATTATGTTTTTGGTTGAGCCAGCTGTTGGGTGGGTCTGTATGTATGTCAAGAGCATAACTCAAGAAACCTTTGATGAATCTTTATGATTTTTGGTAGGTGTGTAGTGGTTGTACAAAGAAAGGTCAAGTTCGAAAATGGTTCGCCTTGCGTTTTTCAACAGTACTGCAGCGGACTTTTAACTTTTGTGTGTTTGTATGTAGGCAAAAAATGTGACGGAAACATTGATGAATTTTCATGATCTTTTGTAGGTGTGTAGACGTTGTGGAAACGGAGGTCAAGTTCAAAAATGATTCCCCTGGCATTTTCCGTTGGTACTGCAGCGGCCTTTGTGTGGATGTGTATTTGTATGTGGACAACATAACTCGAGAGGCTGTTGATGCTTCTGTATGATATTTAGTTGATGGGTAGGGTTTACAGAAAGGAAGGTCAAGTTCGATAATGGGACTTCTAGCGGGTACCAAAGGTACTGCAGCCGAGCTTCAAAATTTTTTGAACATATTTTCTGAAAGCGCTTTGGTCATGATTTTTATGTCGTAGATAGTTCATGCCACAGGAAGTAAGTTGTGTAAGTTTGGGCTCCCTAGCGTCTTGTTTGGAACTGCAGTGGGTGTTTTTGTTTTGACCTTCGGACATGAATAACTTGAGAAGGGTACGACAGATCGTCGTGAAGTTTGGTATGTAGAGAGCTCAGATGGTGCTTTACACAATCAATGACTTATTATGCAAATCAGGAGCTAACCTGCATAATTAGTAAGGCTAGTTTGTAAATCCACTACATAATGGGACATGTGACAGTGTTCCCGAAACAGGTCAACAGAGGGCCTTGCCTAAAAGTATAAATAAACAGATGGGGCACATAAATAAACAGATAGGGCAGTCTCACTACACTCCAAGCAGATGTGTGGGTCCGGTTGGTTTCTAACGTGTTCAGTTTAGGCATTTTTGTCCAACACACGGTTGGAGACATAACGAAAAGGGGACAAAATAGAAAGCCTGACAAAAACACCTAAAAACACGTCAAAAACCAGCCGGACCCATGGCCACTCCTCTGCTCAGAGAGCACACTGCACCAAAACTGCACCACTGCTAGTTTATCAATCAAATGGGAGGGCAATTCTTGTTAAAACCAGAGAAAATAAAGTTCTTCCCCGACTGTTTTGGATTTATCTCGGGCACTCCGCTTGCTTCCTATTTAGAAAAATCAGTCCCTATACTGAGATAGAGCAACAGGTGAACTGACCGATCATTTGTACCACTTGTTAACTTCTAAGGAGTGCTGATAGAACTACTGACATAGTAATTCCTGGACATTTCAAATTGACATTCTTTAAGCAATCAGCTATTGAAAACCAAAATATTGAAATGAGGTAGAAAAGTGGATGGAGAGGGAGAAAGTCAATAACCTAACTGGGCCAGGCAACATTATGTAGGCACTACGAATAAAGAACCTTAGTTAAAAGTTATTTGCAACAGTATAAAAAGTGAACGATGCTACGCTAAGTCCTTACCTGAGAGTTTAGCTGTCGTGTATTTCTTCCTTGGAACACAAAGGTCAAAAGAGACCGTATGATGTGCGTAACAAGAGTTATTCTGTCTGCGCACGCGTAGGTTGGTGGGAACTTCTTAGGAGCGGGCCATTGCGATATAGGGGTGGTTGGGCGTTATTGTGTTGTTTTAGAGTGCGCTATGATGCAGAAAATATGTTTAATCACTACGAATTCAGAACTTTCGCTTAAAATTAAGCAAGAGCATAAAAATTTGACGATGCTTTGCCCCATAAAAGGGTTTAGAAGAATCGACTAGTCAGGTATCCTTTCTAATTACAACGAAAAACACCGTCCGACACAGGCCTCGCCCAAAGAAGCAAACTTCGTAACGAATCCTAACTGTTCCCACGATACTTCAGCATACGCTCGTGATGGCCACGGGATCTGACACGTGTAATGTTTTTATAAATAAAATGGGAGGGCGATTCTTGCGGAAACTATTCGAAGACAGTAACGATAAAAGAGTGTCACTTGTAATCATCCCCGACAATTTTTGTTTAATCGCTACCATACAGCGGCTGAGCGATCGCTTGGTTCCTATTCGGAAACAATAACCATTTTACTGAGATAGAGCAATAGGTAAACTGACCAAACATTTGCTCAATTTTGTTAACTTCAGCTAAATTGCTTTCTTCAAATTGTTGACACAAAAAATTAAATTGCAGACTATTTCATAGTCTGTTCAGTTGTAATTGGGATGCTTTAACCAATCAGCGCTTCCAAACTCAACATGATCATCGAAATAAGGTAGAATGGTTTGTCCATTGCAAAAAGACAATAACCCAACAGATCTAGAGCATGGCAATATCAAGAATTCAGACCCTCCGATAAAACTTAAGCAACAGCATAAAACGTGGACGATGCTATGCTAAGTTCTTACCTGGGACGTTAGTTGTCGTGTCTATCTTCCTCGGAACACAAAGTTCATAAGAGACTGTCTGGTGTGCACAACAAGAGTTATTCTATCTGCGCATGCGTGGGTTGGTGGGAACACCTCAGGAGCGGGCCATTACGATATAGGGGTGGTTAGTCTTTAGCGTTGTTGCTTTAGAGTTGCACTTTGCTACAGAAGATAGTACCTTTTTTAGATTACAAACAGGAACTCAGATGTTCTAGTACGTCACTTACAATCTACACCTGTCTATCAGGTATTCGCACTTGTCAACTACATACACTTTGAAATACTGACGTCAAAAGAAAAGCAGTACCCCTTATGACAGAATGGAATCGCCGCGTCTCAATATGGCAGGTAAAAACGAGATATTGGAGTACCCCTCAGAATAGAAATAGGATGAAATAAAACGTTGGTTTTTGCCTTTCCGAAAGCAATTATGTTGGTTACACAAAAGGTCACACATTTTCAGCTAGACATTGCGCAATGACAGGAGGGGCCTCGGTCTTGTGGCATGAGAAAAATGACAAAACGTATATCCATATAACTGATACTTGTTACACAGGAAAGAAAATTATGCCCCCATAAAAGTGTAAGAAGCATCAACTCGTCACTTAAGTTTAAATTATCAAAATACAACGAGTAACCCCGTCCGGCCCCGCCCCATACAAGAACCAAACGTGCTGAACCCAACTCTTCCCACGATACTTCAGAATACACTCGTGATGGCCACGGGATCTGACACGTAGAACGTTACGGGAGGGTATTTTTGGCCAAAACCAGAAAAAAAAGTTTTATGGAAGATATAAAAAAAATAGTGCTCCTGGACTTGAAACCATTCCTGATGATATCAGCTTTAACGCTCCAGAATAAAGAGCTCGAGCAACTCTCATGCTTTCTAGTCAGAAACAATCATCCCTATACTAAGAAAAAATAGCCGGTCAACTCACCGGAACGTTGCAATGGTTCTTAACTTCAGCTAACTACATTCCCAAAATTGGCGACAAAAAGTCCGAACTTATAGGCGACTATCTGATAGTCAATCCTGGACATTTTAAATTGGCATTCTTTAAGCATTCAGTGTCTCCAAGTGCATCAAAATCATTGAAATGAGGTAGAAAATTCACCAAGTTCCACAACGACAATCAGTAAGCTAAAGAGCTTGGCACTATAAAGTGAGCAATACACATTAGGAACCTTAGATAAAGCATTTAGCAACTACATAAAGATCGGTCGATTCAATACTAAATCCTTACCTGGGACGTTAGTTGTCGTGTCTTTCTTCCTCGTAACACAAAGGTCAAAAGAGTTATTCTAGCTGCGCATGCGTAGATTGGTAGGAACGTCTCAGGAGAGGGCCATTTCGATGTAGGGGTGGTTTGGTGTTACTGTCATGATTTATAGTGCACTTCAGTATTAGAGAGTATCAATTTTAAGTTTGCAAACTGAATGTCTACTTGTTCAATGAAGTTTTTAACAGTCTATAAACATCCATTGGCTACTTGCACGTATCAAACACCGATGTAGATTAAACCCCTCACACCTTTAATACTAGTGGTACGCTTTTATAACAAACACGATTCGCCCTCTTAAACGGTAAGTACTCTCGCCGTGACCAATCAGATGCAAGCATACATAGAGGAACATTTGTTCTAGCCAATAAGAGAGTTCGTTACATCAAATTGATATAATGATGAAAAATGATGAATCATGCGATGTGATCACGTGTGCATTGTGCCAGTAAAAGAATATAATAAAGCAGGCATCCTCAATTGAGGTGAAGCGTAATGCTTTTTCAAGTAACGTAACATCACCAATTAACGTCCGACTTATTCAAAAGGTATTTATCTTAAAACCGCACGGACAGAGCCAAATTTCAAACCCATGGGCAGAAATATCAGCTCTTCTAAAAAGAAAATGCATAGTCTGTAAGTTTTTCTCCGCCTGTTTAACGCCGTGCGAGGATGTATTTATACTGAGGTACATGATGAAGAATTGTGCTAGGGTAACCTATTATCGTCCACGTCTGAATCTTTTCCCTTCTAGCGCTATGCTTGAAGAGCATAGACCAGAAAAAAATGCACAGTAATTGTCCAAAGTAGTCTGCAGACAAATGATAGTAAAATCACTACGTCTGTCCGGCCACTTGCTTAACGCGATGGAAAAAAAACAATGTTTATCTGTAAATTTCCCCCACATGCGCGGCACGTGGCGTTCACGTGGTAAACGCATGGCCATTATGTTTTGCTGTGCAAAAATTAAAGAGATGGCTAAGGATCATACTTATGATGTTCGTTATTGCTCATGAGAACAGGTTTTGGCATAATACACCGTGACATGTGGACATGAGCCAAACCGGACGTAAATAGGTTCTGCACGTAAATAGGTCATGTTACGTTAGCTAGTGCTAGTCCAATGCGGCTACGCCACGGCTCAGAAAGGGGGAAGATGGACTGCTCCCGAAGGGGGAAGAAAAAGAGAAGAAGAAGAGAGAGAGGCGGAAAGAGAGAGGTAGAAAGAAGGAAGGAGGAAAAAAGAGCGAAACGCCGTATTCGACGAAACGAAATAATAACATAACTATTTAGATCACTTACTGAAACATGTACATGAGGCATTTTGTTTCATGTAATGGGAAAGATACAGCGTCGGCCTTACATATACACATTGTAGTTGCGAATACTGGTGAAGTCTCCACAGGAACCACGTTATCAGTATTTCCACAATATGGTCCTTAAATTCCTCTTACATTCCTATAATTGCTGTGTTATATAACGTTATATAGGTATACCTGAAAACTTTTGCTGGACATTTCTTATAGTGACTGCCTAGTTTCTTGAATTTCCATATAAAATACATGTAGCTCTGCACCCATGTGCCTGCGTGTACCAGTGATATCACATTTGCGGAGTTCTGATAACCCCCATGCAGAGCCTCTTCATTATTGACCACTTCATAATTGCACGTACTTATTTAGTCAGTAACTTACTAATTAACGTCTTAGATGATGACTGGAATTCATAAATATCCGAAAAAGGCTCATTTAGTTACTTTCCTGCGACAGAATGTTATTTTTCACCGTTTCCACTGCAACCGTTGTAGAAATCTGCCTAAGTTTACTTCAAAATGGCTTCAAATGTACTTAACTGGTCGTTGTTTGATCTAAACGTATAGAAATACTATGAAATATGGTTAATAATTATTAAAACCACATGAAATAACTTGATATAGACGATTTTTGGTCGATCTATTGGTTTGAGTGACGTCATCAAATCACGTGATAATTCCTAAAAAGCTGGACATTTGACATTGTTATCATGGATGATGATAAAGTAGAGGAATCAACCTTCCCAAAATGTAAGTCACCCTTTGTCCCTCTGTTAGGTACCAAATGGCTATTTTGAGGGACCTGGCCCATGGACTTAACTAGAGGTGAGAAAATGGCTACCTTCTCATGACGCATTATGTACGGATGTACCGTGTTTCTTAGCCTGGTCCCAGTCTCTAGGGTCGGCTTAGTGGTGTTTTACCGGGCCAGTCAGTTTCTGATGGCCTTTCTACCTCTGGCTGCCATCCTACTATCGCTATGCCCTACTTCCGCTGCCATCCTACTTTTCCGCCGACCCTAGGTGCCGAGCTAATTAATCCAAGGCCGTAAACAACACCCCGAGCGGGCTAAGCTGTCTGGGCGGGTGAGGGTCACTCACAGTGCCGTAGAGATATCGGGGAGGCACCGAGGGTATGGATTCCAGGCTACGTGTTTCTTTGCCAGTTAGGTGTTTTCACACGTGCTTACATCGCTACTAGTTCACCACTGCCGAGACGTTTGGAACGCAGAACCTAATCTTCAGTCACCCTCTCCACAATAACGCCAGCTCCTATTGATAATAGCGAGATCCTTACATCTGTCTGGATGGAGCCAAGTGACTCCAACCTCTTGCCAAGTGGAGGTTGACTAGTGTCAGTGATAGAAATGTCTACATAGCACTCAATAAAACATCACTCAAGACATGGACTTGTTTGATTTCAATGAAATATATTTCTAACATCTAGTACATTCATGTCTCTTGTTTATCTATGGTAAACCGTGTCAACCTGCGTCTGACCCTTTTGAAACCAAATTAATGGCAAAGATCAGCAAAAATATGGACTCAATTTTCATCTGTTTGTCTGATGATACAGTTGTTTTTAGAAGTTTGCCACTTTTGCTATTGCGCGGGAGAGCCTTTGACTGAGAATGGAGGCCGGCCTGTAGTATTCTTCTTCTTGATGCTTGAACGACCGTGCCCGGAATGTTCCAACATATATCAGTTATATAGGGAGCTGGCCGTTATCATTGTTACTTTATATGTTCAGGACTATGTTAATGTCACCTCCACTGACCTCATACATCACCAACTTTGACGCCTTAGTTCAGCCGCTAGGTTTTTGAGTCCTGTATAATGCATTGGGAAGCTTCAGAATTTAGCGCAGAGCGTAGAGAGGCTACCTGGATTTAGCGTAATGCGTGGCTGGCCCTCTAAATATAGCGTAGAGCGTTGTCGGGACCCCCCCCCCATGCAGGCCCTCTTGTAAGTAGCAAATACAAATCCTTGAACAAGTCTACCTACCATCACAAATACCACAAAATTATGGAGGGAAACGTGTGTTGTAACTAAGAAACAGACTTTATATAAATTTCATATAACGATAGATTAAATTCCACATGACAGGAGGGCGGAGCCTAAGGCCTTCTGGAGGATGACCGCAGGGTCACTCTCCTGCTAGCCTGAGCTAGCCTCTACCAGGCTCCGCGAGATGGCTGGGAAAATAGTAGGAATCGGCAAATAAAGGGAGTTAGCTACGGAGAGAGGGTCCAATCTGGCATGGCAGATATACCCTCTCTCCAGATTGGACCCTCTCTCCGTAGCTAACTCCCTTTATTTGCCGATTCCTACTATTTTCCCAGCCATCTCGCGGAGCCTGATAGAGGCTAAGCCTGAGCTCCCTCAGGGAGCTCACTGATTGAAAAAAACACAGTATTCTCTACCAGGGGGAATGGTACTGGTAGCAAACAGCCTGGGTAGCAAAGTAGGGCTGGATTGCTGGCTGGAAGTTTGAACAACTATGGGGCGAACAAAAAACTCATGAAATGATGAATGACATGCCCGTAGCCAGGATTTTGAATGGGGGGGGGGGTTTCTTTTTAATGTTTAAGGGACCAGCGAGCGCCGTAGGCGCGAGACGAGCGCCGCAGGCGCGAGCTCACGGCCCAGGGGGGTCCGGGGGTATGCCCCCCCGGGAAATTTTAAAATTTGAACCGTCTGATATGATTTCCTGTGTTTTTGAGAGGATTTCAAAGGAAGAAATCAGAGACAAAGTCAGCAGTTTTTCTAGGATTCTAGCTCCGTTGGTGATACAAATAGATCCATCTTTAAAAAAAAAAAACCCTTGGACGTTAAAAAGTGGACCCTTGAGCGTTTCAAATTCTAAGAATTGGACCTTCTGAAAGGGCATTTCCTGTGTTTTTGAGAGAATTTTAGAGGAAAAATCAGAGTTTTTTCTAGAATCCTAGCCTCTGTGGCATTGCTGCTGATACAAATAAGTCCACCTTGAAAAAATCTTGAACATTAAAAAGTGTACCTTCAAGCCTGTGAAAGTGGACCTTCAAGCCAATGGGGGGGTTCGTCCGAACCCCCCGAACCCCCCCCCCCCCCCCCCCCCCCTGGCTACGGGCATGAATGAGACCGTAAGAAAGATACTAACATTGATTCCATAGATGGAAAAAAGTTTGTTTTCACAATGCCTCGATAGTTCAATTTTTTCTGATACACATCCTGATTGAGAAAAACGGTGCAGCTTTAAAACCTCACGATTTTCTATCCTAACATCTGCTTGAAGATAAGCCATCCTGGGTACGAGGCGGGTCAAAGGTTACCGTCGGAAACATGGCGGCCTGGAGCTAAAATTTTGGGCCTGACTCCTTTGTTCACATTTCTGCGATATCTTGATGACATTTTAGCTGATTTTTCGTCTAAAAGGTAGGTTTGTAGACTAGTTTTTAGTAGGCTTCGAATGATAGAAGGCACTTTGTTCCTTTTTGTCTCAGTGGAAGCGAATTTATGGCGACTTTTGTGAGCGCCCCCCTCCCCTCTTGTAGGTTTGTTTTGAGGTAAAGTTATTAGACGTTGAGGGCAATTTTTTGCCATGATGTCAATGTGTAAAGTTGGGTACTATGTCTATGGTATCACGATGTTTTTTGCCATTCATAAGTATAACACACACACACACACACACACACACACACACACACACACACACAAAAAAAAAAAAAAAACAACAACAATACTTCACTCTCTTGGGATGGACTAACAACTGTTACAGACAGTATTTTGTTTCAGCAGATGTTGAAGCTACTCTCCGAGCAGAGAAATAGCTCTGGCTGGTTTTTGACATGTTCTTAGGCGTTTTGTAGGGCTTTCTACTTTGTCCCATGGCTTGGCAACATAAAGAAATGGTACAAAATAGAAAGCCTGACAAAAATCTTAAAAACACACCAAAATCCAGCCAGAGCCATTCCTCTGCTTGGAGAGTAGGTATAAGCCTCGGTATGGATGTGGTGTACATGAATGAGTGGATTGTAGTAATAACTTAGGCCATACCATCTTAATTTTATGGATGACATCCTCTGGAGTCCCCAAAACTAATGCGAGAGGGCGAAAAAAAAAAATCTAGCAAAAAAAAAAAGATGCTAAACCGGAGGACTACATAGCTGGTATTGCAAATTAAACCACAGAACACAGTGTAACAAACAAACAAACAAGTCTTTATTTGTTGACATTAACTCATATTAAAGTGCTTTTAACATGGATGATGCCTGGTTTAAAGACCCATATGTAATATTTGGCCGTTCAAAGAAAAAAAATGTGTTCGGCTGTGTACACAACATCACGCCTTCAGTCAGAGCAAAACATCAAACTCTGTAGGCAACCCGGCCAGAGATAATATCATTCAGTTTAATACAGACAATGATAAGTATTGTCATATCGTGAACAAAATACTACTGGGCTCATGAGGGGCGGCGCCCTCTTCAAATCGCTCCTAGTCACATACATACCAGTTGTGTTGGACAATGTGAGTGTATATAGTGTATTACGACAAGCCGGCTCAATGCTGTCCCTTTGCGGCGATATGAGTTTAAGTTTCGGAGCCTCTTCGGAGGTGATTTATTATTATTTTTTTTTGAGAACAGGCGAAAATCAATGCGCGCGCGCGGATGTCATCCATAAAATTAAGATGGTGTGGCCTTACACTTTTAAAAAAAACTTTTATAATATTTCAGTAGGTACAAGCCTATGTGGTGTTACGTGTATGTGAGTGAGTGAAACTAATTAACAACATTATTTGATATTTCAGCAGGTTTTAGTCCCCAGTTCCAGACATGGATGTGGTGTATGTGAGTGAGTGGGAGAAACAGGACCAGGTGCGCTCCTACATCCTCCCCACACCCTACGTCTGCTCATGGTCCTGTAGAAACGTGCTGGCCTTCGCTGGACCTGTACAGGTAGGTGCTGTTTTGAAAGTCTTGGAACCCCTAGTGCTCTGTCCTTCTCTAGTTTAGGAGTGACTGCTTATAGATGCATTCCCAATTCAGTTCAGAATTGCCTTGATGAAAGTGACATGGTCACCAAAACGTCGGTTGAATAAATCACTTGCAGGCTTTTAGCTAGGATTTATAGAAAAGGGGTCCAAAAATTGTGGGGGGCGTGCTTTGATGCAGGAGTTAGGTGTGTTCTATTCTTATCATATTAGCCAATTATTTTGGAATTATATTTAAAGAACGGCTGAAAGACTCATTTCTCTCTGGCTGGAGGGAACAACTTAGACATTCCAGTAAACTACATGCATATTCTGAAATCAAAACGCACTTTGGCATGGAAACATATCTCACATCAATTCATAATAAACTGTTTGCAAATAGCATAACAAAGCTGAGAATCAGTGCACATTGCTTAGAAGTTGAAAAGGGTCGACACCACAACACACCAGCCACTCAGAGATTGTGTCCCACATGTAATGGAAGTGTTGAAGATGAATTCCACTTTGTGATGAATTGTCCAACTTATAGCAAAGAGAGAGATATGCTTTTACAGACTATTACTACTAAGACAAATTTCACCCTATCTGGTACACAGAGCGATATTTCTATGTACTGTTGTCATGTCCGACTCCTATATCCATGTACATAGGTCAATTTCTCCATAAATCATTCGAAAAGCGAGACAGAATTACCCATACATGACTATATATTGTAACAAATACACTGGTTTCGAAAATATTTTGTACTTAGAATTGTAGGATAGATTAGCCTTGGAGAACAGATTGTTGATTTCATGCCATACATTGTATCATGTACGATTGTTGAGCAATAAAGTTCACTTCACCATTGCCGTAATATATTGCTGTCGTCTTTTGTCAATATGGGACTTTTAGAGACGTAACTACAGCGTGTCAGCGTAAAAGAATGCCTTCCGGACCCACTGATACCTGGTAACATAGCCTCCTTGCCGAAACCAAATATTTTTTTGCGCAATAATCAGGAAACCTTTGTGGAAAGTATAATCTACATTAATATGCTAGTACCCACAACTAGCCCCTTCAGGGGCAAATACACAGCATGTCATGTTATGTTATTTGTAATCATTACCTTACCTTCGCCGAGAAGGTTATGCAGAGGGTAGCGTTTGTGTGTTTGTAACGTTCAGCATAAATCGAGAAAGCTTGGATGGATTGTCTTAATATTTGATAGGTGGGTAGGTCTTGATGAGACATGGAAATGATTCGATTTTGGGTCCCCTAGCGGCTTGTAATGGTACTGCAGCGGAACTTCCTGTTTTGATATCTCGTGTTCTGGACATGCTATGGTTCTGATATTTGAGTGGTAGATAGCTCTTTGGACAGAGAGTATCAAAGTTGTATAGGTTTGGGCCTCCTAGCGTCTTTTTTGGAACTGCAGGAGCAGGTTTTGCTTCAGACGTTGAAAGGAAATAACTCAAGAAGGGCCTGATGGATGGTCATGATTTTTGGTAAGTAGATAGCTTGAGTGATGATGTACAAAATGAGATACTTATTATGCAAATCAGAGTCTAATTTTCATAATTAATTAGGAAGGTTTATACAGCCGCCAAATTCCATGATAGGACTCTCAAACATGTGACATATGTAACTGAGGAGGAGAGAAATATTAATAGATATCAACTATGCAAATGAAGACATCATTTTCATAATTAATGAGAAAATACTATAACTCAAGATGGGCTTGATGGATGCTTTGTTAGATTGGATACAATTATGCAAAACAGATTCTAATTTGCATAACTAATGAGACAATTTTAAAAACCCGCTGTGTTCCATGATATGACTATTCAAATATGTGACGTTTGTAACTGAGGAAGAAAGGAATGTTAATAGATAGAAAATATGCAATTGTAGGCGTAATTTGCATAATCAATGAGAAACTACTATAATTACATACAGGTAAATGATGGCAACTTTATACCTGTGGCACTTGGAAGTTATGTGAATGTGAACATCGTTGAATTAAATTATGCTAATTTATTATCATTTGCATAATTGATGATAAATGTTAGCATAACCTTCTTTGATAAGCTCATACTTTGGACAACTTTTGTTATTTGGGTGAAGACGATCAACTGGTATGATTTATGATTGATGAGAAACACTCCTAAATACGTCAGTCATAAAGGTTAAAATCATTTGGCGAAAGTATGAGGTCGTGGAACTCTAGTTTAGAAATATTTTCAATTCATTGGAATTATTTGTGTAAGGGATTTCATAGTTTAGAAATATTTGTAAAGCTAGATCTCTGAACTCCTCTTTTAGTCTTTTTTCCTTGCAATTGTGAGCTAGATTCAGTTAATATCATGTAACATCACGTCTATTGGCCCCAGAATAAGCACAGTGTAACTAACATGTATTATCATACCAAGCACCTTCCTCAGTGAGAAGAGGGTGACAACACAGGCCTTCAAATTAAATTGAGGTCTACTTTACCGAGATGTCTTCAATTAACTCTTACTCGGATGCTGGTGGATATGATGTCCTTTTTTTCTTTCATCTTTTTTATAGATAAAAGAAAACAAATGTTGTCACAGCCAACTCTAAGATCCTCTAACAACTGTGAATTGTTTTCCCTTTGCAGATGCAAATGTCACAAACATCACCATGGCGGCATGGATCCGGTTTAAGATATACTAGTAAAAGAAAGATCAGCGTCGGTTTATGTTTGGATACCATGTGTTTGCTACTGTTAATTTGAATTAGTGAGTTCAAATGCTCCTCTTGGATAGAATACGATAGAGGTAGATAAGAAAGATATGAAGTCCTGACTGGCATAAATGGAATTAAAATCTATCTGGTTGCTTGGCCTGTTACCTTGTGAATACTAGTACAGAGATTTCTATGGCTAGAATTCACTTTTTGATTGTATAAAAAATCATTCATATGAATTCTAATTAGTGTACTCTAATGTACATTCTAATGTACAGATAGCACGATGTTAGTTCTGTAGGCAAAAGTATTGCTATCACTACTTTCACTGTGGTTTTATTTGTTCTTGATCTTGTATCTGGATAATATGTATCAACGATATGAAAAGGAGCTCCAATTAGCCTCCTTTGTAAAGGGTAAAGCCTGGTTAGAATATGTGGTCTCAGAAAGAAGATTATAATCTTCTTTGTGTTCAGATTGTACTTTTCAGCTAACAATTTAAACATTAAAAATGTTCTTTGCATAATTTTAACAAAGTGTGAAGGTTTATTCTTCAACAAGTTAGAACAACTTAAAGTATGTAGCATGCTCTAAAAGTAAACACAGCTACAATCTATTGTCTTGCACATCGTACAGTTTTATTACCTGCAAGAAAAGGAGTAAAACCCCAAAAGCTCAAATTGTATGCCGTAGTAGTTCTTACTGGTATAGTCCCTTGTTATCATTGTTATGTTCTATAGTACTGTATGCATACTTTTTTCTTAATGTTGCGGCCATTTTTGCCCGTCAAGCGCTGTTTTTGAGAGAGGTGTTCGAAATAGAACAAGGGGCGTAGCTTATGGTCCATTAGCCATCGGGGTACGGACTTGCAAATTAACCTACTTATTAGTGTCATCATTTCCCCCCTGTTTCCACCATTTGGACGGTAGTTGTCAGTTGGTCTTCTTGTTGCCTTGACGACCGGTAAAGTTGTCCATGGACCCGTGCAGGTTGATGACCTTCTGAGCGAGGTCGGCGATGGGCGTCGGCCCCATACTGGAACAATACAAAGACATTTCGTCAATTCTAAACAATTTTGCCACTTCTCCAAGGCAATCTTTTAATCATCCGAAGAAAAAACAACGAATGGGCGAAATATTTCATTCTACGGCAGGGCTGTCTCCAGGGCCCGTCCTTCCGCCCTAGGTCGGAAATTTGCTTCTTGGGACGGAAAAAAATTCAACCCTGTCCGTCCAAAAAATATCAATTTCATGACCTAAAACGGATGAAAATGCATTTTTGTAAGCTTAGAATGACAGAATCAATTGAAAATGAAAAAAAAATGAGTGGGACGGAAAAAAATTAAAGCTGGAGACAGCCCTGTTCTACGGTCTTAGGCCTGATACCTCAGAACACGTGACCTACCGGAAGTGTGACGTGAGCAACGGGTCAAAGGTGGTTAGAAGTTGGTATCGGCCCCCGTCACGGCATACTCACGATCAAAGCTTTGTACTTATGTCAAATTTCCCACGTCACATACCGATCAAAACCTCATAAAACACAAAACATATCTTGAGTAAAGAGTTATCCTTCGGGTCTCATTCATGAGTTATTTCGCCCCATAGGCTTACATGTTATAATACGTGTTTTACATGGGCGCGTTCGTAATGAAGCTATAAAAAATGAACCAATGTTATTCATTTCATGTTGAGAACATTAACCCTAGATCATAGATCATGTCAAAAAATTACCGACAGTTTCACTACATACAATCTCTTTTAATAGCAATTACAAACTGCACTTAGCTACACCCCCAAAAAGGCACTTTTCCAGCTGAAAGCGCATGACCGCATTGCGCATAATGCCGGGGTGTACACGTCCGACCTCGCGCGCGGCTGCCGAACTTTACCTGCTCATTTTTTTAGTTACAAACAAGCTTTCATCAGTTTGACGCCTGACATCAGTCGGGCTGGCTAAAAGGGAATTTCCCACTGATATAGACACACGTTCATGCAGCCGTTCATTTTTTGGGGTACGGATTCTATTCTCGGAGTGATACAGGAACGAGACCTTCAGCCTGCTTTAATATATCATTTGGAGAGCTCTAGAGAGCCAGCTAAAATCATAAAGAAGGTTTAAAAAAACATCAACTGCAACAAGGGGGCCCAAACCTTCACGACTTAATCCCCCTCCAAAGAGCTATGTACCACTCAAGAATCACGACCATAGCATATCCAGAACATGAGGTATCGAAACCGGAAATTTCACTACAGTCCTTACACTCTAATCTTTCGGAGGTCTCATTAGGACCTACGTACAATACAATCAATAATAATAATAATGTTTTTTATTGGTCAGAAATTACCCGCAATGGCAGCCTTTCTAGTGCTGAATTGATGCAGGTTTCACATAATACACAACATATACATATTTTATCCACACTTGCATTTTTGTGGAACTGTCGCAAGGGTCTGGGCGGCTGCCATTCGGCGCCACCAGGTGACCTCAATACGACCTTCCCCAACCGAAGTCAGGTACCCATTTACACCTGGGTGGAGTGAGGAAAGTCGTGTAAAGTGCCTTTCCCAAGGACACAAGATCGGTGACATGACACGATTCGAACTCGGGACCACTATAAATCGAGGCCTTCTCGGGTTATGCTGGTTTTACACATACACATACACATACACACATAATCACACACACGCACTCACACACACACACACACACACACACGCACACACACACACACACACATACATGCATACATACATACAAACGCAACACAGCTTTCTTGGCGAAGGTTATACTAGAAACTCACCCCTGAATACCGCTTAGAATGGCGACAGTTCGCGGCAGAACCAGCCAGAACTGGTTCCTCAGAACCGCATCCACGATCTGCTGCACCACGTGATCTGTCTGCAGCATCGCCACCTCCCTGGTATAATGACAATGAACTTTATTGCATATTCATGCCCAACATGGGCTTAATGCATTAGATAACATAATTGAAGAACTAGAACGGCCGCACAGCAGCCCAAAATGTAATTTTTGCCTATAAATACCCCAAAAAACCTCCATAGAAATGTTTTTAAGACCTCTTCCAAAAAAGTGAGAAAAAAAACGTCTGGGGTGTTTGCCATGGGGAGTGAAATATAACAAGAAAAGGAACATTCTGTTATATTCCATCTAAATGTACAGCGTTTCCGAGTCTCTCTTCTTGAAGCATGTGTACACAAATTTACATGGTTTTTCAATTACATCATAGTTTTAGATGACATGATATATGGGAATAATTCGTTCTTTGTAAAGTTTATTTTGCAAGTCCATGATCGAAGGCTAATGGCAATTACATGGTAAAAGCATATGAGCTATACATGTGACAATGGAAAGTTGATTAACATAATCGTGGCAAAATACTAAACAAATACTTTAAATGCAGAAATGTTCGCGGTGGTTTTATGTTCGACCGTTTCACCGCGAACTTAAAACCAAAGAGAACATTTTTGTCCAATACTGTAGCAGTATGTGACTAGAGTGCTCCCGCAAACTTAAAACCACCGCGAACACTCCATTTTCGCCTTAGCGCGAAATAAAAACCACGCGAACTTAAGTGCATTTACCGTACAACGTAATGAGGCAACGGGTAAGGACAGAGGACCGGACAAGCCGCAAAAAACTTGTTTTCAAGTGTATTACTGTAAACTTTAAATGCATTTAAGTTGGCGTGGTTTTTATTTCGCGCTAGGGCAAAAAGAGAGTGTTCGTGGTGGTTTTAAGTTCGTGGCAGCGCTATATAGTCACATACTGCTACAGTATCAGAGAAATGTTTGCGGTGGTTTTAACCCTATCCAGACTGGGCTTTTTTGGGATATCTGGGACGGGGGGGAGGGGGGGGATCATTCGCCCCCCCCCCCCCCCTCATAACTTCTGAACGGTATGATGTATCATTCCCAAATTTGTAGGGAGTGATGTTCATGTAAAGTTTTATAATTCCTAGAATTTTGGTGACGTTATGACGTAATATGACGTAATAATGACGTCATTGATGTGATTTTATTGGCTAAATAGGGAATTCCCGTAAAATCTAAAGGTATTAAACAAAATAGTATGTGTTGTTGATTTTAAGGTATGCCAAGACATATTACGGGAATGGTAACTACGTTGACGTCAAAATGACGTCATTAGATGACGTCACGTATTGTTAGTGACCCCTTGGGATCCGCCATCTTGGATCGGCCATTTTGAAATTTTCAAAAATACTTTTTTTTCCACTTATGACCCAAAAAACACTAAAAATAGACTAGAAACGTTAATCTAAATGTTTCTGGTAAAGAAAATGCCACGTAGTGACGATTTTAAAGGCGAAAAAGCCTGTTGATACCTAAAGTAGTGTAATGGTCCGCCATCTTGGATTTTGACCGATGACGTCATCAAATTAGCATAAATTATGAATATTAAATCACGAAAGTTACATCTTCTTACATATGATACCATACATGTAAGAAAAGTAGTGTGGTTGAGCAAGAAATCCTAAGAAATATCATTGTTTTAAATAAATCTGTGATTTTTGCATAAAATGCCTTTCAGAAACCCGTTGCCATGGCAACACGAAAAATGATAAACTTATACTATTTTCATAATGTTATTGTCAACTAAATTTTAGGAAAAGTCACCGAATTTGGTGGTCCTAGCATATGTCGTTCGGCAATTATACGATGTCAAAGTTGGCGCGGGCACTTTTAGCCCCCCCCCCCCCAGTCTGGATAGGGTTAAGTTCGCGGTGAAACGGTCGCCGCGAAAACCGCGAACATAAAACCAACGCAAACATTTCTGCATTTACAGATATTTCTTAAGCCCCCCACATGCATAGAGTGGTGAACTGTTTTGTTACTCTTGCGGGGCTTTTTTCCAAAGAGGATAAGTTGGCGATGGGTCGTTGGAAAGACATAACTTAAAGGAAGGTAAAGCAGTTTTATGGCCAAAAAATGGAAATGAATAAATGCTGAAATCTTTATGGCACTGACATTTACTAACACTGTTTAGCATATTTGAGTAATAACTTCATACTTTTAGCTTTAAAACCACGCAAAAACGAGCCTAATGACGATCCTCTTACTTTCGCAAGGCCACAAAAACTCCAGTTAAATCGCGCAACTCAATCGTTTTTTTGCCGTCAGTCTTCGGCGAGGTTTCGGTAAATTCCGGTGGCGTGTCTTGCCGCTGGTGTTCTCCCGTAAAACAACGAGAAAATGTCCACCTGGGCGACCTCGTGAGTTTTCTACACCAGTCAGGAAAATGAAGGCTCAGGAGAGACAAAGGAACGTGTGTTTTAGGCAACGCATTTGATCAAATCCCCGTAAGCGCTTGGGACGCATCGGCAAAGTTCGACCGCGCTCGGGAGATTTGAAAAATGGTTGCTCCCCCAGGCGTGCCGATAGCTCAACGATTTTCTGTCTGTTCTCACATCACAACGACGTGCATAATGAACGTCACTATTCTAAGTGAGACACTTGGGCGCTTCTGACCGGGTTTCGCGTCATTAAGAGGCGACACCTGATCGGAAGCAGTCCACGTGACCTCACAAACCACCTGTACTCTATCACCAGTCCACAGAACCGTAGGGGAGTAATAGAGAAGAAGAGAGTTGCAGGCCGGGGGGG
The DNA here is from genome assembly GCF_035083965.1 of Branchiostoma lanceolatum. NCBI lineage: Eukaryota > Metazoa > Chordata > Leptocardii > Amphioxiformes > Branchiostomatidae > Branchiostoma > Branchiostoma lanceolatum. The sequence goes on from NC_089739.1 coordinate 12,976,588, forward strand.
GGGGGGGGCTCGGGAGGGACTCAGGGGTAGTTGGTTTTCGTTCCTAGCCTGTTTGGAGGTCGAGTTGGCTAGTTCCAGGTGCTGAGGAGGGATTTTATATTTACTGTCGCCAGGATTAGACGTATCCGATCGAATAAGACGGGTAGCTTATTTTTAGGTGGGCGCTGTGAATGAGCCTTGTGGGGTAAGGTAAAGAAAGTTCGGCGAATCTAGCACCCACCCACCCGCCCTCGTTCTTCTTTGTCATGAGACCGTTCAGCGACCCTTCCGGCGACACTCCGGGCTTTTTGCCCATACCTTAACCTTCTAATGGAGTGTAGCCATGGGTCGTTTCGGATAGAGTACTATACATTGTGATTGATCATAGTATTCTTTGAACTAAAGTGTATAGAAATGAGTAAATAGACTGATTTTCGGGGGATAAAACTGCTTTACCTTCCTTTAAGAGCACCACGCACCTGAGTTCTGCCCCAGTGAACATCCCGGTGTTGATGTAAGCCGGACACACGCAGGTCACGTGGACGCCATGCTGTTTCACCTCGTGCTGCGGAAGAGAATAAAAATATGTTTGTTTTATTCACCAACTAGAGTAAAGTATTTGTACTACATATACTTAAGGTTTTCTATGTTAGTTCAGCGATTACGGGGTCTTTTTATAAATATGAAGAGGTACTAGGTAATGAATTTTTCTTTTTATTTGAGTTGAATGTGTGATATTTGTGTACCGATTTGTTAGAAATAGAGAGAACGCTAGCGACCCCAAAAAACACCCCTCCCAATGAAATGGTATGGCTACCCTGCGACGTCACAAAATCAAGATGGTCGCCACCACACATGCCAACGGATCCAACAAAGGTTTTGCTACGCAAACCTGTAATTTGTATTATTACAGCCAGTAGCCAGGTACCCATTTCTGAGTAATGAGGCTGTAACGCGCTCGAGGCATCTCCTTGAACACGGGACCCCCGTTTTACGTCTCTTCCAAAAGACGGTGCAGCTCCGACAAGGATACCCTTCCCGGATTCGATCCGGAGTCTGGTCCCGGCTGATAAAGGCCGATAGTTGATGATGACGATTCACCAATAGTGTGTACCGGTACTGTACCGTAAAAATTGATTAGGTACAGGTCCCAAAATACCGGATCATCAAGTACCGGTACTGCACCAATATAAATTTCCACCAGGTATGTGCTTATTTTGTGACTGATCTCCTGACCTCATAGCCTCGTGCAACACCAAACTTGACCAAAGTGACACATTGAACTAACATGCAACATATCATTCAGGCAGGCCGGGAGCTTTGATAGCAAGGCCAAGGGAGTTTGGCGGGAAACCTAGTTATGTTCTTTGAATAAAGATACTAACAAGTTGAAAACATTTATTCATGTTCCTGTCATATTAAAGAAGTTCAGAAAAACACGTCAATTTTTCAAATTGTTCAGGTCCAGGTCCAGGTCCAGGTCCGGACCTGTACCTAAACCTCGGGTACCTGTACGTGTACCTGTACCTGATGTTACGTTTAGGTACGCACCAACCTGATTAAACTATTTACGAATGACTGATAATCAGTCTTCCAGCATGTATGGAAGTTACCAGCCTCACCCTGATAGAGTCTGCGAATCCAACGGCACCGAACTTGCTGCTGCAGTAGTCGGCCAGCCCGGCCATCCCGGCCAGCCCAGCGGCACCCGCGATGCTGACCAAGTGTCCATGCTTCTTTTCCATCATGTGGGGGAGAAACGCCTTGGTGGTCTGTTGGGGGTAGAGGGGTTAATTTGCATATGGTTAATTTGCATATGGTTGCTTTGCACATTTACCGTGGTTCTGTTCCAACATGTGGGGTAGAAACGCCTTGGTGGTCTATTGGGGGTAGAGGGGTTCATTTACATGTGGTTAATTTGCATATGGTTGCTTTGCACATTTACCGTGGTTCTGTTCCAACATGTAGGGTAGAAACGCCTTGGTGGTCTGTTGGGGGATAGAGAAGGTTAATTTGCATATTCCGCTAATCCGTATGGTTAATTTGCATAATTACCACTGTTCTGTTCAAACAAGTGGGGGAAGAAAACTTTGATGGTTTGTGGAGAAAGAATAATCCGGAATACGTCACATCCGTCCTTATACATCATTGTTTTGGGAGAGGGTATTCTTGGGGGGGGGGGGGGTCATTACGTCTCTGAATTTCTCATTGCCATAACCATTAACAGTTATATGACCACGGCCGGCGGACTTTCAGTATAAATGACGATGACAATACATTTTATTGCATGCTAAAAAAAGAACAAAACAGTCATATGTTTCACGTTGTTTCATGCCCAACGTGGCGTTTTTAGCCAAGCACATCGGATCACTCCTAGTCGTCTCGATAAGTTTAAATTTGTTGGGTTCTGTTACGTGTGAAGGTTTGACGCCCGAGGTTGCTCCATCAGAAAGGATCAATGCTCATGCTGTGCCCGAGCGGAGCCTTCGAACCTCCACACCCTTTGGAGCCAAGGAATTCACTCGTTGTGCAGATAACATGTAGGCGGGCAGGCAGGCATAAATTTCTTTTTCGATAGCATGCTGTGGCGAACAAAAGCCACAGATAGAGATGATTTACAGCTCAGCACAACTCCAGTTCAGTGATTAATCAATCATTCACAGCTGCAAAGTGTTCTTCTTTCTTGAAGGTAATGATAGGTATGAGTCTTTAAAAGCAAGATTACATGATTTGAAGCAAGAAGCCTATCTGAGAGCAATCACAGTGAGACCAACTTTTGTAAGCTTGTACAACGATTGTTTCTCACCCAGAAGTGCGCGTTGGTGTTGATGTCCATGGTTTTCTGGATGAGGTCATCAGGGCAGTCCAGAAACTTCCGGCCCGTCACGATCCCAGCGTTGTTGATCAGGATGGTCACGTGACCCACGCTGCTCTTCACCTGTTAGACGACCATAGCAAACTTATCAATTAATTGTAATTGTAACTTCAAGTATTGTAAAATAATACAAACTTATAAATGCAAATATGTAACACCATGTTGACATGTGCGGTGGCCGCCATCTTGATTTTGTGACGTCGCAGGGTAGCCATACCTTTTCATTTGGAGGAGTGTTTTTGGGGTCGCTAGCGTTCTCTCTATTTTTCAAAAATCGGCACACAACTATTACACATTCAACTCAAATAAAAAGAAAAATTCAATACCAATTCATATTTAATATAAAAAGACCCCGTAATCGCTAAACTAACATAGTAAAAGTATATGTAGCACAAATACTTAACTCTCGTTCATTTATATAATTCATTTTCCTTCTCTGTTATTAAGTATACACACTTAGTATACCACTAGTTTGCTTGGCCTTGTTTGCAAATTAGCCTTCGGGGGAAGTTCGGGCTAACCTGGAATCTAGTCTCTATCGTCGTTAGGCCGGGCGCTCTACGGGGCAGAAGGCGCTTTCCGCCGCCGGCATCTCAGTTGGCACCCGGCGACCGTCGTGGCCCACTGAACTACTGCGTCAAACTACTACTGTGTATTCTTGAGTATACTGGGGTAATCTTTGAGCAGATGTTGGGATTTAAAACCGTCCCGTTTTTGCAGGTAGAAACTCGGCCTCCGAAAACATTTACGATTTGATCCCAACATCTGCTTGGAGATCACAACTGGCGACAAGGCAGTGTATCCGTACTCTCCAAGCAGAGGGACGGGTCCGGCTGGTTTTTGACATGTTTTGGGCGTTTTGTCGGGCTTTCTATTTTGTTCCATGGCTTGGCATCATAAGGAAAACGTGACAAGATAGAAACTTAGCCCGACGATACGCCTAAAAACACGTCAAAATCCAGCCGGACCCACTCCTCTGCTTGAAGAGTAGTGCTCCCACGCCCCCGCCCAGTCACTGACCTCCTGCGCGGCCCTGTAGATGTCGTCCCTCTTGCTACAGTCGCACACAAAGCCGGACGCCTTCCCTCCCTCCTCCCGGATCATCTGCACAGTCGCCTCGTTCGCCTCCTTGTTGATGTCCCAGGCGACGATGGTGGCCCCCAGGCGGGCGAAGCTGAGCGCCATGCCGCGGCCGAGCCCGCTGCCCGCCCCGGTGATCAGCACGATCTCGCCCGACACCGACTTCTTGCCTGGCGGGAAAATCAGCCGAACCACGCTCAACAACCTGGCGATAAGCGACACCACAAACAGCAGAACCACGCCGATCATATCCTTAAGTATAAACCCCATCGCTACTGTCCTCAACAGGTTAAAACCTCCTTGCTGCCTCGAAAGAAAGACTTCTGCACTGGATTCCGACCTAAGTGGAAGGTGAAAAAGTCAACTTTAATACATCACATGCGCAATCGGCTCCAGTTAAAAACCTTTGATCGGGCAGATTAGCCTCAATCAGATGACGCCTGCCGAAAACGATGAATGGGAAATGTCTAAATGGCCATGAATTGAATAATTCGTGAAAGGTCACAGAGATTACATGTTCATTTGTTTTTCTTTGACCCTTTATTTTGCATGAATAACTCGCGAATCTGCGTGCAGGCTACTTTTCCATTGGGGCCATGCAGGAGGCTTGCCTGAGTGTCATCCTGTTTAGTTCCAGGCTCTACCTTCACCAAACAGTTTGCTGACGTCACAGCCTGGAACTAAACAGGATGACACTCACTGCTGGAGGGAGGCGGTAAGGGTCAGACAAAATGTAACAAATTAGAGATTACACAGAAGAAGAAAAAAAGAACTTTGTTGCGCAACAGGTATACAATGTATGGCAACTTGTAACATAGACTCTAGCAACATGACAATTGAACTATTCATGAATCTAACAATTTTGAAGAAACTAATCTAATACATGAATATGACAGTAGAGATTGAAATCCATAAAGATAAATGTAGTCCTAATAGATCCATGATATATATATATGATACACAATCATATTCGTGCTACGCTAGATTCGGGTATTTCAAAGGCACCCAAAGATACCCATGATCCCTTGCTGTGAGGAGGCGAAATCTGTAGCTCCCGATCTTACTGTACAAAAACTGGCTTTTTACCTACTTTTTGTTGAAATGACAAACCATTATCAACTGTAAAATTTCTATGAACAGCTGAGACGTTGTTTAAGCCGACATAAGAAGATGTTGGGCCAGATTTGGAGTACTTTGGAGCTGGTTCAAGTAGCTGCGTCACACAAGCAGACCGAAGACAAAGACAAAGACTCTTTGAAAGAAAAGAAAGAGCTGTCTGTCCTCAAGCGGAAAACCGCAGCGGGCTCCTATTAAGGAGCCCTCGCAGGTAAGTCTCGATCTATTTCGATCAATCTAAGATCTAAGAATATTCGGCATTTAGCTACAGATTATTCGGCAGTAATAGGCATTGCTGTGTGTATACTTGTTTCTGGCGCCCTCCCCCTCTCTGTTACAGTCGGCGGGAAATCTTACTGAACTAATTATCGTCACTGTCGCCAATTCTCCCACTCATCGAATCCTGAACTTCGGCCAGAAGCTGTAAATGAGCCGTAATCCACACAACAGTAAGGTGCACGAAAATATTGGTAAGCCCGTTCCAATTTATTCGTCAGCCGCAAAATTGACTATAGAAATGTGGAGTCAGGTGGATCTTTGTGGGTTCAGCAGAGATGTGGCCTTGTCTCTTCTGCCCAAATTGAAATTAACTGAACTTAGACTGGAACTAGGAAGGAGGGGGGTGGTAGAGCCAGATGACCAAAGGAAAGCTAAATGTGACATGACTGAAAAATTGCGCAAACTCATGGAGAAAGAATATGACGAGTTGGAACAAGTAAAAGAAACTCTGACAAACGAACAAGTGATAGAAGAACTAGAACACGAGCAGCTGATGGCTAAATGGACCTTTCTCACGCGGCGGCCATGATAGAATGAAAACGAGGCCCTTGTGGCAAACATTAGACCGATCCTAACTGTCAATCACAATTACCAGTTTAGCCAATGATTACCTGATGATTAGAGAATCGACCAATGAGGAAGTGGCTGCATGACCGTCAAATATTTGCATTTCTATGTTTTTATTTTGCATCTCTACGCTCTGACAGAGGAGGGCGGAGACTATGGGATCGGTCAACGTGGCTCTAAATTGCTGCATCTTTTTTGTACATTGCATTAGTTGTAATATTGATACTTGGATATCATATTTTAAAACTTAATGTGATTTAGGAGGAAAACTAAACCTGTACATTATTGTTGCTTCTTTGCCTCATTGGCCTCGTCTTCATTCTATCATGTCGGCCGCGTGAGAAAGGTGTATTGAGGAAATTAAGAGGCAGTGTTACCAGTAATGATGGAGCAGTAAATGACGAGAACATAGAACAAACAGAACTATCTATTTGGGAAGAACAACCACAGAAACATGCGGAGAGAACACAACTTTCTACTGATCACTGTCTTCTGTGTGAATCGTTGATAACATCGGTGGATAACAATAACCGAATATGCGCAGCATGCAGAAGTCTTCCTGAGACCGTGAAACGACTAACTGATACAATTGTACAGATCCAGACAGAGGTAAAGTCTCTCAAAGACACAGATAAAGCCCAGCCACACGAGAGAAACACGACCCAACAAAATGCCTCGTCTGTATGGCAAACAGTAGGTGACAGAAGTACTACAAGGCTACAAGTGAGAAACATGAGTACAGAAGGCGAAATTAGAACCTCAAATCGCTTCTCCCCTTTCCAGGAAATCACCGTAGAACATGGGGAGCCTGAATCCACAAATGGTGAAGATCTAGCTGAACAGAAAGAAGCCGATCAAATTAGTACGTAACAACAGGCTAGATTTTACAAATCGAAAGGTCCTGAAAAAAACGTCATCTTAGGTGACTCTATGATTAAACACTTGAAGGGAAGTAAAATGTCAAGAGCTAACAATGTCAAGTGTTTCACCCACCGGGGAGCACGAATTGAAGAATTACTTTCTCCCGCTCTCAGAATCGTGGGAGACGCAAACCCGTCCACAGTGATCGTACACGCGGGCACAAATAACAACAATGACCCAAAGCATGTCATCATCAACAAAACCCATCACCTGGCAGCGACACTCCAACAGACAGGTGTACCAAGGATTGCGATCTCTGGAATAATCGAACGAGCCAATGGCGACAGTGAACGGAGAGGTCGCATCAATCTGGGCGTGGCACAGGTATGCAAAAACAATGGCTGGCACTATAAGACTGGTTTATTCTTCAATGATCTCTTAGCAGCTATTAAGCTGAATTGCCGAGACACATTACATTTCATTTCATTTCATTTAAAAACGACTACTTCATTACATCCGCAACAATTAAAAAATACTTGTTAAAATACGACAAGACACACAAGGTAAGCTTCTTATTGTAACACATATAGTCGTGGATTTCTTAAGTGTTCAGAATACGAATCATGTAAGGTAACGCACTGTTCATATACCGGTCAGTTCGGCCATATTGAGTGTCAAGTTTATGTGACGACCGTGGAAATAGAGGCTGACTTAGTCTACATAGACAACAATAACATCGGGCCGCACTACCTCAGTTCGGATGGCGTCCACCTCAACAGGAATGGAACAATTCTTCTTGCAAAGAACATCATTGCCTATTTGAGAGGTGACCGGCACGGGAGAACGCACTTAGGGACATCGTATGCGGACGCGGTGAGGGCCCCACCATCGACAAATCAGGTTTTTCACAGACGACGGAATCCACCGAGCAGGTGGAAAAACAGAACTGCGGAACAGATACAGCCCCTGAAACTAGCCCAAGAACTGTGATACCAGCTTTGCTTTCTTATAATGACGAGACACAGGTCTCAATATCTACACCTTTATCTGATCACGATAGAATGATTAAAGTTATTTCATGGAATGCACATGGCCTTAAAAGTAAACTTGAAGATGACGACTTTGTAAACTTCCTAAAAGAATGTGATATCATAGGCCTACAAGAGACATGGGGAAACGACAATGATGACTTCTCAGTTGATGGTTTTGAGGTTTATACGAGTAACAGGATTAGAAGTAAAAGAGCCATCAGAAATTCCGGGGGCATTGCTTTATGTATTAGAGAAGAAATTAAGGAGGGGGTTAGTCGCCTCCCCAGCAAATCGAAGAACATTATTTGGTGTGTATTAGACAAAGGCTTTTTTCAATGGGATATGAGTCTACTAATCGGTACAGTATACGTTTCTCCTGTGGGCTCGCCTGTACATGATACGGAAGACATTTTTCAAATAAACGAAGTTGAATTGTCGCAGCACTTAGCGAAATTAGATGATTGTGATTATGTACTAATGGGAGATTTCAATGCACGAACTGGGAATTTGCGTGACTATATTGATGAGAAAGAGGACGATGACAGGTTTATCCCTCTACCAACAAATTATACGTCTGACACGGCCCTATCCCAGAGGACATCACAAGATACATATGTAAACAGTTTTGGATATCACTGGATTAACCTGTGTAGAGCTACAAGTTTGAGGATTGCTAACGGCCGGATGTTTGCAGACAAAGATATAGGCAATTTTCTCAAGTATCCAAACTCATACACAGTCCACACAGGGGATGCCGGGGAAAAGTGTCGTAGACTACCTCTTAGTGAAAGATAGTATGTTTGAAAAGGTTACAGATTTTCGTGTGGTAACCAAAATAGAGTCCGACCATTTACCACTAGTTTTTACTGTACCGACCGGAAATTGTCCCCTACCACAGACAGAGCCTAGCATACGCTCAAATCCCATCACGATCCGTTACAAGTGGAACCAGGACAGAGCCCAAGACTTCAGAAGCATACTGCAGGGGCAAACAGTACAAACGTTATTGAGGGAAATAGAGGCTGACTTAGAAAGAAATGAAATAGATTTGGTTGTGGAGAAAATCGGTCTAACTTTGGAAACGGCGGCCGCAAACATGAGACTTAATCCAGTCAAATCAGGGAAAAGCTCGGTATCAAAAAAATGATTACTGGTTTGATAAGGAATGTAAACGTGCTAAACATGAAGCGAGTAAAAGACTACATAAGTATAGGCGGGAACGAAGTGACCTTAATTGGAAGGTTTTTAAACAAACTAAGATGGAGTATAAAGCTTTGGTCAGGGCAAAACGTAGGGCACACGCAGCGAATCTTAGGACTCAATTAAGAAACTTACATAGCGAACCCAAAGAATTTTGGTCACTTATAAAGGGGAAACGGGTTAGTACGATAGGCAACATTAGCGCCCAGGAGTTTGCAAACTTTTTCGAGGAACTTTATGGTAGTTTGGGTGAGGACGATGTGCATATTCATGAACCACTGGATAGTCTATTACACGACACGGTCAAATTAAAGAGGACGAGATTATGAACAGTGTGAGAAATCTTAAGCCTGGCAAATCACCTGGCATTGATAAACTGTTACCAGAATTTTTTCACGAGAGTATACCAATTTTACTGCCCTATCTGAAAATATTGTTCAACAAGTGTTTTAACCTAGGTATATTCCCAAAGCAATGGACAGTTGGTATCATACACCCATTGTTCAAATCAGGCCGGAGGGATAAAGTGAATAATTACAGAAGTTTAACACTACTCTCTATTTTTGGTAAAATCTTCCTGTCGGTATTAGAAAAACGAATAAACAACTGGATGCAGGAAGAAGAGAAGTTCGATGAATCGCAAATGGGTTTTAGAAAAAACTATAGGGTGATTGATAACTTATTTTGTTAAAATGCTTTAACACAAAAGTACCTTACAAGACAAAGAGGGCGCTTCTATGTCGCTTTTATCGACTTTTCTAAAGCGTTCGATAGTATTAATCGATCACACCTGTGGTTTAAACTAGCACGAGGAGGAATAAGTAAAAAGATATCGGTTATTCTGCAAGCTCTATATGAGGATGTCAGATCCTTTGTGAGAATAAATAGAGATATGAGTGAGACATTTACATGCCATCGCGGAGTTAGACAGGGATGTATATTATCCCCTTTTTTATTTGCTTTTTTTATAAGTGACCTGTCTAAGCATTTAAAAGAAAACGGATGTAGGGGAATTCAGGTTCAAGACACCGAAATACTAAATTTGATGTTTGCCGATGATCTCGCAGTATGTGCAGACTCTGTCGTAGGTTTACAACGGGCGCTGAATGCACTAAATTCGTATTGCCACAAATGGGGATTAACTGTAAACGAAGAAAAAAAAGACGTTATGGTTTTCAGAAAAGGGGGGGGGCACTAAGAAAAAATGAAAAGTGGTTTTATGAGGGAAACAGGGTAGAAGTAGTCAATACAAACAAGTATTTAGGGATATTAGTATCCTCAAGTGGAAGATGGTTTCGGACACAGGACGCCTTAGCTGGTCAGGCGTCGAAGGCCTTATTCATTATGGAAAAGAATATGGCCAAATTTGGTATCTTACCTCCAGATTTGACGTTTAAAATGTTCGATACACTTATCCTTCCGATCATGATGTATTGCTGTGAATTATGGGGCTTTCATGGTGCCAATCAGCTAGAAATATTACACAACAAATTTTGCAAATCCTTTTTAGGAGTCGGGCAATCCACACCTAATGCGGCAGTGAGGGGTGAACTCGGGATATACCCCCTCGGTGTCCTGGGACGAATTAGAATTGTGAAATTTTGGTTGAAATTACTAGAAATGAACGACAATAGGTATTCTAAGAAATGCTACAAAATGTTGTGTGATTTAGAAAAAGTGGGCAGGGGAGCCTGGGTAAGTGATGTACGTTGTTGATCATTCAGTATAGGGTTGGGCGAAGCACGGGTCAATCAAAGTACAGGGAATAAAAACGCGTTCATTGCACTGTTCAAGAAACGAATAGTGACGCAGAATATGGAACAATGGAAGGATGAAATCACGACCAGCAACCGTCTGGCTACATACAGCACTGTTAAAGACAGATTCGCGGTAGAGAAATATTTAAGGATGCTAAATAACTTCGAACAGAGACGAGCGATTGCTCGATTACGTTGTGCAGCGCACAATCTTAATATAGAAAAAGGCAAGCATACAAAAACGGAAAAACGGGCAAGGCTACTAACACTGTACATGTCTAGCACATTTGAGTAATAACTTCATACTTTGAGCATTCTAAAACCGTGCAAAAACGAGCCGTCCGATGATTCCCTTAGTTTCGCGAGCCGGCAAAAAACCCGGGACGATTTTTATTGAGTTCTCACATTACATCGACGTCATTTAGAAATGACTATATGAATAGAAAAATCTCATTTTCGGGCCCTAATATTGCTTGGGTTTTCTTTAATTGGCAAAACTAAACTGCGAACAGCGAAACAGCCGGACGTTCCATTTTGATCTCTTCACCTGTTAGACAACCATCCAGAGCACTTTATGAGGCTTGAAACTTGAATAAAAAACTCCAATTTCTAGTTATTCCTGCAGATAGTAAGTTTCAATAACACTATACCATTTCATATCGACATTGAAGGAGCAAAGATACGATGTCGTTGTGTGGTGAGAACGTATATAAAATCCAAGCCCTAATAGGCTGGTCCCGACTGTCCATCACAATTAGCGGTTCGACCAATGAGAGCGTGACTGCATGTCCGTCAAATATTTGCATTTCTATGTTTTAATTTTGCATTTCTACGTTTTGATGGAGGTGAGCGGGGCTATGGTATCTACAGTATTTACAGTAGGCGCGTGAAACTAAAAGATTACCATGTAGATGATTTTTGTGCCGTTTTTGAGCACTTCGGAAAAGAAATCCGAACGCAAATGTGATATACAGTGGCATTAATTGTAAATTTCATAAGATTACAGCAACAAGGATATTTCCGGTTTTAAAGTCTCATAAAATGCCCTGGGTGCCTCTTAATTACAATAATAGATTTGTTGCAAAACCATGCCCGAAGATTCCATGGGATTCAGTCTTTATCGTCGTTAGAAATAGATTTAGAATAGTTGTCATTACGCTCTTAATTCATTTATATAATTCATTTTCCTTCTCTGTTATTAAGTATACACACTAAGTTTACCACTAGTTTGCTTGGCCTTGTTTGCAAATAAGGTTTTAAACTATGGCCAAATTAGCCTTCGGGCTAACCTGGAATCTAGTCTCTATCGTCGTTAGGCCGGGCGCTCTACGGGACAGAAGGCGCTTTCCGCCGCCGGCATCTCAGTTGGCACCCGGCGACCGTCGTGGCCCACTGAACTACTGCGTCAAACTACTACCGTGTCTTCTAGAGTACTGGAGTAATCTTTGAGCAGATGTTGGGATTTACCTGCTCTCCACTAAACACGTTTTCTACGCTGCCACATACGAGAACGACTATAGACCTTGCGCGGTAAGGTATACGGCCCTTTTCCGTTCTGCCAGCTACATGTAGTAATGTTCTCTTTATCAAACAAAATGTTAGAATTTCTCTAAATAACAAGTCCGTAGGCCGCTGCAGAAACACACTCAGCGGTGGCCGAAAAAAAATGATTAATGCATTCTCACTTGTCTGAGTGAACTTGTCAGCGCTGTTATCGACAGCCTTCGAGTCTTACTTTGAAATCCTCAAAATATAGGAACTGTCATCTCAGAGGGTTGAATTTTGAAAATTTCGAACTGAATTTCGAACTGAATTTCAGAGAAGGTATACCATTAAAATTTGCTGTGTCGCATAGTTTGCCAACTCATGACAGTCCAAGAGACTCATCCTGTAGGTCGTTGACCTAATTTAAAATGTCGCCGAGTACTATAGTACTCGGGGAAGATTATGTTTTTGGTTGAGCCAGCTGTTGGGTGGGTCTGTATGTATGTCAAGAGCATAACTCAAGAAACCTTTGATGAATCTTTATGATTTTTGGTAGGTGTGTAGTGGTTGTACAAAGAAAGGTCAAGTTCGAAAATGGTTCGCCTTGCGTTTTTCAACAGTACTGCAGCGGACTTTTAACTTTTGTGTGTTTGTATGTAGGCAAAAAAAGTGACGGAAACATTGATGAATTTTCATGATTTTTTGTAGGTGTGTAGATGTTGTGGAAACGGAGGTCAAGTTCAAAAATGATTCCCCTGGCATTTTCCGTTGGTACTGCAGCGGCCTTTGTGTGGATGTGTATTTGTATGTGGACAACATAACTCGAGAAGCTGTTGATGCTTCTGTATGATATTCAGTTGATGGGTAGGGTTTACAGAAAGGAAGGTCAAGTTCGATAATGGGACTTCTAGCGGGTACCAAAGGTACTGCAGCCGAGCTTCAAAATTTTTAGAACATATTTTCTGAAAGTGCTATGGTCATGATTTTTATGTCGTAGATAGTTCATACCACAGGAAGTAAGTTGTGTAAGTTTGGGCTCCCTAGCGTCTTGTTTGGAACTGCAGTGGGTGTTTTTGTTTTGACCTTCGGACATGAATAACTTGAGAAGGGTACGACAGATCGTCGTGAAGTTTGGTATGTAGAGAGCTCAGATGGTGCTTTACACAATCAATGACTTATTATGCAAATCAGGAGCTAACCTGCATAATTAGTAAGGATAGTTTATAAATCCACTACATAATGGGACATGTGACAGTGTTCCCGAAACAGGTCAACAAAATTATTATTTAGGCCTTGCCTAAAAGTATAAATAAACAGATGGGGCTCATAAATAAACAGATAGGGCAGTCTCACTACACTCCAAGCAGATGTGTGGGTCCGGTTGGTTTTTAACGTGTTCAGTTTAGGCATTTTTGTCCAACACACGGTTGGAAACATAACGAAAAGGGGACAAAATAGAAAGCCTGACAAAAACACCTAAAAACACGTCAAAAACCAGCCGGACCCATGGCCACTCCTCTGCTCAGAGAGCACACTGCACCAAAACTGCACCACTGCTAGTTTATCAATCAAATGGGAGGGCAATTCTTGTTAAAACCAGAGAAAATAAAGTTCTTCCCCGACTGTTTTGGATTTATCTCGGGCACTCCGCTTGCTTCCTATTTAGAAAAATCGGTCCCTATACTGAGATAGAGCAACAGGTGAACTGACCGATCATATACCACTTGTTAACTTCTAAGGAGTGCTGATAGAACTACTGACATAGAATTCCCTGGACATTTCAAATTGACATTCTTTAAGCAATCAGCTATTCAAAACCAAAATATTGAAATGAGGTAGAAAAGTGGATGGAGAGGGAGAAAGTCAATAACCTAACTGGGCCAGGCAACATTATGTAGGCACTACGAACAAAGAACCTTAGTTAAAAGTTATTAGCAACAGTATAAAAAGTGGACGATGCTACGCTAAGTCCTTACCTGAGAGTTTAGCTGTCGTGTATTTCTTCCTTGGAACACAAAGGTAAAAAAAAAGACCGTCTAATGTGCGTAACAAGAGTTATTCTATCAGCGCACGCGTAGGTTGGTGGAAACTTCTTAGGAGCGGGCCATTGCGATATAGGGGTGGTTGGGCGTTATTGTGTTGTTTTAGAGTGCGCTATGATGCAGAAAATATGTTTCATCACTACGAATTCAGAACTTTCGCTTAAACTTAAGCAAGAGCATGAAAATTTGACAATACTTTGCCCCATAAAAGGGTTTAGAAGAATCGACTAGTCAGGTATCCTTTCTAATTACAACGAAAAACACCGTCCGACACAGGCCTCGCCCAAAGAAGCAAACTTCGTAACGAATCCTAACTGTTCCCACGATACCTCAGCATACGCTCGTGATGGCCACGGGATCTGACACGTGTAATGTTTTTATAAATAAAATGGGAGGGCGATTCTTGCGGAAACTATTCGAAGACAGTAACGATAAAAGAGTGTCACTTGTAATCATCCCCGACAATTTTTGTTTAATCGCTACCATACAGCGGCTGAGCGATCGCTTGGTTCCTATTCGGAAACAATAACCATTTTACTGAGATAGAGCAATAGGTAAACTGACCAAACATTTGCTCAATTTTGTTAACTTCAGCTAAATTGCTTTCTTCAAATTGTTGACACAAAAAATTAAGTTTCAGACTATCTCATAGTCTGTTCAGTTGTAATTGGGATGCTTTAACCAATCAGCGCTTCCAAACTCAACATAATCATCGAAATAAGGTAGAATGGTTTGTCCATTGCAAAAAGACAATAACCCAACAGATCTAGAGCATGGCAATATCAAGAATTCAGACCCTCCGATAAAACTTAAGCAACAGCATAAAACGTGGACGATGCTACGCTAAGTTCTTACCTGGGACGTTAGTTGTCGTGTCTTACTTCCTCGGAACACAAAGTTCATAAGAGACTGTCTGGTGTGCACAACAAGAGTTATTCTATCTGCGCATGCGCGGGTTGGTGGGAACACCTCAGGAGCGGGCCATTACGATATAGGGGTGGTTAGGCTTTACCGTTGTTGCTTCAGAGTTGCACTTTGCTACAGAAGATAGTACCTTTTTTAGATTACAAACAGGAACTCAGATGTTCTAGTACGTCACTTACAATCTACACCTGTCTATCAGGTATCCGGTTTGTCTCGGATGATGACGTTCGCCAGTTTTGAGGACTTGTCAAATGACTGATCGATATCAAAGGACCATAGACGATCGTTTTCTTTTATTCAGGTATACTTACAAGTTATTTCCTTTCTTGTCCTTGACCTGCTGTGCTTATTCCTTGTATTTAACATGATTAAAGGCAAACCTAATGTTGTTAATGGCTCTGTCTCGCCTGATTATATTAATTATCCTCGCGGTGCAGATGACGAGCCTTCTGTGCCTCCCACGCATTCGGAATATGTTCTGTACCATTATGTTTTGTTGTTATTTCTTGTTATGTTTTCATTATGGTGACACTATGTTTGCATTTACTTTTGTCACCTTATTTGTTGTTTATACTTCTTTCAATGTCTTAGTAGCAAAGCGATGTTTACATACAGGTACTCCAAGTCAACCATACAAATTCCAAACTAAATTGCTGAAGGGGAACATAGAAACATGTCTATAGATTTAGTCCAATATAGGGCAGTCATAGGTATGTTCTCTGCTAATCTTACCATCAGACTTCAACGCAAGTGTAATGTGATCTTACATTTCGACATAATCCTCTTAATTGTGCTAGTCTCTATTGTATTTGTATCCATTTTACTAGCTGGGGATATTCATCCTAATCCAGGCCCTGCCAGGGTTAACTCAATCAAATCCTTAAATGTTTTTCATGCAAATGTAAACAGTATTGTTGCCGGTTCAAAGATGGATGAACTGTCTTCTTTGGCAGTTAAGTTTAAGCTTGACATAATTGCTATCACGGAAACGTGGCTTGGTAGCACTGTCGATTCTGAAGCTATTTCGCTTGACGGTTTTCAAACTCCAGTTCGTCGGGATAGAAATAGACACGGTGGAGGTGTTTTGATTTTTGTATCTGATCATATAGCCTTTAGACGTCGCTGTGATCTGGAATCCTTGACTGATGAGTGCATCTGGCTTGAACTTTTCCCCGGCACATTCCGTGTTCTCTTTTCAGCCTATTACAGGCCACCTGGACAAAACTTAGAAACCGTTGATAGTTTTATCGACTCCTTCCAAAATTCTGTCTTCACAGCTGCTTCTTTAAATGTTGACACTATTATCATTACCGGTGATTTTAATGCTAAGCACGGAGCGTGGTGGCATCTGGACCCAAATTCCTCAGCTGGCTCAAAACTGTTCCAGTCATCTCAGATGTTAAATCTTACCCAAATGATTACTGAACCCACGTGCGATCTATCTCGCTCACCCTCACTTATTGATCTACTATTTACTGACGCGTCTAGTCGTGTTCAATCCACGTCTGTTCTTTCACCCCTGTCTGGTTGCCACCACTGCCCTATTATTGCCAATTTCGACTTTGTTATCAAACCCCCTCCACCATACGTCCGCACCGTCTGGGACTTCTCAAAAATTGACTATGCCTCACTTGTAGACTTCTCGACTGATCCGCAATGGCTAGATATATTTTATTGTAATTCTGTTGATGGTGCTTGCAATATGCTAATTGATCTTATTACTCAGACAAAAATAAAATGCGTCCCCCACAGAAATATCACCATCAGACCCCGTGATAAACCATGGATGACATCCAGAATAAGACGACTTATGGGTATTCGTGACAAAACACATAAAAAAGCTAAATTATCTAATACCCCTTCACTCTGGGCTTCTTATCGCAAGATAAGGAACAGACTTGTGAATGAAATAGCTTCAGCCAAATTGAACTATGATACTCGCCTACAAAATTCTTTACTTAACTCTACTACAGGTAGTAAAACATGGTGGCATATAGTCAAAACCATTTATGGATGCAAAATGTCAACTACAATTCCTCCACTTAAGCGCAATGACCATTATATATGTGACTCAAGCGAAAAGGCTTCAGAATTCAACAGTTACTTTTCCCTCCAATCGACAATTGATGATACTAATTCCACATTACCTAATCTTGACTATCTGACCAATGTACGTTTGTTTAATTGTGAAACCACTGCCCCTGAAGTTGAACTATATATTTCCGAGCTGGACACTTCTAAAGCATACGGGTGGGATAACATTGACAACCGTTTTCTTAAAATCATTAGTCCTTACATTTCAGATAAAATTGCCTATGTTTTTAATCTTTCGCTCTGTCATGGAATATTCCCAGGAGTCTGGAAGAGAGCAAATGTTGTACCCATCTTTAAAAAAGGCGATCCTTGTATAGTTTCTAACTACCGTCCCGTCTCGTTGTTGCCTACCCTATCTAAAATTCTTGAAAAAATTGTCTATAAACATTTATACAACCATCTAATGTCTCAAAATCTGTTATATTCTTATCAATCTGGTTTCATTAGGGGAGATTCAACTGTAAACCAGCTTGTCTTCATTGCAAACAAAATTCTCCAAGCCTTTGACCAGAACAAGGAAGTCAGAGCCGTTTATCTTGATTTTTCAAAAGCGTTTGATAAGGTTTGGCATAAAGGCATACTCTTCAAGCTTCAACGAAACGGGGTGGAAGGGCCTTTTCTCAACTGGTTTCAAAGTTACCTCAATGGTAGAAAGCAGCGTGTCGTAATCGAAGGTCAAAACTCTGATTGGTGCGAGATAAGTGCAGGTGTACCTCAAGGATCAGTGCTTGGTCCGCTATTATTTCTCGTGTACATTAATGACATGATACAGGAACTCGAAACTCATCCTTTTCTGTTCGCAGACGATAGCTCCTTGCTCGATGTTGTAGAATCCCCCATTGTTTCAGCCATTAGACTCAATTCTGACCTTTCTAAGATATTATCATGGACAAAAGCGTGGCTAATGGAACTCAATCCGTCAAAAACAATCGAAACGTGTTATTCTACAAAGGCTATACCTCCTCCACATCCACCCCTTTTCCTTGGTACCGAACAAATCGATTCTGTAGACTGTCACAAACACATCGGGGTTCATCTGTCATCAACTATGTCTTGGAATACACATATTTCTAACATGTTAGCCAATGCATCTAAAAAGGTTTCAACCTTCAGTAAACTTAAATTCAAGCTCCCCCGTGAAGTCTTGGAAACAATATATAAATCTTTTATCCGTCCCCTACTCGAGTATGGTGGCGTAGTATGGCACGGTTGCACTGCTTCAGACTCTGAACTCATCGAACGAATACAATATGAATGTGCTTTAACCGTAGCTGGTGCCATTAGGGGGTCCTCGTATACTTCACTACTCGCCGAACTGGGATGGGAAAAGTTATCTGACCGCCGCCATGTTCAGTCCCTTATCCTATTCTATAAAATTATCCATGGACAAACTCGACAATACTTAAGAGATTTGATACCACCCACAGTATCAGATTCCTCTTCCTACGACCTTCGCAATAAGTATAACCTTCAGTTGTTAAAGTGTACCACAACTCGCTTTAAGAAATCATTCATACCTTACGCTACGTATCATTGGAACAACCTTACCTTGGCAGATCGATCATTAAGTCTTCCTCATTTTAAGAAAACAATGATCAAATCTGTGCGCCCTGTATCTGTCCCATATTTCAACACTGGTCCTCGTTACACCTGCGCTCTTCTCACTCGTTTCCGTCTTGGTACTTTCAGTTTAAACTTCAATTTGTACACTCGCAACCTAGTTACCAGTCCTGCTTGTACCTGTGGCCATCCTTGTGAAAGTATTTCTCATTACTTCTTGTACTGCCCTAACTACACACAACACCGTTCCTTACTCTTCAGTAATTTAGAAAATCTGGTAGGTTCAGTCATAAATCTCAATAATCTCTCGGATGATGTTCTAATTCAATTACTGCTTAAAGGCTTACCCTTCCTTTCGAATTCAAACAATGTCAAACTCTTACAGCATGTCCAACTTTTCATTATACAATCCAAAAGATTTGAGTAGTAAACCACCATCCTACCAGTCTTGTAGTACCTGTCCACATATTTATCTGTTTATTGATTTCAATTTTTCTTACATTTAATGATTTCTGTTATGTAGTTTATTTGAGATAATTTGTTGCTCTTATGCTTTGCATGTCCGCACCTGTTTTTTTGTCATTTTCAGTATTTGTAAAATTTGTTTTGTTATTCTGTAATGTATTCTGTCGATGACGACATGAAAATAAGCTGTAAGCTTGAGTCTGTCGTCATCATGTCTTGTATGTAAATGTTGCAATAAAAAAAAAAAAAAAAAAAGGTATTCGCACTTGTCAACTACATACACTTTGAAATACTGACGTCAAAAGAAAAGCAGTACCCCTTATGACAGAATGGAATCGCCGCGTCTCAATATGGCAGGTAAAAACGAGATATTGGACTACCCCACAGAATAGAAATAGAATTAAATAAAACGTTGGTTTTTGCCTTTCCGAAAGCAATTATGTTGGTTACACAAAAGGTCACATATTTTCAGCTAGACATTGCGCAATGACAGGAGGGGCCTCGGTCTTGTGGCAAGAGAAAAATGACAAAACGTATATCCATATAACTGATACTTGTTACACAGGAAAGGAAATTATGCCCCCATAAAAGTGTAAGAAGCATCAACTCGTCACTTCAGTTTAAATTATCAAAATACAACGAGTAACCCCGTCCGGCCCCGCCCCATACAAGAACCAAACGTGCTGAACCCAACTCTTCCCACGATACTTCAGAATACACTCGTGATGGCCACGGGATCTGACACGTAGAACGTTACGGGCGGGTATTTTTGGCCAAAACCAGAAAAAAAAGTTTTATGGAAGATATAAAAAAAATAGTGCTCCTGGACTTGAAACCATTCCTGATGATATCAGCTTTAACGCTCCAGAACAGAGAGCTCGAGCAACTCTCATGCTTTCTAGTCAGAAACAATCATCCCTATACTAAGAAAAAATAGCCGGTCAACTCACCGGAACGTTGCAATGGTTCTTAACTTCAGCTAACTACATTCCCAAAATTGGCGACAAAAAGTCCGGACTATCTGATAGTCAATCCTGGACATTTTAAATTGGCATTCTTTAAGCATTCAGTGTCTCCAAGTGCATCAAAATCATTGAAATGAGGTAGAAAATTCACCAAGTTCCACAACGACAATCAGTAAGCTAAAGAGCTTGGCACTATAAAGTGAGCAATACACATTAGGAACCTTAGATAAAACATTTAGCAACTACATAAAGATCGGTCGATTCAATACTAAATCCTTACCTGGGACGTTAGTTGTCGTGTCTTTCTTCCTCGTAACACAAAGGTCAAAAGAGTTATTCTAGCTGCGCATGCGTAGATTGGTCGGAACATCTCAGGAGAGGGCCATTTCGATGTAGGGGTGGTTTGGTGTTACTGTCATGATTTATAGTGCACTTCAGTATTAGAGAGTATCAATTTTAAGTTTGCAAACTGAATGTCTACTTGTTCAATGAAGTTTTTAACAGTCTATAAACATCCATTGGCTACTTGCACGTATCAAACACCGATGTAGATTAAACTCCTTACACCTTTGATACTAGTGGTACGCTTTTATAACAAACACGATTCGCCCTCTTAAACGGTAAGTACTCTCGCCGTGACCAATCAGATGCAAGCATACATAGAGGAAGATCTGTTCTAGCCAATAAGAGGGTTCGTTACATCAAATTGATATAATGATGAAAAATGATGAATCATGCGATGTGATCACGTGTGCATTGTGCCAGTAAAAGAAAATAATAAAGCAGGCATCCTCAATTGAGGTGAAGCGTAATGCTTTTTCAAGTAACGTAACATCACCAATTAACGTCCGACTTATTCAAAAGGTATTTATCTTAAAACCGCACGGACAGAGCCAAATTTCAAACCCATGGGCAGAAATATCAGCTCTTCTAAAAAGAAAATGCATAGTCTGTAAGTTTTTCTCCGCCTGTTTAACGCCGTGCGAGGATGTATTTATACTGAGGTACATGATGAATAATTGTGCTAGGGTAACCTATTATCGTCCACTTCTGAATCTTCTAGCGCTATGCTTGAAGAGCATAGACCAGAAAAAATGCACAGTAATTGTCCAAAGTAGTCTGCAGACAAATGATAGTAAAATCACTACGTCTGTCCGGCCACTTGCTTAACGCGATGGAAAAAAAAATGTTTATCTGTAAATTTCCCCCACATGCGCGGCACGTGGCGTTCACGTGGTAAACGCATGGCGATTATGTTTTGCTATGCAAAAATTAAAGAGATGGCTAAGGATCATACTTATGATGTTCTTTATTGCTCATGAGAACAGGCTTTGGCACAATACACCGCGACATGTGGACATGAGCCAAACCGGACGTAAATAGGTTCTGCACGTAAATAGGTCATGTTACGTTAGTTCTAGTCCAATCCGGCTTCGCCACGGCTCAGAAAGGGGGAAGATGGACTGCTCCCGAGGGGGAAGAAAAGGAGAAGAAGAAGAGAGAGAAGGCGGAAAGAGAGAGGAAGAAAGAAGGGAGGAGGAAAAAAGAGCGAAACGCCGTATTCGACGAAACGAAATAATAACATAACTATTTAGATCACTTACTGAAACATGTACATGAGGCATTTTGTTTCATGTAATGGGAAAGATACAGTGTCGGCCTTACATATACACATTGTAGTTGCGAATACTGGTGAAGTCTCCACAGGAACCACAATATCTGTATTTCCACAATATGGTCCTTAAATTCCTGTTACATTCCTATAATTGCTGTGTTATATAACGTTATATATGTATACCTGAAAACTTTTGCTGGACATTTCTTATAGTGACTGCCTAGTTTCTTGAATTTCCATATAAAATACATGTAGCTCTGCACCCATGTGCCTGCGTGTACCAGTGATATCACATTTGCGGAGTTCTGATAACCCCCATGCAGAGCCTCTTCACTATTGACCACTTCATAATTGCACGTACTTATTTAGTCAGTAATTTACTAATTAACGTCTTAGATGATGACTGGAATTCATAAACATCCAAAAAAGGCTTATTTAGTTACTTTCCTGCGACAGAATGTTATTTTTCACCGTTTCCACTGCAACTATGAAATATGGTTAATAATTATTAAAACCATATGAAATAACTTGATATAGACGATTTTTGGTCGATCTATTGGTTTGAGTGACGTCATCAAATCACGTGATAATTCCTAAAAAGCTGGACATTTGACATTGTTATCATGGATGATGATAAAGCAGAGGAATGAACCTTCCCAAAATGTAAGTCACCATTTGTCCCTCTGTTTGGTACCAAATGGCTATTTTGAGGGACCTGGCCCATGGACTACTAGAATGAGAAAATGGCTACCGTTGAAAACAACTCCACCCCCTTCTCATGACGCATTATGCACGGATGTACCGATTTTTGCAAGTTAGGTGTTTTCACACGTGCTTACATCGCTACTAGTTCACCACTGCCGAGACGTTTGGAACGCAGAACCTAATCTTCAGTCACCCTCTCCACAATAACGCCAGCTCCTATTACAATAGCGAGATCCTTACATCTGTCTGGATGGAGCCAAGTGACTCCAACCCCTTGCCAAGTCGAGGTTGACTAGTGTCAGTGATAAAAATGTCTACATAGCACTCAATAAAACATCACTCAAGACATGGACTTGTTTGATTTCAATGAAATATATTTCTAACATCTAGTACATTCATGTCTCTTGTTTATCTATGGTAAACCGTGTCAACCTGCGTCTGACCCTTTTGAAACCAAATTAATGGCAAAGATCAGCAAAAATATGGACTCAATTTTCATCTGTTTGTCTGATGATACAGTTGTTTTTAGAAGTTTGACACTTTTGCTATTGCGCGGAAGAGCCTTTGACTGAGAATGGAGGCCGGCCTGTAGTATTCTTCTTCTTGATGCTTGAACGACCGTGCCCGGAATGTTCCAACATATATCAGTTATATAGGGAGCTGGCCGTTATCATTGTTACTTTATATGTTCAGGACTATGTTAATGTCACCTCCACTGACCTCATACATCACCAACTTTGACGCCTTAGTTCAGCCGCTAGGTTTTTGAGTCCTGTATAATGCATTGGGAAGCTTCAGAATTTAGCGTAGAGCGTAGAGAGGCTACCTGGATTTAGCGTAATGCGTGGCTGGCCCTCCAAATATAGCGTAGAGCGTTGTCGGGACCCCCCATGCAGGCTCTCTTGTAAGTAGCAAATACAAATCCTTGAACAAGTCTACCTACCATCACAAATACCACAAAATTATGGAGGGAAACGTGTGTTGTAACTAAGAAACAGACTTTATATAAATTTTATATAACGTGGATTAAATTCCACATGACAGGAGGGCGGAGCCTAAGGCCTTCTGGAGGATGACCGCAGGGTCACTCTCCTGCTAGCCTGAGCTAGCCTCTACCAGGCTCCGCGAGATGGCTGGGAAAATAGTAGGAATCGGCAAATAAAGGGAGTTAGCTACGGAGAGAGGCGGTCCAATCTGGAGAGAGGGTATATCTGCCATCCACGGATCCACGGTATATCTGCCACGGATGGCAGATATACGCTCATATACCCTCTCTCCAGATTGGACCCTCTCTCCAGATTGGACCGCCTCTCTCCGTAGCTAACTCCCTTTATTTGCCGATTCGTACTATTTTCCCAGCCATCTCGCCGAGCCGGTGACCGCCCTATGTTCCGAAATCCCTATGTTCCGAAATCCCTATGTTCCGAAATCCCTATGTTCCGAAATCTCTATGTTCCGAAATCCCTATCTTCCAAAGTCCCTATCGCTCCGAAATCTAACAGAATAAAATCGAAATTCAAGGTGAATATAAATGTATAGTATATGTAACTAAATGTTCCAACTCTGGGCCATAGTTCGGTAGAGAGTTGTGGCTTAACGAGGTTCATGGTGGCATTTAGATTTTGATCTTAGATCCTATACCTTCCTCTGATACTCTTCTCTTGTGTCATTTGGGAGATCATGAACTCTGTTAAATTTGAACCAGAGGCCGAACCGCATCGTAAATGTCTTGTTCATATATGAGTGAATTTTTTTTTCATTTCCTTATATTTTTAAAAAGTATATATATATTGAATTGCATATCTAACTGGCGCGAGGTCATTAGATACATGTATCTTAATCTTTGATATCTAAATTCTCTGAATACCAAGTAGCATTTAGACAGTTTGGACTATAAAATATCAAAATATGAAAGATTTTCGAGATTTTTATAAGTTATCTTGAAAGTTTCTTTGAAAAGAGTTTTTGATAGCTATTTCAAATAAATTTAATTTTTTTATAGCTAATGCAAAAATCTCGAAATTTTCGAAAGCTGATATAGAAAAATCCAATCTTTTTGAAAAGATCAAACGGAGTTTTAAATGCGTCATGGACTCTTCCTAAGAAATATGGCCGTGTGTTGGAACGTTTCGATTATGAGGGGTTTTTGAACTTATATGGTATAGGGATTTCGGAACATAGGGATTTCGGAATATAGGGATTTCGGAATATAGGGATTTCGGAATATAGGGATTTCGGAACATAGGGCTGTAACCCGCGGAGCCTGGTAGAGGCTATTAAAGCCTGAGCTCCCCCAGGGAGCTCACTGATTGAAAAAAACAACACAGTATTCTCTACCAGGGGGAATGGTACTGGTAGCAAACAACCTGGGTAGCAAAGTAGGGCTGGATTGCTGGCTGGAAGTTTGAACAACTATGGGGCGAACAAAAAACTCATGAAATGATGAATGACATGCCCGTAGCCAGGATTTTGAATGGGGGGGTTATTTTTAATGTTTAAGGGACCAGCGAGCGCCGTAGGCGCGAGCTCACGGCCCAGGGGGGTCCGGGGGTATGCCCCCCCGGGAAATTTTAAAATTTGAACCGTCTGATATGATTTCCTGTGTTTTTGAGAGGATTTCAAAGGAAGAAATCAGAGACCAAGTCAGCAGTTTTTCTAGGATTTTAGCTCCGTTGGTGATACAAATAGATCCATCTTAGAAAAAAAACCCTTGGACGTTAAAAAGTGGACCCTTGAGCGTTTCAAATTCTAAGAATTGAACCTTCTGAAAGGGCATTTCCTGTGTTTTTGAGAGAATTTTAGAGGAAAAATCAGAGTTTTTTCTAGAATCCTAGCCCCTGTGGCATTGCTGGTGATACAAATAAGTCCACCTTGAAAAAATCTTGAACATTAAAAAGTGTACCTTCAAGCCTGTGAAAGTGGACCTTCAAGCCAATGGGGGGGTTCGTCCGAACCCCCCGACCCCCCCCCCCCCCCCCCTGGCTACGGGCATGAATGAGACCGTAAGAAAGATACTAACATTGATTCCATAGATGGAAAAAAGTTTGTTTTCACAATGCCTCGATAGTTCAATTTTTTCTGATACACATCCTGATTGAGAAAAACGGTGCAGCTTTAAAACCTCACGATTTTCTATCCTAACATCTGCTTGGAGATAAGCCGCCCTGGGTACGAGGTTGGGTCAAAGGTTACCGTAGGAAACATGGCGGCCTGGAGCTAAAATTTTGGGCCTGACTTCTTTTGTTCACATTTCTGCGATATCTTGATGACATTTCAGCTGATTTTTCGTCTAAAAGGTAAGTTATTACACTAGTTTTGAGTAGGCTTCGAATGATAGAAGGTACTTTGTTCCTTTTTGTCTCAGTGGAAGCGAATTCATGGCGACTTTTGTGAGCGCCCCCCTCCCCTTTTGTTGGTTAGATTGTTTTGAAATGTGGTAAAGTTATCCACAGTTATTAGACGTTGAGGGCCATTTTTTATGATGTCAATGGGTACTATGTCTTTGCTATCACGATATTTTTCCAATTCATAAGTAAATACTGCAGTTGATCGTGAATCTGCCGAAACAAGCACAAACACACACACACACACACACACACACACACACACACACACACACACACACACACACACACACACACACACACACACACACATGTAACGTTATACAAACACACGCACACACATACACACACACACACACACACACACATACATGTAACGTTATACAAACACACGCACACACATACACACACACACACACACACACGCACACACACAAGCCAAAACAATACTTCACTTTCTTGGGATGGACTAACAACAGTATTTTGTTTCAGCAGGTATAAGCTACTCTCCAAGCAGAGGAAATATGGCTCTGGTTTTAATGACATGTTTTTAGGGTTTCTGTCAGGCTGTCTATTTTATCCCATGGTTTGGCAACATAACAAAAATGGTACAAAATAGAAAGCCTGAGAAAATCACCTAAAAACATGCCTGAATCCAGTTGGACCCATTCCTTTGCTTGGAGAGTAGGTATAAGGTCTCATTCCTGTATTACTCCGAGTGGATGAGTATTGTCCAGTATCAGGGTGAAGTGGCAGAAGTTGGCAGAAGTTGGCAGAAGTTACGATGATTACCGAGTAGTTTTGAGGCTCCCGGGAGTCAGATGTGACGTCATCCTAACTTCTGCCACTAGCCAGGGTAGGGTGGCAGGTGGCAGAAGTTGGCAGAAGTTAGGTGACGTCATCCTAACTTCTGCCACTAGCCAGGGCAGAGTGGCAGGTGGCAGAAGTTGGCAGAAGTTAGGTGACGTCATCCTAACTTCTGCCACTAGCCAGGGCAGAGTGGCAGGTGGTAGAAGTTGGCAGAAGTTAGGTGACGTCATCCTAACTTCTGCCACTAGCCAGGGCAGAGTGGCAGGTGGCAGAAGTTGGCAGAAGTTAGGTGACGTCATCCTAACTTCTGCCACTAGCCAGGGCAGAGTGGCAGGTGGCAGAAGTTGGCAGAAGTTAGGTGACGTCATCCTAACTTCTGCCACTAGCCAGGGCAGAGTGGCAGGTGGTAGAAGTTGGCAGAAGTTAGGTGACGTCATCCTAACTTCTGCCACTAGCCAGGGCAGAGTGGCAGGTGGCAGAAGTTGGCAGAAGTTAGGTGACGTCATCCTAACTTCTGCCACTAGCCAGGGCAGAGTGGCAGGTGGCAGAAGTTGGCAGAAGTTAGGTGATGTCATCCTTAGTTAAGTTTGAACAATCACTGTTACCAGATGTATAAAGTCGATTGTTATCTTTTAGAATGTAAATAAATTACAAAGAAATACAAGGCAACATACTGTGGGTTACACAAATTACACATACTTATTATCGGTCAGCATGCTAGCAAGATACTGTGGCTCTTTTGTTTTAAACCAATATCTAGATAAAACAATCGTCGGATTTCTTTAACTTCTGCCAACTTCTGCCACCCCTGCCACTGGCAGAAGTTAGGATGACGTCACTCCTAACTTCATAAAACATCGGATTTCTAACTTGTGGCAACTTCTGCCACCCCCGGCCGCTGGCAGAAGTTAGGATGATGTCACTCCTAACTTCTACAACGTCGGATTTCTAACTTATGCCAACTTATGCCAACTTCTGCCACCCCCGGCCACTGGCAAAAGTTAGGATGACGTTACTCCTAACTTCTACAACGTCGGACTTCTAACTTCTGCCAACTTCTGCCACCCCCGGACGCTGGCAGAAGTTAGGATGACGTCACTCATAACTTCGGACAACATCGGATTTCTTCCGATGGCTGACGGAAAATCCCGAAGTTATATATGACGTAGGCCGATTTCAACTTCTGCCAGCTTCTGCCACTTCACCCTGATACTGGACATGCATGGAGTGGATACCCTAAAAGAGTCCGTACCATAAAAAATTAACGGCTGCATGAATGACCTTGGGGCACTTCCTATAGCTTCATTACAAACGTGCCCATGTAAAACACGTATTGTAACACGTAAGCCTATGGGGTGGAAAAACTCATGAGTGAGACCTGAACTATAAGCCTCTGTATGTATGTGGTATACTAGCACTACTAGCCTCCGATGCAGACTCCTGACCCCGGCTGTTTTCTTTTTCAAGTTACTGTTTTTATACTACCGTATTTACTCGAATAAAGTACACACTTTTTAAACATTTCAAAATTCAAAAGGCATCACAAATCATTGCCAAAGTCAGGGTGCGTACTTTATCTAAGGTTATTGCCAGGACAAATTGGAAGAGGACCTCAAACCCTTGCTCAATCAAGCCAGGAACCCAGCTGTGGTGCAGCAATGCATGGCTCAATACCTGCCAATTTGAAAAGTTTGCAACTTGTCGTAGGCAATTCTCAAGTTTGCAGAGATGATGCCGCCAGGGTTAACAAGAGAATCTTTTATGAATCTAATGAATGGCATTATGTAGAAGTCCTTGATTTAAGCAAAATCACCTAGAGAAAAGAGAAGGAACCCCATAAATTTGAATTTATTCTGTTCCAAATGTGTTCAAGATCAATGGAGAAGGGATGCGTACGTTATTTGAGGTTTCTACCTTTACGTTTCAGTTCTGCAAATTTGTCTTGAACTAGCCCCAAATCAGGGGTGCGTACTTTAATTGGGGTGCGTACTTTAATCAAGAAATTTTTTTCTTATTGCTGGCCGGGAAGGAGTCTGCGTCCACTCGGCGTCTCAAAAGGAAATTAAAAGTCACTTACTAGTAGTGGCAACCGGCATGGACTTGTGAAGTCCGCGCCCCGCGGAGGGTGCACGCACCGCTGGCCCCACGTTCTCATGCCGTAACCATGCGCCCTGCTTTGTCCCGACAAGTTTCCATAACTTGAGGTTCATCGGGGTCACCGTCTCTTTCAAAATACGAAAGTCAGGAACTTGCAAGGTAATACAGAATCTCCTCGGTTTGACATACGCCCGTAATTGATGATATTTACCGAGAGGAGTCCCGGGTCCATTCAGTTAATTGTTCCTCGCGTACATGTGGATTACCCTTGCGCGAACTTGTGAATTGCCCTTGAAAGACTTTTTTAATCTTCTTTCCTTTGAGACGCCGAGTGGATGCAGACTCCTTCCCGGCCAGCAATAAGAAAAAGAAATGTAATAGTATAAAAACTGTAACTTGAAAAAGAAAACAGCCGGGAGGAGTCTGCATCGGAGGCTAGTGATTGAGTGGATTGCAGTAATAAGTCTTTGATAATATATTTCAGCAGGTATAAGCCCAGATATGGATGTGGTGTTGCCGTGTATGTGAGTGAGTGGGAGAAACTAATTAACAACAGTATTTGATATTTCAGCAGGTTTTAGTCCCCAGTTCCAGACATGGATGTGGTGTATGTGAGTGAGTGAGTGAGTGAGTGAGTGAGTGAGTGAGTGAGTGAGTGAGTGAGTGAGTGAGTGAGTGAGTGAGTGAGTGAGTGAGTGAGTGAGAGAGAAAGAAACTAACAACAGTATTTGATATTTCAGTAGGTTTTAGGCCCTAGTACCAGACATGGATGTGGTGTATGTGATGTGAGTGAGTGAGAGAAACTAACAACAGTATTTGATATTTCAGCAGGTTTTAGTCCCCAGTTCCAGACATGGATGTGGTGTATGTGAGTGAGTGGGAGAAGCAGGACCAGGTGCGTTCCTACGTCCTCCCCACACCCTACGTCTGCTCATGGTCCTGTAGAAACGTGCTGGCCTTCGCTGGACCCGTACAGGTAGGTGCTGTTTTGAAAGTCTTCGAACCCCTAGTGGTGCTCTGTCTTGCTCTAGTTTGGTCTAATTTTGTCTTTGTCCACTCCTCAAGTAGAGCACTTTTGTAATATTAAGAAACCTACTAGTATGAGTGGGGGGGACAAAAATAACCCAAAATTGTTGAAGTGGATGGTTCACATTGCACTGCAGCACAGGAGTTGCTGCTTATAGATGCGTTCCCAATTCAGTTCAGAATTGCCTTGATGAAAGTGACATGGTCACCAAAACGTCTGTTGAATAAATCGCTTGGTTGTGTAAAAAGAGTCTTTTTACGGCTGACCTCAAAGTTATGGCTGCCCATAGGAAGGCATGTTAAGATACACTGAAACAAGGCTTCATAAAAGTACTAACCCAAACTTCAATCTTCAAAATTCTTCTACACTGGAAAGTCACAAGGGTTTATTATCAACCATGCAAAAAAAACAGAGGGTTGTACAGCTCAAACTTCGAGGAAAGCTGCCAGTTTCAAGGAAACCCTACCTTTGACCCCAAATTTCTGGTGTATCCATCCGCATGACCTAACAACTCACATCTATCCTTATGACAACTAAAATGGCAAACTAAACAAATTTCAACCAAAATGGGAAAGCTAAGACCCTACCTGTTCCCTCTAACTAAAAAAGTCTCCAGATTGGGCAAATAATTTCAAGGAAAAGAAAGGTTTTAAAGATTTTAAGTAGGGACTATAAAGGGATTCAAATGTTTTGTATTCTACTGCGCAACGGAACTTTGGGGTCAGCCCTTACTGTATTCAGTGACTTACCAACCTGATGAAACTATTCACGGATTATGAAATCGTTTGTGATGCTGCAGGGTCCGTGGTCTGACGCTTCATTGGTCCGTCCCATCCACGTGGTCGACCCCGACCGCCCGTGGGACGTGCACAGCTTCTGTACGCAGCACGGAGAAGACATCGTGGCTCTGGAGTGGGACCCCTCGGGCACACAGCTGCTGTCTGCTGGCAGGTAGGTTTAGATTGTAAAGGCCAAAGGTCACAATTACAGTCATGCGCAAAGGGTCCATTTTCATTTCATAGAAATAGCCTTTTATAGCCTTGTTAAAAGTAGCTGTTATTGTGTAGTAGGGCCTCTTTGTTGGAAATGTTGGCGTTTTTGAGCTGGAATTGACAGGTAAGGGTTGTGGCTATTTTATTTAGTTAGAAAAACAGGGATTTAGCCATCTTTGGAGCATCCGGTACACTTTGAAATAGGTGTAGTTCGGATGTGTTCATTTCTTGTGTAGGGAGGTCAAAGTTCATCTCGCCATGTTTTGATAGAATTTCATCAGTTTGAGCCGGTGGAAAATTGGTGAAACTCATTAGAATGACATTTTAGAATTCAGACTACGCTGCCAATGTGAGTTTTCCATGATCTAAACTTCAGGTAGGTGACTTTTGACAGCGTTTTTCTTATATGTTTACCATTGAAAGTCTAGGGGCCTGTGAATGGTGGACTTCAGCCTAAATGGGGTCGTGTGGCGTAACCATATATAGCATGTTTGGCCCAGACCCCAAGACAGGTTCGATTCCTGCCATGTCACCTATCTTGTGCCCTTGGAAAAGGCACTTAGCATGGCTTTCCTCACTTCACTCAGGTGACAATGAGTACTTAGCTTCGATCAGGGATGTCCCTTGGATTGGACATTAAATGGAGGTCCTGTGTTTGAGGAGAGAACACACCTCGAGCATGTTAAAGAACTCACCACACTTAACGGAAAGTGTAGGGGCCCTTCCCGGTGTGAGCGGATCAAACCCTACAGTCAGTATATAGGCTCAAGTTGAAGTTGGTAGCCTCAAAAGAAAGAAGATAAATTTTATCAACAAGGCAATCCAAGATGGTAGACTTCACCCCCTTACCCATGCAGCTAACCATAGGCATGGGACTGAGATTTAAAGGTACACAGTGTAAGATTTTATGGGACAAAACTGAAATATTCTGCACAAAAAAAGTTTGATCTATTGATATTTGTCAGCTCTTGCACATTTTTGTTTTTATTTTGTATTTTATGATATTTACAAACAGTGCAAAAACAACCAGCACCAAGGGCCCCTTATTTTTTGGGTAGTCACAATAGATGCACACTACTAGTAGCTGGATAAAGCAGACATCACAGCTTTTATATATACTGTACATGCATTCAAAGTAATGTTATTGTATATTCCCTGAATATCATTACGCAATGTGATAAGTTGATTTTACTTACTATGAAAGTTGACTGCAAATGCTTAACTCTCGAATTTCAGTTTGGAGGATTTCATTTGTTACTTCTTTACTCATCTCGCCTTAAATGTTTCCCAGGTTTGGTGAGGTAAAGCTCTGGTCCATGAAGGACTACCTGGTTAATGATTGGCACCTGGTGACCTCGGTTGACCTCGACGGAGAGGAGATCGTGACCCTTCAGTGGCTCCATGTTGGCGGCCGTCTGACCTTGAACAACATGAACATGAACTCTACCGTCTTCAACGAGAAAATCACGCACCAAAGCTACGCGCCGTCGCTCTCGGAATTCGGAGGGAAGGCTTGTAACGGTTGGGTGGCTGTCACGGCTACCGGTATGGTGTACATCACCGCATTGAGTAAGGACGGTACGCCGACTACGGTTAGCGAATGTTTGGGGAACGTGCGTTCGCGTGTGGTCGTGGCAGACGCCGCGTTTACCGTGAAAGGGTTTGTTATCATCGCACTGTCGGACGGAAACAGTATGTCGCCGGTCAAGTTCTACAAACTCAAGTTGAGCAACGTGAACGAGAAATGCACCATGCACATCGAACCCCTTCCGAGCTTCTTCCTACGGTGCGCGGTCGACCCCAACAAGAAGGAAAAATACACCAACGTCACGCACGTCAAGTTCGAGCACCGCGAAGGCGTCGAACAAGTCGTGGTGGTGGTATCCGGAACAAACTCCAGCACTATCGAGGTGTGGGGACTGAGAAACGAACCAGTAACCCTCCACAAGATATTCCAGCCGCAAGCCCCCGCGGGGAAACAGCCGATGGCGGTAAAGTGGGGATCTCTGACCACCATCGCGGATCGCCCGCTTGTGACCGCGCTCGCCGTACCAAAGTTACCGGTACAGTCCAGTAATCTGGTCGAGAGTAAGGGTTACGACACCAAGTTCTTCAACGGTAGCGCTTTGGCTATAGCATTCCAGGATGGGAACATCCACTTGGTTCAGAGGTATGTATTTTATATCCTCATTCATTTAATCTATTGGTAGGGCTAGATTTTTGCAAGCTTTAGCGTGCAGTGACAGTAGGGTCGTGTGGTGTAAGTGGTAGAGCGCACAGCTGTCAAACAATGGGACCCGGGATCGATCCCGGATTGAGCCCAGAGACATGTTTGAACTTGCGCCCCGACGTTGTGCCCTTGGGAAAGGCACTTTGCACGTATTTCCCCCCCAGTTAGAGGGACAAGTCTCCAACGGAAGTTCTCTTCAACTGGCGGAAGAGAGCAGCGCCAGGCGGGCTGGCGTTATCAAGGCGGACCTTGAGCGTAAGAGTTATCCAGCAGCTAGCTGCAAGCGTCCCAACCAGAACCAGCACGTCTCCCTTGAATTGGAGAAGACGGATGCCCAAAGTGTGTGGGTCTCAGATTTGCAACCTGTCATCCATCCTAAACAAATCCACGCGAAGGCTACCGTGTCAACCCTCCTCACTCAGGTGTAGGAACTGACACGGTCATCTTACTCGAATATCTGTATCTGTCTCTCTGTACTTCTGTATGATCTGAATAAATATTGCGAGTGGTTACCATAAGCGTGCAGGGACAGTACACAGAAAACTAACTAGGCTGTGGCAACTACAGACTATATTAACATCAGCTTGTACTTTCATCTTTCCAGACTGACACTTCACACCCTCGCCATGTTCAGTCTGGACTCGTGGCAGCGAGGTCTGGACGAAACGTCAGCCAAGCGACAACGACTCTCTGCGTTCCGGTTTTTATCGTGCTGCGAGCTGTCCGGGACGTGCTGCGGGCTAATGGGAGTCGACCCCGGCGGGCGGCTTTACGTGTTCCGCTTGACGCCGTCGCTGACGCAAAACGTGGACCCGGTTCTGCCAATCAGACACGTCGTCTCACTGCTCGAGTACTGTATGGTGAGTAGGATTTGAAATTATATATATGCTGCTCACCTTGTGGCACATACATGTACATGTAGATCAGCAAGTTTCCTTGCTGTTTCAGTAGCAGGGTAGATTTTACAGGTAGGGGTTGCTAGCCTTTCCCCTTAATGTGTTCGGGGCACTTCTTCAATCCTAGCCCCACCCCAAGTCCCAACTGAGACATCTGGCATAGGCCCGATGGGACGTTAAGCCGAGGTACACTGTT
This sequence comes from Branchiostoma lanceolatum, assembly GCF_035083965.1. Classification (NCBI taxonomy): domain Eukaryota; kingdom Metazoa; phylum Chordata; class Leptocardii; order Amphioxiformes; family Branchiostomatidae; genus Branchiostoma; species Branchiostoma lanceolatum. The sequence continues at coordinate 13,010,780 of NC_089739.1, forward strand.
GATTGTGTTTGTCAAAAAAAGCTGGGTGAATTTCCCAGGTACAATGTCTGATGGTGGTCCACCCTGGCTGAGGCAGAGCATAGACCCAGTTCTGCCGATCAGACACATGGTCTCACTGCTCGAGTACCGTATGGTGAGGATAAAAAGTCTCAGTAGATAAAGGTAAAGGTCCCATAGCCTTTTTGAGGCTGTAGGTGGGTTGTGTATAACGCTCTGCCGATCAGACACCTAGTCTCACTGCTCGAGAACTGTATGGTAAGTATAAAAATTCTGCCATCTCTGACTGCCATTCTATTTTTCCATCACATGTACAGTTATCAGGCTGGGACTGCTGGGATGTGCTTCTCGTGGTGGGACCAGGCATGGTTGAGGGGGTGAAGTCTGCCATCTCTGACTGCCATGCTGTTTTTCCATCACATGTGCAGTTATCAGGCTGGGACTGTTGAGATGTGCTTCCCGTGGTTGAGGGCGTGAAGTCCATCACATGTGCAGTGTACATGTACAATTTTTGTACAGTTATCAGGCTGGGACTGCTGGGATGTGCTGCTGGTAGTCTGACCAGGCATGGTGGAGTCTGTGATTGACAAGCTGACTGACAACTACTGTCAGCAGAACCCATGTTGTTTTTCCATGCCCCAACATTGTACACTTACGAAAGGGGCTTTGCACAATATTCCTACCATGGCGGTGGAGTGACACCCACCGAGCCTCTCGGCTTATCAGTCTAAAGTGTGCCAAAAACACATACGGATTTGATGCACCAATGTGCCATAGTATCGAACCATAATTTTGATGTTGTTGTTTTTTCTTTACAGTTATCAGGCTGGGACTGCTGGGACGTACTACTGGTAGTCGGACCAGGCATGGTGGAGTCTGTGATTGACAAGCTGACTGACAACTACTGTCAGCAGAACCCCGCCCTGCAGCAGATCCACCTCACCAGGTTTGTGGCCATCAAGGCCGCACTGTACAGGTGAGGATCAGCTCCAATGTTTTCATGTTATTATCTCCAGAGATTTTTTCATGGAGATATTGTTCTGAGTGTGTTTGCGTGTGTGTATGTTTGTGCATCCGGATGCTTAAAGTCAGCATAACTGAAGAGCGTCTAGATGGATTGTAATGATATTTGGTATGTAGGTAGGTGTTGGGAGGAGAAAGGTCAAGGTCGATTTTTGGCCCCCTGGTATGTGTTACTGGAACTGCAATGGCGTATTTGTCAAAATCTTCTATGGAGAATAACTAAAGAAAGGAGCAACACATTTTCATGTTATTTATTATGCAGGTAGCCCAGATAGAGATGTACACAATGATTTGCAAATTATGCAAATTGAGACTGAATTTGCATAAGTAATGAGGATTATCTTTATTTCCATTAAAGGCATGTTGTGACAGGTAGAGCTGTGTACCAGTACACTGTACCATACAGTACCGGGTACAATCAATTAGGTACAAGTCCAAAATACCTGACCCTGCTGTATCGGTACTGGACCTGACTCAGGGGATGGCCACTTTGACAGTTAAAGTGAAAATGGATATGTTTCATTTAAGTTTTGAACTCCTGACCTCGGCTTCTGAGAAACCAAGGCGTGGGTGATAGCGCACCCTGGTCAGATGGACACCGGACGTCTCAGCGGGGAATATCCTCAATTTAACCTGACTGACAGTAGATTGTAAGGATTAGTCAGCGACAAGGAATTGTCTCAATGTCTTATATATAGCAGACGTCGGGTGACAGTAACGCACTCTGCGCTGAGAAGCACGCACGCAGCCATGCTCGGCAATCCATTCTGCAGCTACAAGACGATGTCACCGAAAAAGAGTAAACGCACATGCAAAGGGTGCGGGCATCTCCTTCGAGACCACCCTTCTGGGAAGACGGGCAAATCCTGCAAAGGTATCGTGCCGCCTCCCATCTCTTCAGACAAGTCAACCTTACCTCAGGCTCCGGCAGAGCTTGAGACGTTACAGCAACAGAAGACCGACTTGCTGCTGGCCGTACAGCGAGAACGTCTGGCTAAAGAAGTCCGCGTTTTGGAGGCAGACCTGCGGGCTCTACAGCTCGACGTCCCCAGCAGCCAGCCGAGCGCAATACCGCCTGGAGCACAGCCCCCAGCAGCTCCACAGCCAGTCGCTCCACCGCCAGTCGCTCCACCGCCAGTCGCTCCACCGCCAGTCGCTCCACCGCCAGTCGCTCCACCGCCAGTCGCTCCACCGCCAGTCGCTCCACCGCCAGTCGCTCCACCGCCAGTCGCTCCACCGCCAGTCGCTCCACCGCCAATCGTGCCACCGCCAGTCGTTCCACCGCCAGTCGTTCCACCGCCAGTCATCACACCGCCAGCGGCTACACCGCCAGTGGCTACACCGCCGGGAGCGACGCCGCCTGCGAATCTGCAAGAGTTGCGACAACATCCGCAGATCCGGGCGGCAATGCAGGAGCTGACGTCTTCATCTCCCAGCTCCATTGTCAGACAAGAGCAGGTAGCCACCACCGCGGAGGGCACTAAATTGTTGATCTCTATGGGGGGGAAGAAGCCAGCGTTGCGGAGTGTTAGCGTGAGTCAGTGGGCCATTGCCAACACCAAAATCATGTACAAACTGCTTTCCACAAACAAATTGTCCACGTCCTCTCTGCATGACTATATGGTGTATACTGTAAAAGTCCTAGAACTTGGTCAGAGATACTCTTGGCCCTCGGTATTGGAGTTCGACAGGGAGTATCGCACCCTGCAGGCAAACTACCACTTTCGGTGGGGGGCGGACTCACAACATCTAATGACAAAACATCTCGAACCGATTCGTGCCGCTCCCCCCAACACTACAAATTCCGCCCGGGCTACCAAGCCTCAGTCTGCCTCTCCGCTGGCCGCCAACGGCAAACCCATCTGCAAAAAGTTTAACTTTGCCAGCACAGGGTGTCCCCACTCTCCGTGTCGGTTCGAACACGTGTGCTGGGTCCCAAATTGCGGCAAAAGCCACCCGCAAAGCCGCCACGCGCCTCCCGGCCTGACTGCTCCGCCTCCACAATCAGCCTGACTGCAGCCGACTGCGTTACTGGGTTCACGCCCACTAAATTACAGCGCCTGGTGTCGTGAACTCCGGCATGACCCAGACAAATCCTTCTTACTTGACGGCATCCAACATGGTTTTCAACTCATGCCGAATCTAGAAAGACACAGCATTGCACCGGTCGAGGTAGCTAACTATAAGTCTGTCACGAATCCAGACAGAAAACCTCAAATTGAGCGTCAAATTTTGCAGGAAATTAAAGCCGGTAACTACATCGTCACGGAATCAAAACCGCACATTGTCAGCGCTTTCGGGGCGGTCCCTAAACCTGACTCAAACGACTTGCGTCTTATTCATGATTGTAGCCAACCCGCTGGGGCGGCAGTTAATGATTATATAGAAATTGATAAAGTAAAATTCCAAACCATCGACGATGCGCTCAAATTAATCAAACCGGGATACTTTATGGCCAAAATTGACCTGAAGTCTGCTTACCGCTCTGTACATGTTCACCCCTCCTGCTACAGAAACTTAGGCTGTAAATGGCAGTTTGAAGGTCATGAACATGACACGTATCTGGTTGACACTAAACTTGCATTTGGGGCGAAATCGTCCCCCTCAATTTTCCATCGCCTCACTCAATCCGTCCGCCGCATGATGAAACGACGCGGCTTTGATATGATTATTGTGTACCTCGATGATTTTCTCATTATCGGCAAGACATATGGCGAATGTCTTCAAGCTTATCTAATGCTCATGGAGCTTCTGCAGGAACTAGGCTTCCAGATTTCGCAGCAAAAGCTAGTTCCACCATCGCAATGCTTAACCTTCCTGGGAGTCGAAATAGACAGTCGCAGCAAAACTGTGTCGCTCCCAGCCGCAAAGCTTCCCGAATTCCGATCCTTACTAGCCGAATTCTCGCATAAAACTCGCGCTACTAAGCGGCAACTGCAGCAACTAGCAGGGAAGCTCAATTGGGCATGTAGGGTAGTCTACGGCGGGAGAACTTTCCTGCGTAGAATCCTTGACACTCTCAACAAGCTAAAGAAGCCTTATCACAAGGTAAAACTTTCCGCGAACTTTAAATTGGATATTCTGTGGTGGATGGAATTCATGACCACATTCAACGGCAAACGTTTCTTTTTAGATGATGTTCCGATTGTTGACGTGATGACTGATGCCTGTCCCATTGGGGGCGGTGCGTTTTACAACGGGGACTGGGTGTACGTCAACTGGGCCAGAGATCTCCCCGCATATTCCGACTTGCATATTAACCAAAAAGAAACACTAGCTATCTGTTGCGCTGCCAAACGTTGGGCTCCGCTATGGGCAAACAGGCATGTGATCATTCACACAGACAATATAGCAGCCCAAGCCTTCATTAACAAGGGCACCACGCGTATGTCACACCTCATGCCGGAATTGCGTCATTTATTTTGGCTTTCTGCAGCTTACAATTTCCGCATTACGGCCCGTTACGTCAAAGGCTGCCTCAATACAATAGCTGATTCTATCTCTCGCATGCATGACCCGGCCCACATTCGCCGGTTTCAAAACCTTCTCGCCGCGTGGGTGGACAAACACGCCTCCCCTTTGTCCAGCCCCGACCTGACCTTTTGCCCTCTTACTCCACAGGGCATAGAATACCATCGCCTCCCGGCTTGGCCACTACGTTGGAACGGACCTTGGATGCCGAAATCAGTGCATTCCGTGCTTCCACCTTCGCAGATAGCACCAAAGCTACCTACGGTACCCATCTCCGAGCGTACCTCCAATTCTGCCTTTTCATGGGCTACGCCCCGGTGCCTGCAACCACGGAGAATGTTTGTCGCTACGCGGCATTCCTGGCCCGCTCGTTAACTTACACTAGCATCCGGCAGTATCTGAACATTGTTTCCCTGCTCCATAAAGAATTTGGCTTACCTAATCCGACCATACAAAACTGGCAACTGCAAACCGTTTTGCGGGGCATTCGGCGATTTAAGGGAGACACCCCCCGCAGAAAGCTACCAATCACTCCTACAATACTGCTCGGTATCTTGTCTACTTTAGATTTATCATTGAGCGTCGACGCGACCTTTTGGGCGGCTTGTCTGGTCGCTTTCTTTTGCCTTTTTCGGAAGGCCAATCTGGTTCCTTCCTCCAAAAACGCTTTTTCCTCTTCGAAACACCTCAGTCGCTGTGATTTTAAACTTTCCGCGTGGGGCCTGATAGTCACTTGTAGGTTTTCCAAAACTATACAATTTGGCGAAAGGCTCCTCGAAATTCCGCTGCCAGCCATTACCGGCTCACCACTTTGCCCGTGTGCCGCCCTGACACTGGCGTTCCAAAAAGCCCATGGGGCAACGCCCAATCAGTCTGCATTTCTCTACAGAGATCACACTGGCTCACTATTCCCGCTCACGTATCCGAAGTTTCTACACAAACTCCGCTCCAGCCTCTCCTCTTTGGGATTCACCCCCTCCGCTTACGCTGGCCATTCCTTCCGTAGGGGTGGTGCGTCCTACCTGCTAGAATGCGGTGTTCCGCTGGACCTTATCAAAATCATGGGAGATTGGAGGTCTGACTCTGTATTTGTGTATTTAGCAATCAATTTGCAAGGCCGTCTCACTGTTATGAATACAATGGGAGAAAGACTACGAACCCTACTTTAAGTAAATGTATATGTTGTAATGACCTTCTGCTATCACTACTATTAAACTAGATACGTAAGTTTTGGGCTTTGGGAGAAACTTTGTATTGTGTGAGAATAAAACTCCCAGTGTTTATTGCCCAAAACTGACTTTGTACTTTCTTGCATAGACTAAACAATTTAGCACAGTAGGATTCAAAGTGAAAATGGATATGGTTCATTTAAGTTTTGAACTCCTGACCTCGGCTTCTGAGAAACCAAGGCGTGGGTGATAGCGCACCCTGGTCAGATGGACACCGGACGTCTCAGCGGGGAATATCCTCAATTTACCCTGATTGTAAGGATTAGTCAGCGACAAGGAATTGTCTCAATGTCTTATATATAGCAGACGTCGGGTGACAGTAACACACTCTGCGCTGAGAAGCACGCACGCAGCCACGCTCAGCAATCCATTCTGCACCCTAATCCCACCCGACCCGATTATCTGTCTGGTAATATCAATTATTGTAATTGCGTTGTTAACATGTTTGTGACAATTAGCTTTTCACTCGTTATTATTGTGTAGTCATTTGTTGTGCGTACTCAAGTACCTTCAGAGTCTTTGTGTAGATTTAGTATTTGTATTTAGATATAGTACTTGTTTTGGGCTTTGGGAGAAACTTTGTATTGTGTGAGAATAAAACTCCCAGTGTTTATTGCCCAAAACTGACTTTGTACTTTCTTGCATAGACTAAACAATTTAGCACAGTAGGATTCAAAATTACTATGAAATTACCGTGGCAGTGCTCTAAAGCCACTCTAAAGCACAGAAAACACATTTACATGGCTAGAGTCAAATTTACATCTGTGTTTTCATAAGAATAATACCCAGCACAATCAAATATTATGTTTTTACCAGTTCAAACTTGCTTTTGTCCTTATTGAAAATCTAGCATTTTCCGAACAAGTAGTTTAGGTGCAGGTTCAGGTTCGGACCTGTACCTGAACCCGAGTACCCGTACCTGAACCTGTACCTAAAATTTGTTTAGGTACACAGCTCTAGTGACAGGTGTCACCTATCAATTTCGAAACTGGGTCATATATTCTCCAAGGACCTAACAGGTTGTGGTCATACCACAGAGGGATATTATAGCTCTGGTAAATGAAAAACACCATTTATAGAAAAACAACAAATTCCATGGAGATTTAGGGTCTTCAGACTCTTGTTATCCATCTGAAGTACAGCTAGTAGGTATCCATCTGAGTAATGAGGCCGTTGTATTGACTTCTAACATGCTCGAGGCACCTCCTTGATCACGGGACCCCCATTTTATGTCCCTCCTGAAAGACAAATGCAGCTCTAACTGGGATGCCCTTCCCTGGATTCGAACACGGTCTCCCAGTTACCAACTAATTGGAACCAGGAGCTCAACTGTGAAGCTGCTACTAATTGAGCTGTCCTAGAATTCAAAGGAATGATATTTTGTATTGATAGCAAGAAAATTAATCATCTTGTAATTCTGTTTGACTTGGCAAGGGTATGAATAGTTTTGTTGTTAACTAACTGTATGTATCAGGAACTGTCATGTAATGTTTTTGAAATAGATGTACAGTACTCAATGCTTATTCTCCCTATTCTTGCTGCAGTTATGAAGAGGTTTTCTAGGTGGCTCTTCTGAATCTTAGTAGCTTGCCTTTCTTGTACAGATGTTGCTCTTTGGAAAGTATTTAAAGAATACAAATATTGTCTTAAACTGAAATTCTGTTGATTTAGATTTGTGAGAATGTCTTAAAGTCCTAATAATCTTACAAATCTTACAGATTGACAAGATAGCAGCATATCTACAACACAATGTTCTTCCCGATTGACCAATACAGTGGAGGGAAGTCAGCTGACTGCTATGCCAAACTACTGCTGAACTTAAGTTTAATGAATATCACGTTAAACTAATCTTTTTAAGATTAAAATTACTATCACATTATATCCCCTCAGATTGACCAATAACGGAGGAGGGAAGTCAGCTGACTGCTACGCCAAGCTGCTGTTGAATGCCATCTCCTCGTCTCTGAAGGCCCTCCTTCGTCCGACCCAGCTGGGGAGTCAGGACCGAGGGCCGGCAGAGAAACTTGCCGTGCTCTGTAGCAAAAGTACAGGTAGGACTCATCATCATCATCATCATCATTGGTCCTCCTCTTACAAGGTGTAGCAAGTGAAGTTTGCTCTCCAGAACTTCTTGTCGTTCATTGCAGAGAGGAGTTCTTGTCCTTCCAAATTAGTTTCGGTTTCTATGAGTTTCTTGAGTGTTGTGATTGGTCAACCAATCCTTCTCTTTGCGTCCGGGTTCCAAAGCAGAAGCTTTCCCGCTGGTTCACTACTACGTACCACGTGACCCGCGAGACTCAACCGGCGACGTTTCACGACTAAGAACTTCGAAATTTAAGAAAAGTACAGAATGGTGTCATTAATGAAAGACAGTGAATGCTGTCTGAAACGTTTGACCGAAGTAAGAGGTCTAGAGCGAAGTCTGCCATTTCTAAACACTTTGTTGTTCTTTTTCTGCAGAAACAGACTTGGACAAGGTCATGATCAACTTGGAGACGAAGGAGTTTGTGATCGAGCCGGCCACGCTGCAGTCTCTCCAGCAGCTGATCCAGTGGGTGGGGGACTTCACGCTGTACCTGCTGTCTCTGCTGCCCACTCAGCAAGGTCAGTATTACTGATTGACCTTGTACTGCTCCCGCTGTCTCTGCTTCCAACACAGCAAGGTCAGTATAACATAGCAAGGTCACGCTGTACCTGCTGTCTCTGCTGCCCACTCAGCAAGGTCAGTATTTGTCCTTGTGCTGTCACTGTTGCCGAGATAGCTATAGGAAGGTCAGTATAAGACAGCAAGGTCATGCTGTACCTGCCGTCTCTGCTGCCCACACAGCTCAGTATCAGTATAGATATAGGAAGATCATCATTGTACTGTCTCTGTTGCTAACACAGCAAGGTCAGTGTAACACATCAAGGTCACGCTGTACCTGCTGTCTCTGCTGTCTCTGCTACCAACACAACAAGGTCAGTATGACACATCAAGGTCACGCTGTACCTGCTGTCTCTGCTGTCTCTGCTACCAACACAGCAAGGTCTGTATAACACAGCAGGGTCACACTATACCTGCTGTCTCTGCACTCAACAAGGTCAGTATAACACAGCATGGATGGGCAACTTTACATCATGTCATTATTTTTGGCGATGCCTCAGGGGCGAGCCTAATGGTATATATATTGTGTGCAGTTTGCAAGAATTCTAGGAATTGCACAGGAATGTGTCCACAGGAATTTAAGACCATAACTCAAGAATGCCTGGATGGATTGTCTTCATATTTGGTATAGGTGGGTAGGTCTTTGTGAGACCTTGAAATGATTGGATTTTGGGCCCTCTAGCAATTTTCTATGGTACTGCAGGGGAACTTTCACTTTTGAAATCTTATGTTCTGAACATGCTATGGTCATGATTTTTTAGAGGTAGATATATCTTTTTATATTTACCATATCTCTGCCCCCCTTCCTTCAGGCATGCCTAACCGCGTAGGCTCCACCCTCCTCCGAGATGCCCAGTTCCTACAAATGTTGCGAGAGTTGCTCGTGATGGTTCGGATCTGGGGCCTCATCAAGTCCAGCTGTCTTCCCGTCTTCACCGCGACCTCGGATAACCTGGACAGCCTCCAGCTGCTGTTCAAGCTGCTGACCAAAGCCTGGATGTGCGCTAAAGAGGAAAGGCTGTCCATTGGTGGGTTGTCTTGTTGGCTGTTTATCATTTGCTGTCTCCTTTCCTCTGGTCCTCTAATACTAGCATAGTTATGCCTTCAGCCTTTGGTGGGAAACAAGTCAGAAACATGCATGCACAAGCACATGCACACACACAGACAAGCAGACTCAGAGACACATAGACAGGCATGCCAAGAGCAATACTTTGCAGGTCAAGTAAAAATCTTGCTAAACATAAGCTGTGGGAAGCAAAGACAACGATAACTTGGTTAATTGTTCAGTTTATTGGTCAGAAATTACCCGTACAATGGCAGCCAGTGCTGAATTGCTGCAGGGTTTACAAATTACAATCATATAATACAGAACAGATGCATATTTGCTCCACACTTGCACTTTGTGGAACTGTCGCAAGGGTCTGGGCGGCTGCCATTCGGCGCCAGCAGGTGACCTCAAGGCGACCTTCCCAACCGAAGTCAGGTACTCATTCACACCTGGGTGGAGTGAGGAAAGTCATGTAAAGTGCCTTTCCCAAGGGCACAACATCGGGGCATATCGGGGTTTCGAACCCGGGACCTCTCGGTTCTGGGCGAAACACCCTACCGATTGCGCCACACGATGTCACAAAAAGATGAAAGACAAGACATTTTTTATTTGAATACTATCATATGGTAAAGTTCTTTTTGGAAATACATGTACTATAGAATCTAAATGTCTTTTGATAAACTAAAAAAGCTTTTCTTTCTTCAGTTGATCTAGATGGAAGATGTACAGATGTTGTATGAAAAGGCCTTTTTTTTAGTCATATCATAAAGAATGTTGTTCTTGTGAATGACTGAACCTTTATGCTGTGTTCCCTCCAAACTGGGATGACAAGTGCTGCCTGCTGCCCAGTCAGATGCTTTTCTTTTATCTTAAGCCCAGTTTATGTAGTTAGAAGTGTTGATGTTAAGGATTCTTTCTTTTATGTGCAGAGGTTTGGCACCCTAAAGCTCCCTCATACACGGGGCTGCCGGCTTGACGTCCCCATCCAATTGGACGACGCGCATCTTTTCCAGTCGTGTCCAGGCGCGTGCGCGAACTCGGTCCGCTGGCTCTACGGAATTTGAACCAGATGTGGTGAGAGGCAGAGTGCGCAGACCTCTACACCACGCGGTCAAACACGCGAGCCGTAGCGAAGCTGCATTGCACTACTAGCTAACGAAAAAGCGTCATGCTTTGTCCTCAGTCTGAGGTGCGATCACTTTACCTTTTTTTATGTTAAGGATGTAGTTCTCATGAATATTTATTTCTCATTTTCTCCAGACTGGGACGACTCACTGGTTGACGAGTGCTGTCTGCTGCCCAGCCGGATGATGGTCCCCAACCTGGACTCTCCACCCCCCGCCGAGGGAATAATGGCACGTCCCCAGAGCAAACAACCGATCCTGGTGCAAGTTGGGAAGTATGTCATCATCACACTTTGGATACTAAGGATACTTTTTAAAGGCACCCAAAGCATTTTATGAGGCTTGAAAACTGGAAATATTCTAGTTGCTGTAATCTTTATGAAATTGACATGTAATGCCACTGATTACCACATTTCCGGACGGATTTCTTATCAAAAGTGCTCAAAAGCGGCACAAAAATAAGCTACATGGTGATCTTTTAGTTTCACGCGCCTAGTGTAAATAGGCCGATACCATTATTTAGTAGCCCTGCCCACCTCCATCAAAAACGTAGAAATGCAAAATTAAAACATAAAAATGCAAATATTTGACGGACATGCAGTCACTCTCTCATTGGTCGAACCGCTATAGCTAATTGTGATGGACAGCCAGGATCAGTCTATTAGGTCTTGGATATTCTATCAGTTCTCACCGCACAACGACATCGTATCTTTGCTCCTTTAATGTTTATATGCAATGGTATAGTGTTATTGCAACTTACTATATGTAGGAATGACTAGAAATTGGAGTTTTTTGAGTTCAAGTTTCAAGCCTCATAAAATGCTCTGGATGCCTTTAAATCTGTTGGTCAGTATTGACCATGGTAAAAATCCTAATTCACATCAGCCCTACAGCATCGACTATGGCTAAACAGTCCTATTTGAGAATGACAGTCTCTGCCACATAGGTCACATCTGTAAGCTGACTCAGTTCTGTTGCAAAGTTGTCCATTAGCTAACATACCAGACTTGTAAGCAGCTAATCTTCATGGACACCTACTGTAGAATGCTTTAGTTTGGTATGACTGAAAATCGGTTGGAAACAGGAGTCTCCAGTTTTGAATTTTTTCCGTCCCACTCATTGTTTCGGAGCCCATGTTGTTAATTTTTGTTGCTAATTCTGTTACGAGAATATATTTTTATCAATTTCATATCATGAAGTTCAGATTTTTTTTAACGGACAGGATGAATTTTTTTCCATCCCTTGAACAAGCAAATTTCCATCCCAGGATGGAGGGATGGGCCCTGGAGACAGCCCTGGTCACAAGCTGTACAAGTGGCCACTATTGACAGTTTTCTTGTTGCCTGGGTCAGTGGGAAAAATAATAATCTAAGGGACCACCCAAAACTAAAGTGTCCGCAAAGGACCAGATGGTCCTTACACAGAGGTGGCCACTAAATGGAGTTTAAACTGTAAAAGCCAACACAACAAATTGGACTTACCCAAATTTTCGACTGAACAGTTACAACTTTTTCAAGGAATGAACCATCCACTGCTTCTGTGACGTCACATTATGCAGAAAATTTGTTGTGTTGGCGTTGACAGTTTAAACTCCATTCAGAATGACTTCTTCCAACACAGATGAACTTTCAAGTGAGGTGGCCACTAGTTTGACTATAAGTCACTGATCAAACTATTACAAGGACAAGTCAGTTGATATTTGTACATAACGTATTGATGTGGCTACATTGAAGAAGTACATTTTCCTCTTTGAATTTTTAACGTCTTTCCCTTACCAGATAGTAAGTGCATAAGGCAGTGCCCATATCTGTTTCGATAGCCCAATGGGCCACACAACATTGTGCAATCCCTATAGCAGGGGTCTAATCCATGGGTAGTGAAGTGTGTGTTCAACTACCATACCTTTTCTGAATACTGAGTGCTTAGCAGAAAAAGTAGTTAATACTATTCTAAAGTCTTTGGTATGACTTGGCTGGGATCAAACTGACAACCTTACAAAAATGCATTTTCATCAATTCTATGCCCTGAAGTTCAGTTTTTTTGGACAGCTAAGGTGACATTTTTGCTTGTCCCAGCAAGCAAATTTCTGTCCTGGGATAGAGGGACAGGTCCTGGAGACAGCACTACTTTGTATCCTATATAAAATTGTGGGTAAATCAAATTTTCTCCCTTTTACTTGTGCAACTACTTAACCTTTAGCACACTTAAGGTCTCATTCCTGTATTACTCCACGTGTATACTCCCAAAGAATCCGTCCAAAAACAATAACCGGGCATAAGAGGCGTGTGTTTAGGTGGATCATAAATTGCCTTTTATCGGCCCGACTTGATATAAGAAGAATATGAGATGAAAGCTTGTTTACAACTGTCAGAATTAGGTAGGAAAGTTTCGTCATTCGAGCGATAGGATACGTGCGATACGCATTTTTCTATGAGTGCTGCGGTCGGCGCTGGAGGTACAACAGCGGCCTCGTGCGGATAGTGGGTACTTGCAGTTTGAAATGCGATAAATATCGTTGTCACGGTTAGTTTTGGGTGAATCTTTTTTTGCTGCATGACGAACACGTGTGCTTTCAACAGAAAGTAAAACGACTCCATCATTTTATTATGTTTTCTAGATTTTTAGTCATAAAGTTGCGTATTTCAACGTTGATTCCAATGGAACAGCCTAACACAGGAATGAGACCTGAAGTGTCCGTTTGGCAGGTCATTTTGGTTAGGCAGCAGGGAGAGGGTTAACAATCTTACATTTCCCATCCTGTGCAGTGCCCCCGGCCAGACGACATCCCACATGATGTCATACCCGTCCTCGGACCCCATGTGGCGCTCAGGAGGTGAGCACCTGTCCCACGACATCGTACGCAGGGTACACCTGGGGGTCTCACCTGCCGAGGACGTCAAACAATGCAGCAGGTGAGAAAGGCTTTGTTTTCTACACAATGTAAATTTCAAAATGTTTGCAGCATTTTTTTTTGCCTTGAACTCTCCAGTACAAAATCATGACACTGCCAATATGCATTTCCAATGTTATATTTCTACTCTACTATAGAATAGCTTCAACTGCAAACTTAGAATGCTGCAGAAATATTAAGTCCCCACGAAAATAGAAGAATTTTAAGATAAAATTAAAAAAAATTAAAGTATGTTCATTCCAAGTCACCACACGGTTTTTTTAGTGATATTTATAATATCTTCGAATTATTGTTATATAATTATAAACTGTTATAGATATTTACAAATGTTCACAAAAAAAGTAGATATGAGAGTACCATGTTTTAGAAAATGTTTCAAGAATTTGCAAACATTCCAGTTTTTCTTACATTTTAATGACACTTTTTGCTAATGGCTGTTCTATTTGCTGTGCTTCCTCCCCCAGGTGTTCCTCCACATCCCTACTGAAGTCCTTTGCCAAGACGTCGGCCCAGAAGGCGTGGGACCAGCGATGGGCACGGCAGTGTCTGTGTGGAGGGCAGTGGAGAAAAGTGACTGAAGATGATGACTAACAACCGGCAAATATCTCTACATATCAAGATCAATAATCATTCATCATTTCTATGGAGCAAAATTCTGAACTGTAACAACTGCCACGTCAAAGCGTAGAAATGCAAAATAGAACATAAAAATGCAAATATTTGACGGACATGCAGTCACTCTCTCATTGCTTCGAACTGCTAATTATGATGGAAAGTCAGGAACAGTCTATTAGCGCTTGGATTTTCTATTAGTTCTCACCACACAACAACATCGTATCTTTGCTCCTTGAATGTCGATATGTAATGGTAAAGTGTTATTGAATCTTACTATGTGTAGGAATGACTAGAAATTGTTTTTTTATTCAAACTTCAAGCGTCATAAAATGCTCTGGATGCCTTTAAAGATAGTTACATATATTCATTGTTTATTTTTTCTATGTATGCTTGGCCTTTTTTTTAGTACCAAAATAGCTTGAATACTTATTTCATTCCCATTTGTATGTACTTTTGTGGTTGGCAATTAGAACAATGGAATACACAATGTCACTTTCTTTTGTAAGACCACTGTCTTGTACCTTTTGTATTTAGTCCTATTGTTTTCCATACAGAAGAGATACCATTGTTCTAGCCTGGCTTGGGCAGTTAACATTTACGTTTTGGAAGTATCAAGATTATAATGCTGAAGAATGATATAGAATACCGTGGACTTTTATTCCTTTGGAAAAAGAAACAGCCAGTATCACAAGGTTTTTTGTCACACCCAGGCGTTTCCTGTGAAATAGCGGATTTTCTGAGTAACTTCCTGGTCATGTGTATTAACGTTACACCTGTTTACCTTTAGTTACTCACCTGGCAAAAGTGACTAGACATCCTGTCTAACCCAACGTTATTACCTATTTTATAGACCATTAAAATACTCCAAACCTGCACTTAATGTCTCATTCTTGTGTTTTTATGGTAGGATAACTTTTAGGGAAAAAATTTGAGGAAAAATGTACGTTTTTGGAGAGTTTTGTGAGGAAAACTTTACACGTCCTGTCCAGACAAACAGGTGATTTCAGCTTACAAATGTGTATTGCCCAAATATGGTCAATGACGTCATGATGAACTTTAATAACACTCCGCGCTAATAGATAAGGAATACTTGTCGAATATCATAATTTGATACAAAGGTATTTTTCAAAATGCGATTTTTTATTAAACCAACTCATTAATTGTCAAGAATTATTGATCATATTGAAGAAGGGTGAGTTTTGTTCTGAGGACTATATTGTGTCTCGCGGAAGGGTAATTTCCTCCGCCCTGCGTGCAGCGGTATAAACAGAAAAAGTTTGAGGTTGATCGACAGGACGGCAAACGATAGGAAATCGCGGATTTTCCTCAGTTTTCACGATGAGTTGCTGTAGCGGGAGATGTACTCTCATAGCGATATGTTTTCTTCAACTGGTGAGTCAAAATTCTACCTTCTTATCCTCCAAGTCGCCCGATATTCCTTGATTTTTCCTCCTTACAGCGACACTCAAACCTTGAGGCTACAACCGGCGCTAGAGCCTACTTCAAAATTCTCCTCAATTTTACAAACCTTTTGACGATTCCTACGACTCTGGAACTCTTCTATACGATAGACAGAGTAGGTTAGAGAGTTGTAGATTTAAATCGCACCCATGTTTGTTCGGTAGCGGTTCCTGTAGGCTTGGAACAAACAAAACACCACATGTTGAAATCGCAACCACACACAGACCACCAAATCATCATGGCCGCCTAGATGTTCGATAATTTTTAAACTACTGAAAATTAGACTAAAATATACGGTTTTAACTGAACATTTAGCAGCAATAGGTTGGATCGATAGCTCATATATGGTGTAAAATTTGTAATCTGGTCTGGAAATGTTTAATTTTTGCTAGGAACTCAGGTTTAGGTTACTGTATTTTAGGACATATAGTGCCCCCCTCCCACCCCTAGTAAAAAAAATGGCCAACCACTTGAGTCAAGTAGTAGTAGTCCAGACGACAAGGTTAGTCGTGCTGTTTACTGAAATTTCAACAATATCCCCACACACAATGGTGGCTTTGTAGTTATGGTTGTTGACTCAGAACCCAGAGGTCCTGAGTTCGAATCCCTGGACAGTCCCCAATGTTTTGCCCTTTGGAAAGGTACTCTACACCAATTTTTCTCACTCTCCTCATTTGAAAATGAATGTTTAGCTTCGGTTAGCGACGTCCCTCGGATAGGACTGTCTGTGTTTGAGGAAAACCACACCTCCAGCATGTTAAAGAACCCACCACACTTGTCGAAAAGAGCAGGGTGAGCGGATCAAATAAATCTGCCCTGTTATGTAGCTTGTACTCTACAGCTGTAAGAATAAACCTGCTGTGTTTACCAGGTATACAAACAAAACAAACACTCTAGTCTAAGATCTGTGAGGAAATATCTTTGAACCAAAAATACAGATGGTTGTGCTTTGTGGTCGCTGACAAGTTGCTGGAAATTTGGGAAACGTGTTTTCCTTATTGATAAGTTCCAGTTCTTGATAAGGCTGACCTTCCCACTAGCGTGCCTGGTTCGAATCCAAGCCAAATTGAACTCAGATGTTGTTGTGCTCTTTGAAAATGTTTCTGACAGCGATGGTGTCTGGAGAAGTGAAACCTGTGCCTTCTGTAGATATTAGAAGTCTATAGCTGTAAATGCATTTAAGTTTGTGTGTTTTTATTTCGCGCTAAGGGAAATGGTGTGTTCGCAGTGGATTTAAGGTAGCGGCAGTCTTATATTCCCATACTGCTACAGTATCGGACCAAAATATTCGCAGTGGTTTTAAGTTCGTGGTGAAATGGTCGCTGCGAAAAACGTGAAGATAAAACCACTGCGAACATTTCTGCATTTACAGTACTGGTCTATGTTGACAAATTGCTTGCTTGCCAGTAATTCTGCCATTAGAGAATTTGGTGAGATCCGTTTCAGCCACTTTTAACTCCTTCTTATCACTTGATCTTTAGCCACTAACTATTTCCTTACTACAGGACTCCATTAAAACCCTTTAGATTCTCAGATTACTGGGGGCCTGCATGGGGGGGTTCAAGTGATAGTGGTTTGTGCTAAATTCAGGAGGATTGCTTTGGAATAATGCCAAGCTTTAAGATGTTGTCACCTTTCTATGGATTGCATAAATTTCGAAAATAAATGTTTTTCCCTACCTTGGAATTATGGAAAATTGAAATAGCTTGCCTACGTGTGATGGAAAAGAGGATACAGGCCTCCATCATTTACTGGTAACATGTTTGTATAATAGTTACAGATTGTAGCAAAATGTTGGTAAGACACAAGGCCAGAAATCAGAATTGTTAGGCTCTACCAGCCTCCGTGGGTTGCTGGGAAAATAGTAGAAATTGGCCAAAATAGAGTCAATTGTATGAAGGGAGTCGGCTACAGAGATAGGGTCAAATATTGCGAATGTTACCCTCCATGGCCGAAGTCTCCGGCAAATGTTCTGCCTATAGCTGGCGCGGTAAGTCTGGTAGAGACTACAGAATTTTACTGGTTATCTGTTATCGTTTGACCCTTTTCCTACAGCTGTGGACTTCTGGTACATAATTGGTACCAGGTATAGAGTTAGACAACAGGGAGACAGTTAATAATAGGAAATATTGCACTGTATCACATAAGTGCTAACCAACCATATCCCTCTAATGACAGAGGGGTTCACATACCTTTTGTATGCCTCATTGTAAACAAGTGATCGCTATCTATTGGCTTCATCAAGATCGTTATCAAGAAAGGAGCTGAAGGAAATCAAGATCTGGGACCTCCCCAGACTCTCTGTTTTCCCTCTGTATTGAATTAGATCTGTTTTAAATTGAAGATCACAAAGTAAGATTGTAGGAATGTGTAACGGTAACACTAGAAGCAGTGACAAGTTACACACCAGATTCTCTGCTTTGGATACTATGAAAAGTCAGGACTGGTGTAAACCTTGTAAACAAATCATTATCTCACAGTTTTAACGAGATCGAGGAATCAGTACATTTCTTTGTTCGTTGTCAGGTACATTGTTTATACTTTCGCTTACACTTTGTGTCAAAAGTTGACATTTGATATAATGGTACAAATGTATATCAAAAATCTTATAATTATATTAAAATCAGCAAAAACTCTGTGGAAGACATGCATGGTAGAATCTAGGGCTGTCTCCAGGACCGGTCCCTGAAAATCTAAAGCTGGCAACAGTCCAGTACCCCAGAAAGCCAAGCAGAGGTTCTGCTGTGGCTGGTTTTTGACGTGTTTTTAGGCGTTTTTGTCAGGCTTTTATTTTGACCCATTGTCTTCATGGAGCCAAGCCGGTATGGACAAAAATGTCTAAAAATGTGTCAAAAACCAGCCAGAGCGGAGCCTCTGCTTGGAGGGTAAGAAATTCACGACTGTTGAAACTTGAAAAGGTGGTGGAAACATTGCTGCCTGTGTCCTGCCTGGGGCAGCGTTCCCACGAGAAACGGTAGGTTTGTTTGACAGAACACATTTGGCTGAACCCGCATGACCTTCTCTACCTATTGCCCCAGGTTTAAAGCTATTAACTTCAGTTTAGATACAGTTAGGAACATGATTTCAATTTACTAGTGTTGTTAGTGAGGAAGGAAGTTATTTTGATTGACTGAGCTAAATACATGCTTCGATGACAACCAATTTGTGATGTTTATTTCCTTTTTTAGGTGCTAGATTTTTTTTAAAAAGTTTGACATTGAAGATTGTGTATGTTGTTCTTTTTTGATAAAAAACGGGGATTTGATAAAACGTTTTCTGGGTTCATTGCTTTGGATCTAATTTTGGTATTAAAGCTACAAAATGTGGAACAAAAGAAATATAGGCTTTATTTATCATACCCTTTGGCCAGCTTTTGGAAAATCAACTTTCTCTGAGGCCACACCATTTTAATTTCTTTAAAAAAATGCTAGATTGGAAAATCAACACTAAAACAGAATCTCAGAGGAAAGTTTGTACTTTGGTGCACACAATTTCAAGGAGGGAACAGGGTCAGGTGCAAGTTTTCACCCCAGCCTTCTGTTTTCATCAATTCATGATTTTTTGTGCTAAAATTACCAAAAAAAAATCTGTTAACCAAGAAATTAAATATTGGTGTGGCCTTACAAAACATGACAAGTTGTTCCATCCTTAGTTAGACATGACTTCTTTGCTAAATGAATACGTCATAAAATATGACGTCCAATCTAAGTTAGTAGAATACCATATTGACACAATTATCCTAGAGGATCGTTATGTTAGCTGAGCCGTGGATAGTTGGAATACTCCAGTATATCAAAAACCAATTTATCACACCCTGTACTGATTTGAGCCCTCCCCTGGTATTGTTTGGGCTCCAAGGCTAATCTGGGAGTGCTATGTTTACTGTCAGGATAGGAACACTAGCTAATCACACCCTACTGTTGTCTAAGTTATTTATGGGTGAACATTGCCGCCTACTCTGTAGGGGTTTTGTTGTGAACTCTGGGTTTTCTATAGATGATTCCTGTGCTTTTTGACAGGCTACAGTTTTGCTCAATAGAGACCAGGGTTAAAAATACACCCCTGTAATTTGCAGAGTAAATTTATTGATTGCAGAAAACTAAACAACTTGTGATTTGTCCAGCTGAAAAGAAAACAGGCTCTGTATTATGAATCACATAATATTGAAGAAAACTGAAATTAACTATGTCAATCTCAGCATTTTGTTCTGTAGTTTTTATTGAGCTCTAGTCAGACACACAGATTTTTGAAAATCATTCTTTGATAAGATTTGTTTCCAGAAGAAAATTTGTGATGTAATATCCCTCTCCGCACTTTCTCAGTTGTCTTCTTTTGAAGAAGTTACAAAAAATGTACATTTTTATGCCCTGACTATTGTTTACATGTACACATATAGTGTTTTTGTTGTCGTCCGTCTGAGCTGACCCTCCCCAAGTGTGAATGGACTAGTCTACAGACTTAAATCTGTTGTGTTGAGTCTAAGAAGCTTACTTCAATTTTCCTTTTACTTACTTCAACAAAAGGCTTCTTTCAGCTCTGAAATGAACTCAACCTACATTGTACATGTAGTATGCAAGCAATGTTTCAGTACACAGCATTGTTGTTTTCGCCCAAATTTAAAGGTCTACCTTGAAGATTAAATGTTTGTGTACATTCCAAGCCGTTAACAACAAAATAGTTAATCATTTATAAGACTGCATGGTATGTAACTTGACAAAGAATGGTCTAAGAAGCGTATACACAATGAGGCTTTTGTCACAGCTGTTGTAGACTGTTTGGTTGAGAAGAATTGCAAGGCTATACTACGGTAGTGTACAGCACAAAGCCGCACAAAGGAAGACTGGTTTGGCAACTTGATTTTTTTCAGGAGAAAAATCTGTTGTGTCTTTGCCCGATTATCAAATGCACTATCGCTCATTCAGTATCTGGTTTATCGTCCATTGTTCCCTGTCTTTCAAGGGTTAGACATAAAATACTCCCCCGAAATCAGTGACTAGTATATATATACCGTAAAATTCCTATTTACGTACGCACCCCTCCTAACGTACGCACCCTCGATTTGGTGACAATTGCGGACCTGACTCAGTGAGTTGAAACATTCAGGAGAAAAAGTACACACCCCCTCTCCAGCATTTCGGTGGATAGTTAAGAGGTTGACATATGAATGATCATCCTTCTGATGATGTTTACTGACTTAAACTTAAAGGGTTACTGAGAAAATGTTTCTGGGTAGAAAATGTCAAACAATTTAAATATATGTATTATTTATTCTTTATTACTGATTGATTGTGTGGTAGCATTCCACGCTTCATTTGCATGAAGATGTACCGTACTACTGTCATGCTGTTATGCAATTTTTCTGAGGAATAACCCTTCCTAACGTACGCACCCCGACTTAAGCGTCAGCCTGGAGCACCTGTTTGCGACTTGAAAAGTTTAAAAAGTGCGTACGTAAATAGGGATTTTACGGTAGTATATATATAATAGGCTTCACAATGTTTGAGTACTGTATCTCACACATCCTCTGCCATAGAAATCATATTCAAGGGGAGGGACCTCCCAATGGACTTTCCTATGCCACACATAGTTAAGCCATCAAAAACAATCACTTAAAAACACACGTATCTACATTTCAAACGTCAAATCTTTACCACCCCTGCAAAGCTGGATTTGTCAGGTTGCTTTAGGTAAAAAAAGCAGGAGTTCAAAAACAATCGCAATAATTGCAATTTCACCCTGGGTAAGTGGGTTTTACGTAAGCAGTGGAATGATATTGCTGAACCAAATTTTTATGACATGTGATCTCAGAACTATCCTTTCAATGTTTATCTATATTTAGGTAATTTTGCTTTGATTCATGATATTTGCCTGTTTTTGGCAAAGTATCACCCTCACAGAAGCTACAGCACTAACTTGTTCTAAAATTCCAAATGTCTAGGGGGAGAATTATGATATGAATATCATTAATAACGCTGTAAATGCTCCACTCCCATAACATTATTATTATGTTTACTATGCTAAATCTCCTAGCAATAGGAGAATTTGATTACTTGTACCACAGTAAGGTACAAGCAGTCATTTTATGCCTGTGTGGTATATAATCATTCATGTCATAAATTATACACAATATTTATAACCTGCTGACAAATGCATGTTATGATAATTAATCAGTCTGTGAAAACTTAAAATGTGCAACTGGAAAAAGCAAAATACTATAGAATAGTCACCAAGACTCAGTGCTTTCAAGTCCCCTTAGTGTTTTACATCTATCTTTGTAATGTTGAAGTTTTTCAAATTATTGCATCTTTGTAAGTCCTGGGAAGACTTAAAAATGCATGCCACGACTGACTAGAAAGATATTTCAAATGTTGCAAAAACATGCATAAAAATTAAAAGACAGGTCATTACATCTGCTTGGAGATTAATCGGCAAGTTTACTCATATGGCTTTGAGTTTGAGCACTTCACCAAATTCTGCAACAAAAAAGCCCCTGCAGTTTGCAGAAAGATGCTAGGGGCCAAACTTATAATAGTTATATGCAACTTTTTCCCAAGCCCAAAAGGTATCTGACACCCAAAAATCGTGACCTAGTGTTAAGAACATGAGATATCACAACCAGAAATTATGCTGCAGTGCCATAGGAAGCCACTAGGACCCTTTACATGTATAGCTGCTTGGAGATTACTCCAGAAGTACATTTATGGCTCTGAACGCTTCAACCTGAGCAGTAATTGACGCATCTATTAGTACGTAATGCGTTCACCACCGTAGCCACAAACCGTACCAGCGAGAATTGTTCTTCATTTCCCCCCAGTAATTAATAGTGTCGTTAGCTATATTGAAATTGTAATGAACTTGCTCATCATATCGACGATGTGCTGTATTGAACTTGTAATTGCACCAGTGAGTGAAACGCAGTCATGTATCCGCCATTAACATTTATCCACCAGGTTACATAAATCCAGTTCAGTTCAGTTACATAAATCCACCACTTCGAAAAACAGTGGGATTGAGAGATCTTTTGTGCAGCACCCCCCAGATATGAGTTTAGATATACAGGAGTGCATTATACTGGGGGACATTAGGTTGGAAATCTGTTGGAATGTATCTTTTCAGGGTGGTGGAATTACTTACATGTACCCTGGTGGAATTATGTTGGTAGATGTTATGTGCGTTTTTCAAAGACATGCATACCTGGAATTAAAATCTAAATGTTTTTGTTACAGGGCTCGAAATTCATTTTTGGAAATAGGTGCACTGGTGCACCCAACCCAAAAAAGTAGGTGCACAGAAAGAATTTTGGGTGCACCACATAGAATAAAGCTGAATGTCAGCAAAACATAATTACAAAATTTTATGCTTTTAATAAGAACTTCAATCTGTATTTCTATAGCTAACCTTAAAATTTCAGACAAGTGATACATGAAATAAAGTACAACAAAAGGTTATATTGCTTTTTCTGATACTTACATTTCAAGAATATTCTTTATACTTAGTATACAATAGTGCCTTTACCCTATAAGGCTATAGCCTGTGCACCCACTGTCAAAAATTAGGTGCACAGCTCCAATTTTGGGTGCACACAGGTGCACATGCATCCACTATTTCGAGCCCTGGTTATATAGTATTCATTGCCTTGCATTTAGTGTTGTACTAAATGTGTTTTGTAATATACATGTATGGTTCACAACACCAGGTGTTCCTCATCGTAATTGTGTTCAAAACCTGGTAATTCCAGATACTTGTTTAGTAATACTGAAGAAAGACAGAGAATATATCTAGTCTGAAACGTCTGACCATTTCCAAATTGTATCCAGTTGCTTTCTCAAGAGTAACTGTTACCTTGTGTATCTTATTACGTGGATACATGTATGAAAGCCATGGCAAGTATTCTAATTATCATACTCTGCATGCTTCGCTTATGATTGCAATGTTCATGCATGTACATGTAATCAATCGTCTAGCTTATAATATGCAAAGGTTTTCCCTCGAAATTCAGAGCACTTAATTGACGCTACAGTGTAGGTGTGGAAAAGGTTGAACGCAATAAAACAGGCAACTTTTAATGAATTCAAGAAAAATTCGCAATGTCTGAAAATTAACTGATATTCCAACAAGGTAGTGCAGTATCATTATTCTTTAGCAATAGTAAACTACATTTGTTTTGTATAACTTCATGTTTTATGCAAAAAGGGAATTTCTAATACGTCATGTTGACACATGAAGCCATGGGACTAAGCAACCCCGCCTCATGTAGACTTGCTTGATTAGGGAAAGATCAGCTGGGAGTTAGGTTGCAGTCTAAGTAAGACCAAGACTGATTGGTTCAAGTTGAATCAATATACTGGGTGATATTTGCAGGGTCTGGGAACGCAGAGTTCACGTCTAAGCTCATATGTTGTGGGTAATCATATTGCTTGATAAATTACCGGCTAGGCGCCTTATTACATTACATGCACAACTGATGTTGGAACGCTGCATTTGCTTTGTCTTACAGCTTCTAGATGTCATTTAAAAAAAAAAGAGTTATTCTCTTTCAAAGTGTATGACAAAAAGGCCCCTGCAATTTCCAAAAAAGCTGCTAGGGGACAAAATCTGTGTGATTTATTTTTATGTTTACAAATTTACATGCACAACTGATGTTGGAATGGACCATTTGCTAAATGTCTTACAGCTTCTAGAAGTCATTAAAAAAATGAGTTTCAAAGTGTCTGACAAAAAGGCCCCTGCAGTTTCCAAAAGGCTGCTAGGGGACAAAACCTGTGTGATTTATTTTTATGTTTACAAATTTACATGCACAACTGCTGTTGGAATAGACCATTTGCTGAGTCTCAGATTCAACATTGTTATACACCGTATACGTATGTGTGGCACTTTCAAATCTCCACAAACATGTACCCCATGTTTTGTTCCTTATCTCCTTGACAAGTACCAGAAATTCCCAACTTCCCCCTGTCAAGTTAAACTCTGGCAGTGCTTCCTGAACTTATCAAAGATCCGGCCAATGGCAGAGAGGAATGTTTTCCATCATTAACACAAGGCTGGTGAACCAATTAGCATCAAACATACAGGGTCATTGGGGTGACAACCCTAGACTAAACTTTGTCAAGAACATGGGGTAGAAATTGAGTTTTATGTGACATTTCTTTCATTGAGGTGATTGTAAAAGTTGCCATGGAATTGGCAATTTCTGTTTACAATCTAGATTTCATGTCACAAAACACATCGTCCTTGAAATTCAGCGAAAGCAACCCCAAAATCTGAAGGTTACCAGAAACAACAGCCTTAACACAAAATTCCAAAGGATATCCAGAGAGATCCATACACACTGGTGAGGTTTAAGATAAAACAGCTCTAAAGTCAGCCCTAGAGGATAATTGAGGCCCAATAGCTTACTTGTTGAGCCACAGGTCTGTATATGTGCTATATATAACTGTGCAGCTTTCTACAAACACAGGGAAAGCGTGAAGATTTAGTCATGACATTGTAAGTAGTATTTATTATGACAATGTGTGCATTGCACAATACAATTATGAGAGTGTGCATTTTTTAGAGAATGGTGCAGTTTTTCACATACACATGATACAACCATATAAACTACACAATGACTTGAAGGGAGGGACCAGCTAATAGAGTTGCGCAGTGGAGTGCACGGTGCATACTAGTATAACATTTTAAACTGTACTGGCATGGTCCCAATGTATATGCCAACACTGGTATTATGTGAGATATTGCAAATTGGAATTGACAACTACAGACTATAAATTCGTAGGGTGTTATATATGAGATGTATATATTTTAGATTTTCTATTTTTGCTGTCTTATTCAATTAAGTGTAATTTTATTTCATTACTTTCATTTACATTATTCGGAAGGCCTTAAAATAAATCTGTAGTGGTTGCAGCATATACATAAGGTGGATTTTGCGACAATTGTTTTATCCTGGAATTTAAAGATGACTGGAAACTAAAGCATTTCTCTCATAGAATGTAGACGAGTATACCAAATGCAAATTCCACATTGCCTTGCTGGGCCTAATAATATCATCTAACAGTGTAAAATACCATTGGTAGAACCTAATAGTAATACCAGAAAAAAGGCAGCCTTACCCCCACCCTAGGTATACATCTTTCCCTACAAAAATAAATCTTGGATGTTTCAGATGGCTCGGTCACGGTAAAGCTAGCACTATATTTGTCTTGGCTGATTCCTGTTAGCTGTAACTAGTCTGACCCCTGACCTGGCTGTATGCCAACAGCTATAAGGGAAGTCAGTCAGGATGTTTTATGTGAAACATGTGGAACACAAGTGCCAAGTCTATGGGAGGTGGTAGGCAAGCCAAAATCTGCTCATCTTTGACCTGTGAGCGTTTGTCGCCGTTAAGCCTTTGGTACAGTGTTTAGTGGAGCCTTAGGCATCAAGTCTCTTCATGTAAAAGAACCCAGCACACTTATCGAGAAGTGCCAAGTCTATGGGAGGTGGCCGTCAGCCCAAAATCTGCTTATCTATGACCTGTTTGCTAACATCATATACATGAACAGTTTGTCCTAGGACTCTAGGAGGGGCCTTAAGCCTTCTGTACAGTGTATAGGGGAGCCTTAGGCATCAAACCTCTATGTGTAAAAGAACCCAGCACACTAATCGAGAGGTACCAAGTCTATGGGAGGTGGCCAGCTGTCCAAAATCTGCTGATCTCTGACCTGTGAGCCAACGTGAACAGTTTTTCCTGGGAGGGGACGTTAAGCCTTCGGTACAATGTATGGTTATGAAGGGTCTTCAAGCATCAAACCTCTACGAGTAAAAGAACCCAGCACACTTATCGAAGTGCCAAGTCTATGGGAGGTGGTAGGCAGGCCTAGGAGGGGACATTAAGCCTACAGTTCAGTGTATAAAGGGGCTTCAGGCATCAAACTTCTACATGTAAAAGAACCCAGCACACTTATCGAGAAGAGTAGGGGGACCTGATGTGTTGGCGACATCTGATGACTAATCTAGCATAACACTGTATATTCCCAATGGCAATTTCTATAGTTTGTTTCTATAGGACCACAAAGTGAATATGATAGAATAGAGTCGCTTCAAAATCCATAGTAGGGTACGTTCCACCGCGAACTTAAAACCACCGCAAACATTTTTGTCCAATACTATAGCAGTACATGTATGTGACTATAGTGCTGCCTCAAACTTAAAACCACTGCAAACAAGTTCCATTTTCGCCTTAGCGTGAAATAAAAACCATGCGAACTTAAATGCATTTACATTGATATGGAAGGAATTATGGATCCGTCTCTTGGCGCTGTTGTATGTGACACTGTATAGTTCAATTTCACGGTGACCAATTGGTCTATATGATAGATTTTATGTCATAAGATAAATTGGAACTTGCTTTCCATTGGAAATAGAAAAATATGATAATATGTTTTCTACGAAGCTGTAATTTATAAGAATTTCAGAAACTTAGGTGTTAGTATATGACTGTTAGGTCATTGAATTTTTTTACTTCAAGGATACAATGTATATAACAATATATAATTCTTCTGTATTTTTTGTTGTTGTATACTGCGTTTATACATGTATGTTAGTTTCAAAGTAGGGGAACAGCTTAATTGTGCTTTGAAATTGAATACATAATTGATTATCTAGCATGAAATTGGAACAAGAGAGCAAAGAAAAATATTTTAACTGCCCTAAGCTGCCATGGTAAGTGATACCTTTAATCATATTCATTGTTTTGTAACCCTATCCTGCTACAATTTGAACCTGCGTAAAACACATTTCCACATTTTTAACACCCAGTCAGGGCTTGAAATACATAAATCCAGTTTTCTACAATGTATGATTGGTGATGTTGGGCTCAAAATTTACTTTTGTGCACCAAAATTAGAGCTGTGCATTTTTTTACTGTGGGTGCACCTAGATATTTGCGTAAGGCTATGTCACATCAGTAAAGGCACTATTTTACACTAGAATACTGTATATAGTATGCAGACTTCTTGACATTTAAGGCCACACCAATTTTATTTCTTGGTTAACAGAATTTAAAAAAAAATGCTAGATTGGAAAATCAACAGGAAAACAGAATCTCAGAGGAAAGTTTGTACTTTGGTGCACACAGTTTCAGGGAGTGAACAGGGTCAGGTGCAAGTTTTCACCCCAGCCTTCTGTTTTTATGATGTACTTGTGCTACAATTTTACAAAAAAATCTGTTAACCAAGAAATTAAATTGGTTTGGCCTAAGTGCCAGAAAAAATAATAAAACCTTTGTTGTATTGATGGTTTAATTTTTCTGACATTCAAATTGCAACATGATTGTATTTTTCTTCTGCAGTCTTTCGGTAAATTTCAGGTGGGTGTTTTGAGCCCAGCGAACCATGGTACACCACTTTTCCCCATAGACCGATGTCCCCAAATGCCAATTACTGCAGGAAATATATCCACAATCCCATTATGAAGAGAAAAATAGGATCGTACCCATGGGAAGCTCTATTTTTGTGACGTTTTATTCATTGCATAGTTTACATAAAACATCTAGATTTTTCCTTTCATCCATACTGTATGTACTACAATGTCGTTTGGCGTAATATAACCAACTGCTGCGCCGCGTGCCTGCGAAGCTGGTGTGTTATGCCGAATGGCGGTTATACCGGCTATATAGATACAGATACAGATACAGAATGTAACTTATTTTCAAAAGAGGGGAGGGGGGGGGGGCACTAATTTATAGCTAGAAGCAACCCAATTGCATTAGGAATATGTTTATGAGTGACAAATTTGTAAAGCACAAATTGAGACATGTGTTCAGTTGAAGTAAATTTGTCAAGATTTGTACCTAAAACAAAATCTTATAGTCATAAATCTAAGGGTAGAAAAGTCTGTTCAATAATTCTATTCTGCAGTTTTCATGTAGTGTTCTTATGATACTGTACCTGTATATAAATTGATACGTTGCCATAAAAATGGCATATTTTTCTGTGCTTGGCACATGACGCTCAATTTTCAGATTTTCTATTCTAACTCCTTTTGATGGATTGAAATCTAGCCAGGATTTTCTCATATCAATTATGAATTATTACCTATTGTACCGTACCATAAATATTCCTCATGCTCTATTACGTATATACAGACCAGAATATTGCATATGAAACCAGCCCTATAAAGAGATTACCCTGTCCCTTGGGAGAGAAGAGATATCATATGGGATGACACAGGACCTTGACATACACAGACTTTTAGTCCTGGATCAGCCATTTGTACTGGGTAATTGTCAGAAAGCACTGTTGGGTATTTCTGTCCCTTTTTTTAGGCCACACCAATTTAATTTCTTGGTTAACGGATCTTTTTTTTAATTCTAGCAAACAAAAAAATCATGAAAACAGAAGGCTGGGGTGAAAACTTGCACCTGACCCTGTTCACTCCCTGAAACTGTGTGCACCAAAGTACAGACTTTCCTCTGAGATTCTGTTTTCCTGTTGATTTTCCAATCTAGTATTTAAAGGAAAATTCAGTTAACCAAGAAATTAAAATGGTGTGGCCTTATATCTGTGACAAAATGGAGATATAGTTTTGGTTGTGTCTCTGTGTCTGTGTGTGTTTGTGTTTCCAGACTATTGCAGACAGCATAACTCAAGAACCTCTAGATGGATTATGATATTTGGTTTGTTGGTTGGTGTTCGGAAGATGAAAGTCAAGGTCGATTTTTGGCCCCCTGGTATGTGACCTTGATACTGCAGCAGAACTTCCATTTTTTGTATCTTTTGACCTGGAGACGTGCTATGGTCTTGTTTTATCAAGTTTATGCTGGAGTATAATATTACGGGCGGGAGACCTGGCGCATCCCCGTCTCGTAACAGCCAATAAAAGGGTACATGTACATGTATGTCATCCCGTAAGGGGCGGTATAACCCCGATGGTGCGTAAGCATGTCGACTGATGATGATGATGATATTAAGGATAACTCACTGTTTGAATTGTTTTAGCTGGGCAAAGAAATATATTTGCTTATCATTTCGCTCAGAAATTTAGTGCTTGTAGTTGTATGTACAACCCAAAAGAAAAAAATTTTTGAAAGCTATTTCCGGAAATGTGGCTTAGGGACAATTTGACAGGCATTTCAGGCATTAGCCTTTAATTCCTGTAGTTGTTTATCCTGGAATATTTTTGGAAATGGTGGAATCCCCGTCTTCACAGCTAAACACAATGTTATTGTTGCAAACAATTCTTAGGCATCGAATGACGCACCTCCTTTTTTAGGTTGACAAAAATAGAGTGTTCTTCATTTCGTTCCTTTGTATAGAATTACATGTAGTGCTAATGTTTGTCGCTCCCTATGTTAGTGAGATTTTTGGAAACTTTTGCGTATTCTTAGGACCTCAGGCCACACCAATTTTATTTCTTGGTTAACAAATCTTTTTTTTTTTATTTTAGCAACAAAAAAAGTCATGAAAACAGAAGGCTGGGGTGAAAACTTGCACCTGACCCTGTTCATTCCCTGAAATTGTGTGCCCCAAATTACAAACTTTCCTGTGAGATCCTGTTTTCATGTTGATTTTCCAATATAGCATTTTTTTAAAAATTCCGTTAACCAAGAAATTAACATGGTGTGGCCTTAGTAGTTTTAAAGTCTAGTTGTACCTGTGTATTTTTTTTGGGGGGGGGGGGCTACTGAGAATTCCGTAGGATACACTCACAATAGCTTTCTTTCTATCCATGCATCTTTAAGTAAATGGTTCAGATTACAGTAGTCGTCCCTGAGTTGTTACAAGATGCTAGCGGTACCCTCTTCTGAATCTGTGGTGGTTCTAGCTTTTGTTGTTTGTCGTCAGACCTTTTATCTGGGTTGAGCTTAAAAAAAAAAAAGCAAGAAAGCAAGGTGGATACAAGGACATTGGAAAGAGTCTGAATTTTTGAACCCTTTAAAGGCAACCTAAGCAATATTAGGGTGTTGACAGTCAGATTTTAAAAATATTTTTTAGTGATTTCTATCGATAGTAACTCTAAATAACACTACTCCATTGCATATCGACCATCATGGAGCAAAAATGCGATGTCATTATGTGGTGTGAACTCGAAAATTGTCGACAGAAAACGGTTACGGCTGGATTCTGGGCTGATTTTTGGGTGGTACCAATAAATTAAAGATATTCCTCTCGCGGCTTGTTTCTGTGCTCTTTTATGAAATAATGATGCAAATGTGCTAATATTAGGGGTGGATACTGGTTTGGCTTAGTAAGGCCCAAGTCCAAGTTTAGGTCCAGAGATTTAGGTTCAGGTCCAGACCTGAACCTGGACCTGATCATGTCCAGTTGATGTTTTGTTTATTAGACCAATACTAAGCATTGAGAATTGATATTGGCACGCACAACTAGAAAAAGTTTCTTGGTCAGAAGACTTTCAAGACAAACCAGTGTTTGATATTTGAATGTTTCACTTATTTTAAATGCCTTTTTTGTCAGAGGGGAGACTCAAAACACTTTTTTATCAAACAAGATAGAAAATACATTTGTACTTTGTTCAGTTTTTTTTTGGACTCAGGTTTTTGGCTTTCAGGTTTTTTGGACTCGGTTCTTGGATGTTATAAAGGTCCGAATCAGGTCCAGCGAACCGGTATCCACCCCTATCTAATATGGGGAAGTAGATGTCAAATTCAATTTCACCAAACAGAATTGCTTTCCCCAGAATTTTTCAAGTTTTACCCCCTGAAATCGCTTAGGGCACCTTTAAGTTCAATATGCCTGTCTCTCTCTCTCTCTCTGTTAGTACATTCCTTCTGACATGGAGTAGGCATTAGTGGCCTGTGTCACACTGAGAGGAATACTTCAGGAGTGGCTTGGCATGCAACAACAGCCCGAGATTGTTTGCACATGTCAATCAATAATACAAACATGCAGCAAAACAAAACATGTCTGATTTTATCTGGGAGAAAGCTTGAAAAAACATGTGCATGTTCCATTTGTGTTAGTATTAGAATTAAACTTTAATTCATTGTGTAACGTCTTGAATCTATAATGTCGTGAGAGAGTTATATTTATACAGAAACCTAATTATAAGTTAATCAATTTCTAATACTGTATATATATTGCTTTTCCAGATTGCAACAGTAGAAAGACAAGTGATTTTCTGGAATGCAATAAAGATTAAATGTGAATTCAAAGTTATTGTATATAGTCATGCATTGAATATTATATTGTATGTAGATATAACTGATTGTTTACTGTAATTCACTTTATCTTCACGGTGGCAAAATTTTACGGTGTAATAAGAAAAATGGACATTTTCACTGAACTTTAACTTCACGGTGGTGGCAAGTGATTTACAGAACGGATGTGTGAAGGAATTATAACTAATTACAAGGTTTTTTTCACAGTGATGATAAGTTCATGGTACAGAGGTGACCATGAAAACAGTGAACATAAAGTTACAGTGAAAGTAACAAGAATAACAGTACCGTAAAATCCCTATTTACGTACACACTTTTTAAACTTTTCAAGTCACAAGTAGGTGCTCAAGGCTGACGTCAAAGTCGGGGTGCGTACATTAGGAGGGGTTCTTCCTCGGAAAAATCGCATATCAGCTTGAGAGTATGGTACATCTTCATGCAAATGAAGTGTGGAATGCCACCACACAATCAATCACAAATAAAGAATAAATAATACATATATTTGAATTCTTTGACATTGTCTACCCAGAAACATTTTCTCAGTAACGCTTTAAGTCGGTAAACATCATCGGAAGGATGATCATGTCAACCTCTAACTATCCACCGAAATGCTGGAGAGGGGTTGTGTACGTTATTAGGAGAGTTTTTCCCCTGAACGTTTCAACTCACTGAGTCAGGCCCGCAATCGTCCCCAAATCAAGGGTGTGTACGTAAGGAGGGGTGCGTACGTAAATAGGAATTTTACAGTATTTGTGTTTTTTTCCTTCCAGGTTGGCACAGTAGAAAGACAAGTGTTTGACTTCCTGGGCTACATGTGGGCTCCCATCATCGGTAACTTCTTCCAGATAATCTGTGTCATACTGGGGCTCTTCGGCACCTACCAGTACAGACCAAGATATATCGTCGTGGTCAGTATCTTTATCTTTCGCTTTCCTTTATGTTGAACTATTTCTAAGTAATGTGTTGAAGATAGATAGCCTGGTTGCCATCTTAGTTAGTTTACCGGGACTCCCAATAATCCCATATGTGTTCTATATCCTTAATGGTGCACGCACCAGTTCTTCCGCGACAGGGGTCTGTGGTAGTGTACGACAAAAAAGTGACGAAAGGGTTTCGAGTGTCAAGGTTTGAGTTCACATTTCTCATAATTTGCTGCGAACTGACATTCGATACCAACACGGCTGAAAAGCGTAAGAATCGGTGTGTTTTTGGTGAAAATTGATTTCGGACCCGAGCCTTATTTCCGGATAACCGTCCGCGTTGAAGGTAAACCCTTTGACCCAGATTGACCTTTGTTGCCTTCTGTTGGCCGTGTTGCATTACCTCGCGCGCCGGGTTATTGTGAAAATCTAAGTGGTAGGATTTTCTTTATAATTGGCTTGATTATACCTTAAAGATTTCTCTTTCTGACACTAACAGTCATTTCTGTGTCAAAAATTCTGGTGAAGTGTTTATTTCCAAAAATGTCAAATTTTGTGCCTCATCTTTGACAGGAAAACTGCCAAAGAAGACCACTGGACTGATAAAATCTGGTCTATGTGGACAGGTGGTCACTTTAGACAGAATTCTCAGAAATGCTTGTGTCAGTTGGAAAAATTGTTTAAAAGGGACCAACAAAAAGTGGTCACAATGGCCAGGTGGTCCTTGATATGTATAAATGTAGAGGTGGTCACTTGTAGTTGTACAGGTTTGACTGAACCCTTAAAACAGGGCAATTGGAGATGGCTGACTTCACCCCTTACCCATACTACTTTGTGACCCAATCCCACAGACAAAAATAGCGGCACTTCGGATGAATGGCAAGTACTGTATATAATTAGGAAAACACAATTTATTATATTCATTTTGCCCACAATTGTAAATCAGGAATAAAATGTGTGTAATATTCTTGGGATTTCGCAGAAATCTAGCCCTAACTCATGGCTTTTTGGAAAAATACAGTACTGATTGAGTTACAATTAACGGATATCGCGATAGCGTCGCGTTATCGTCGCGATACCGTCGCGATATCGTCGCGATAGTATCGCGTTACGGCAACGCGTTATTAACGCATTTGAGGCGGGTGAGTTTTGTCCGAGCCTCTTGATTAGCTATGCGCGATAACGCAAGTTATCGGGGTCGTTACCCATTCATATGCGCGGGCGGCGACATCACTAAAACAGTGCCCCGCCTACACAGCGGGCCTCTGTCGGCGGTGTAGCCAAGGAGCCTTTGTCAAGTATTTTCAGCAGATGCTCGTAATTTCGGTGTTTAAATAATCATATCTCTAGTTTTCAAGTTCCGAGCAGGTTCTCCTGAACGTTGACAAAATCAGTCGATCGCAGTGAAAGCGGCGTTCTAGCCAGGTCAAGTGGATGTTTGGAGCTTGGAACAGGGGCGGCTGACCGTCTATGATGTTGATACCTTGATAAAATAGAAACACAGTGGTAATAAAATGTTTTCTCATGTATCAGATCAAGGATAAGACCAGATCAGAAAATCTGGTAGCGCAAGTTTTCATACAACGGCGTGTGCCTCCGACCACCGCGGCATGCGACTTCTGGGCTGCTACCGCGCAAGGCGCGCTTGCTAGTCCGCCCGGCCAAAGGTTTCCGCTACGCCGGTGGCAGTTTCTGGAATCCCATGGCGATAGCCGCTTGCTTGATTGTCTTGCTTTTGTTTTTAGAAGACATGTTGTAATTATAATCGTATGCTAGTAATATACTGACGTAACGCGGTACGCATCCACTAGAGTTTCTTCACAAGACGTGGTATGAAGTCACGCGGCCGAAAAATTACGTTCATTGTTGTAGAGTTTGAATTGTCTTTATTTACGTTCATTGTTACACCACCAGGCGGCAGGGCGAGAAATACTAGTCCTGTGTCTGTTTTGAAAGCATCTGGCCACAAAAACTTACACAAGTCATAATGTATTCCTTTCTGTGTACGATATTTGTGAGTGCCGCGCTGTATCGCAGCGCACTTCCGGGATAGGAAAACAACCCCGCGTAACCTCCGTATGCAAATTTTGACCTAGATTTATCCAATCGCTGGTCAAACGAGAGCTTTTAAAAAAAGCTGGCGTTTCGGCTACGTTTATGAGTGTGAATTGTCTTTTCCCTTTACTTGAAGTAAAATCTGCCAGAGGAAGTCACTCAAGGGCTGTTCAGTCTATAAGAAAAATTGTCAGTTTGGGAAATGAGTACTGTTTTAATAGAGAAAGGCAGATTGGGGAAAGCAATTTTGAAGTTACGTCACTTAACTTAAGTGCTTTTGAAAAAGCTGGTCTTGGCCTACAACTTGTACTTATTTGTAAAATGTATAATAGGCTCATTATAAAAGCTATCAATGTAATTATGTACATGGCACGCAATAAAACATAAAATTTGAAAAAGCACCATTGAATCATCAGCACTATGGTAATTAAGTGAAATAGAAGTTCATAACAGCTAAGGTTCTATCTAAAATGACTACCAAATGTCAAACAAATCAACAGCTACCTCATCCGTATTATTCTGGTTTCCGCATTTACAACATTTCTTCCTTATTTTCCTGGGTAATTTTGCTAAAATTCATGAAAATTCCCATAGTTTTGTGCCGAGGGGCGCCACTTTCCACGTCCGTGTTGTCTGAATGAAGTCGATACTGAACAATGGAGCATTTGCTACTGTAACAAAGAATCGCTGTTTTGCAAACAACATCAAGAGCCTCTGTTTACATCGGGGATAGAAGTTTAGTGGCGAGTGTTTTGCAAGAATTATCTTACCGCGCATAGGAGCCGCTGCACGGTATTTTCCATTACAATGAACAGAAAAATTCGAATGCCGGGTTTGGAATCTATGAAGTCCTGTTCATAAGACAAAGGCCTTGTATATATTAAATGAATATTTAAAAATAACAAATATAAAATATTTCTTTATTTATTAATGAAAAAAAAAAGATATTCATAAATATGATATTGATAGATTAATATAATATCAATATATATTTTTGATATTCAATATCTAAAAAGAAAAAAAAAATCCATGCACGGACACGAACCCGGATCTTCTGGGTCCGAAGTGCTTCGCGTTGCCAGATCGGCCAAGCTGCGGTACGTAAATAGTCACTCTGGACGTAATGCTATAACCTCACTATATGGTATCATTTATGCCGATTTTTGGTCGTTTTCTTGACGAAATCATTTTTTTTCTTCTGCAATCTTGTGGAATAGATGTAATATGGTCATTTTTCAGGATATCAAAGTCCGAAACCACAATGCAATGATATTTCCGAACAGTTGTAGCAGTTACATGCGGTCGCCCTCCTGTGTCACATGCAAATCTAGCCTGCCTGCCTTTTCGTGCTCTCTTGCCATATAAGGCAACGGCTATACAAGGATTTGGGAACGTATTGCCATATAAGGTCTTATTGTGTGCGACACAGTGTTGAACCAAGCTTCCCTGGTTCCTTCCTGCAAGGTAAAAGCCAGGACAATGCGTTCCGGCGCGCATGCGCCGAAACGCAAAAAACTCGCCTGGTGAAAAATGAAATCTGAGCGCGCTCCTTGAATTGGAAACCATGGTGGTTTCGTCAAAATTGAAACCTCCTTGGTGAAGCCAAGCACATTTATCAACCTTTAATTTATTGTAGCAAAAATGGAACCCTATGAATTTGCAGTTTCGACGGTCGAGCCGCATGTTTCAATTTGATTGACATGTGCAAAGCGACGCGCGGCTTCTTTGATGGCATGGTCTCAAAGAAGGACCGCGTTGATTGTTGCAACATTCTGCACGGATCTTTGTCCACCACTTTATGTTTGACATGTCATGATATATTGTTGGTATAATCAAGGAGGAATTTTAAACCTCCTTGGTATAATATCGTTTGTGTTATAAACAGTTCTAGGAGTGATTGTCCATATACGTGTCAGCATCTTCGTGTTTGACGACAATGACAATGTCGCTATAATGTGTTCGTAAGACTTTTACGGAATACATAAATTTTACGGAATTCATAACATGCGAATTTTACGTAAGGACCGTATGTATTCCGTAAAACTTACTCGTGTGCAGAATTTTGTGAAGTTAATGTATTCCTTAAACTCGTTTGCAAAATTCCGTAAAAACTGTGTTTCTTTAGTAATGAATAAAACAAATACAGCTGATAAATGAGAATGACAGTCATGCCGATCTGACCAATGACTGAATTGCATGAACCCCATACGATGTGTTTTATTTCCTACTTGTTCATGTCTGTAGATCTACATTTTGTACGATCGGAGAATACGGAAATGTTTTCATACGTGTCTCAAAAATTATATAGCGATTTTTTTCCATATCTGACACAGTACCTACCGTTTTTCCAGCATTTGTAATAGACGATGGCGGATGAGGCAAGATGTAGTAGACGCCGAAAGATGATCGATAACTTACTTACCTTTTTAGAGTCGTGTGACGTAGTCTATATATGTGTTGTTCATAAACAACAGCGCATAACAGTTGTAGTACCGTGAAAACATGTCAGAAATGGTACGTAGTAGAAGTATTGTTAGTTATGCAACATGCCAGCGCCAACTAACAAGAGATCCAATTGCTTTTCCGTTTCCAATATTGTAAATACTACCATATTCGACGTCGGATGCAACTTAACCAGTAACTTACCTTTACTCTCTTGTTTACGTTAACCAAAACCTCCTTGAGTTAACGTTGCGATTACCTTATGTTCAACAGTTGTTGAACCGTTCATTCGTATGCTTAGGAATGGATCCGAGGGAATCGCTTGGAAGAAAAACAATGCACTTTGGAATGATAAGAAAGTTCGTATCGCCTAATTGAAAGAGAAAGACGTAATGATGTCAAAGAAAGGAGTTTAAAAAAATCGACTGTTTCTGTCTGATCCATGCCTTAGCAGACGTCGTTGTTGCAAAGACGTTTCCTCTTTGTAGAATTATTAGAGTCGTTATATACATTTCTTCCAACATTAAATACATATCATATAGTTCCTCAAATGTCAAACGTTTATTGAAAGGTAAGTCCTGACGCAACATGTGTAAGTCGAACAGAACACAGCTTGAGTTAGTAGAAGGTAAGTTTAAAACGCAATGCAAACCAGAACAAAACTTCGTCAGAACAAGGAATTTATCGGGAAGAGCCTTGGGAAGAGGTCTCAGCACAAGAAAAACCCCGTGGGAAGCTCTCTCCGACAGTCAATATCGGCATGCATACACATAACAAAAGGTAAGTTACAAGGTGATAATAATGAATAAAGGAAGACCGCTCCTTCGTATACATTGCTAATAGTCTGTGGCTAGTAGCATGCAACAAAGATTGAAATACAACACGAGTTAGGGTGTCGACTAGTGATAAGGAATGAACTTTTGGTTGTTACAAATTTGAAACGTAAATGATACTGTCCTGCCGCGCCACAAGAAGTGTGAAACAATAGAACACACCAGTGACGCCTGTACTCCAGTCTAGACAATGCTTTTGTTTACTCTGCGACGTGACATCGCAAAAGAACAGACTTTGAGATGTGTATTCCAATCGCTTTTTTGTTTCGTGAGGAAAGGAAGAAACCCAGAATTTCCCCGCCAGTTTGGCTAAAACAAACCACACCATCCAAATCTGCTTTGCAATAGTAATTCTAAATATGTACATTAATTTGCCAATTCAAACTGATTTGAAACAGTGCAGATTTACGAGGATAGTAGCGCTGAGATTTTCAGAACAGAAAGTTATCTCAAATACAAATTACTAGTATTTCAAGTTCAGAAGTCACGACATAGCAAGAAGAGAAGAGCGTCGATCGTAATGTTTGGGAAAAGCTTTTCCAGAACAAGTCCGGGCTGATGATCAACTTGGTCGTGTAAAATTTCGAACGGTAAGTAATTAATGTGAGAAAAATTACTTTGACACACCCCTCACGCATTGGTTTTCTTGCGCAATTGCGCTGATAAAAAAGAGTGAAACGAACACGGAATATGTACTCAAGGAGGTTAAATAATCCTTGATTTAACTTAGGTGGAGCGAAATGCCATTTTATGAGTTCATACTTAATCCCTTGTTTTATACGTAAAACGCATGTTAGTAGAAACCGAAAGATTCGAACGTGGTGTTAGGGTAAACAACATATCGTCAACAGGACGAAACTTAAAACACACGCATGCTTGTGCGCGCTTTTATAATAGAACAAAATGGCTGGTAGCATTCGTCCTTGGACACTTTTAGTAGCCACTGAAGCATGCTCTACCTGTGTATGGAAAAGAGGACAAACAAACAAAATAATTAATTTTCCCAAATGAGTGAGTTTGCCAGTCACCAACAGACGCCTGGCCAAAAGGGAATAATCTGGCGGCAAAATTTAGCGAGTAGAATCAAGGACGTCATTGTATAGACTAGAAGTGGTAGAATTCAGCCGACCGAGCACATTTCCCAACGATATATATTTATGTACATAACATGTCTTTTCCTAGCCTTTCGACAAAACTTCGTAGCACCAAGCAAGTTCAGAAAAAAACCCTCCTAGGTAGCACATTTCAATCGCCTGTTAGAATTAATTGTAGACCGGGCGTCTTCAGCGTGAGAATTCTTGTGGAAGAAGTTCACTACACAAGCGCGCCGTCCACCGCCAGCCTTAGATCATGTCAGGCCGGCGACAAAAAGAGATCATCAATCAATTTTGACAGGAGTGGCGCGTCAGAGAGTCTGGGGTGAAATGGTCTCCCGTGTTGTGTATGAGAGTTTGGAGTTTTAAACTATCTGGATAAACTAATGCTGATATGAACATTTACAAAAGCATTACTTTGACTCTATTTCTGGAATCAAATTTTCTAAACAACACTTGATCAGTGGCATATAGCAAATTAAGTGATGTTTCCCCAACAATCATGTTAATTTTCACGATATATGTTTCTGTCGTCTTTCCTCCTCGCAAGCAAATATTCAGCTTGTCACCGAACTTTACCGACGTAGATCGTGATGTCTCGTGAGCACACGAAACACTCTCATTTGCTGACGACGGACAACGAGAATAAGCGAACGTGAAACGAGGATAGCCGATTTCACAAGTCTCCCGGCTGTTTCACGAAAGTATCCCAACAAAATACACAAGGATTGCCGATTGTAAACAAGAAATCTTCTGTACAGAGGACTAATTCTGTTGGGACATACCGTATTCATGTACATGTAGTACGAGTGGGTAAAGTAAACAATGAACTTTACGATGCCGATATATTTCTAACGCGGCGTGCAGCGCCTTGTATGAACACGTTGGGGTTGAAGTATGGATGGGTGAAAATTGCGTCGCGGTCTTGCCGCTTTACCTCCTTTATTTTGTTGAGGTCTCGTGCTTGGAAATGCTTCGAATTTAATTGTAATTCTTATCTCACCATACCATCGTTAATGCATATTTCTGACGATCACATGCGGCCGTAACAACAAGTATTGTTACGATACATTTTCATGACAATGTAGCAGAACAAACATGAAACCTGAACCCACCTCATTATAGCAGCGTATGTCGCAAAATAACGCATTCAGTAGCAGCTCAGAATAACGCGATAACGCATTTTCCGACCTTAGGCCTGCTATTCAAGTTGCGTTACTGCGTTTGCGTTACGTTATCGTTGCGTTACGTTACCGTTATCCATACGTTATCCTTGCGACACCGTTATCGTTATCCGTTAATTGTAACGCAATCAGTACTGTAAATGCAATCCCCCAAGCAAAGGGAAGGCCTGTATCCATAGATATAGTCAAAGTAATAAACATGCTTTGTTGCGTCTACACGATACGAAAAATCAATAGATATCAGGGTTTACTTTAGAGCCGTGCCTTGGTATCAGCCACGCACAGGCACGGTTTGGCTTTAACATGGCTTCTTGAGCGCACTAAATGTATAATATATGCAGTTCATATTCGTTTCATTTTATTTGATCTACATGTATAATAGGATTAAATTTTGTATAATGTGCCTGGAAAGTTTAACAGTGGTCAGGAAGGCGCAGATGAAGACAGAAAACAAATCTTTCCGGAGGTTTTGGAAAACTTCTGTCTTGAACAATAAAAAAAAACTTGTACAAAAAATCTTAACACAACTAAAAAGTATACATTTTTATCTGCCTTTTTAATGTCAAAAAATGTTAATCATTGTTACTTGAGACTGGAAAGGCTTGATATGAGCAAGCGAGCAATTACATATGCATATTAAGCATTCTTTCTCTAGTAAAAGACTTGTACATTGTGCTGGTGTTTGTATATAATATTGTTCTTTGTGCAGGGATGGAATGTAAACTCAAATTCACCATATACATGTACATCTGGTTTTGCAGTACTGTACGTGGGGTGTTCTGTGGGTGGCCTGGGTGTAACCTTATGTGTTATCTGTTTTTTGCAGTACTGTACGTGGGTCGTGCTATGGGTGACCTTGATGTAACCGTATTTGTTATCTGTTTTCCAGTACTGTACGTGGGGCGTTCTGTGGGTGGCCTGGAACATCTTTATCATCTGTGTATACCTGGAACTGGGCAGTCTCACTGTAGTAAGTACCACGGTTGCCTAGCAACACCATTCCTACTGGATGGTTGCCTAGCAACACCATTCTTACTCTATACCCTGGTGATCACATCGTCAGGGCTATGGTTAAGAAATACAGACCCTAGCCTTGTCCATTTGTCACTGACTCACTGGTCAACTTTAATGTCAACTCTCAGCTGGGGTAGATACCGGTTCGCTGGACCTGATTCGGACCTTTATAACATCCAAGAACGTACTTACAGAGTCCAAAAAACCTAAAGCCAAAAACCTGAGTCCAAAAAACCCTGAACAAAGTACAAATGTATGTTTCTATTTTGTTTGATAAAAAGTGTTTTGAGTCTCCCCTCTGACAAAAAAAGACATTTAAAATAAGTGTCACATTCAAATATCAAACACTGTTTTATCTTGAAAGTCTTCTCACCAAGAAACTTTTATAGTCGTGCGTGTCAGTATTAATAATAGTCACTATTAATTCTCTATGCTTAATATTGGTCTAATAAAACAAAACATCAACTGGACATGATCAGGTCCAGGTTCAGGTCTGGACCTGAACCTAAATCTCTGGACCTAAACTTGGACTTGGACCTTATTAAGCCAAACCAGTATCCACCCCTACCCTCAGCACTCTTGCTAGTAGCACAAAGGTTTGATATTTAAAATCTTGTTCAACAAGAGTTTGACTGTTGGTTGAAGCTCAAAAGTCAAAAGCATATAATAGAAGATCACCAAATGGTGTGGGTGTGTGTATTATATCTAAGTCTACGTCTCTTCTATGTCTAAGAATGGCTGGCTCTCATGATAGCAGTACAGAGATTTAAGAGTACAATAGGACTAATGTAAAGGTTTAAAGCATTAGAGATCACCATATGGTGTGTAGGCGTGTATTTATTATTTACATGTAATAATTGTTTTAGCACTAAGATTTAGAGTTCAAAAGGACTGTAACGTTAAAAGCATTAAAGATCACCATATGGCACATGTTAGTTCGCACTACATCTAAATGTCGTTTTAAATTCCTGCTATGTTTTCTTGGAAACGCCAGACCTTTAGCTGGCAGCATGAAGATTTGAGAATGAGATTTCAAAATCTTAAATGGTTTTCGATGTAGCGGGGCTCGAATCCTAGAAAAAACTGCTCTCTTTGTGTCTGATTTTTTCCTCTAAAAATCCTCTCAAAAACGCGGAAAATGCCATTTCAGAAGGTTTTATTCTTAAAACTTTACGGGGAGCATGACCCTGGACCCCCCTAGAAAGGTACTCGCTGGTCCCTCTGATTGTACAAAGACACCCCCCCCCCCCAACAAAATCTTAGCTACGGGCATGATCTCAAAATCTTAAACAGATCGCACATTTAGTGTGTGGGCGTTCATCTTACATTTAAATGTCGTCTTAAGTTCGGCGACGTCTTCTAGGAAACTCCGGTGCTCTTGTTGGCAGCATAAAGGTTTGAGAATGAGATTTCAAAATCCTTAACAGGTAATAACTTGATCACAAATTTGGTGTGTGGGTCTTCGTCTTACACATAGATGCTGTCTTAAATGTCTTCTCTGTTTCCTAGGAAACGCCAGCGCTGACGCTCGGAGCACCACAGAGCATCAGCTGGTGGAGAGAACACGGGATTGGCTGTCAGGTGTCCAACGCCACGGCAACGTCGACCAATCCGACAGTGTCGGGATGCCTGCTGGACTTCACATATGTAGAAATGATCCATGCTGCAATTCAAATTGTACTGGCTGTAAGTAGAACACGTTTGGTCTATTTATTTGTTTATCTGTTTTGCACTTAGAAATGATAAATACATAACAATGAAATATAAATGAGAATATAACAGTGAAGTGCAAGGAATTCAAATTGTACTGGCTGCAAGAAGAACACATTTTGTTTATTTATTTGTTAATTGGTTTATTTCTTTCGCACTTACAAGTGATAAATACATATTACCAATGAAATACAATGAGAATATAAAAGTCAGTGCAGTGCAAGGGATTCAAACTGCACTGGCTGTAAGTAGAGCACGTTCAAATTGTACTAGCTGTAAGTAAACACATTATTCCACTTAACTTGGGAAATTCTGCTTTTTTCTTCATGTCAAACCTGCCCAAGAAGACCACACAGGGACCAATAAATCTCTGTGGACAGATGGCCACTATAGACAGGATTCTTCTTATATGTAGAAATCAGCCATGCTGCAGTTCAAATTGTACTGGCTGTACGTATAATGCAACACAGTAAACACTGGTGTTTCACTTTACTGAGGGAATTTTCCTTTTTTTACATTTTATCATTGCTATGATGAATTAGGGTGAGGAGATGCTATTCCAGGCATATTCATGTAACCTATACAGGGCTCAAAATTCATTTTTGGATATAGGTGAAGTGGTGCACCTAACCTAAAGATCTTGGTGCACAAAAGAAATGTTGGTAGCACAATATAAAGTTAAGTGGAATCCCTACAAAACTTACTCTTACAAACCTTATTTTGGCAAAAAACATTCACTTTGTCTTCCTTGATTTTGTCCAAAACAATCTCTCTGAAAATCTCTTTTCTGTTGATATTGTGCATGAAAAGAAGTCAATACACGACGCAAGTACTTAAAGAGCTGTACCATACCTTTTGCTCTGTTTCATGTATTGTTCAGCCTCTAATTTCTTACTTGGCTTGATAGACTCACCCAGATTGTGACTTTGGTTGATTAGTGTGATCAGTCTCGGAGAGAAATGCTTCAGTAATCGGATTTTTATGTCCCAAACTCTATTAGCTTTATGACGTGGATTTGCAAAGAGCCGGTCCCGCGACCTTGGCAGATGTAATGATGTCCTTGGGGAATGAGACCTGTTTTTAGAACAGCTGATTGATGATACTAATCTAGTCTTAGAACATGTACATGAAGTCATCTTTTTCCTCTGTGGAAACGGAGATAATGTTTTTGGTCTGTCTGTTTGTTTGTCGTGTTGTGTATGTGTGTAGTTTTTTTGCAAGATGTACTGTCAAAACTGGCCAAGAAGACCACTCAAGGGACCTATA
This sequence comes from Branchiostoma lanceolatum, assembly GCF_035083965.1. Lineage (NCBI taxonomy): Eukaryota > Metazoa > Chordata > Leptocardii > Amphioxiformes > Branchiostomatidae > Branchiostoma > Branchiostoma lanceolatum. Next base: position 13,054,977 of record NC_089739.1, read on the forward strand.
AAATACATGTATGGTCTATACTAGAAGAAGAAGAAGAATGAAAAATCAATGAATGAACACTGTATGTGGACCGGTGGTCACTATATAACGTAACATGACCTATTTACGTGCAGAACCTATTTACGTCCGGTTTGGCTCATGTCCACGCACATGTCGCGGTGTATTATGCCAAAACATGTTCTCATGAGCAATAACGAACATCATAAGTATGATCCTTAGCAATCTCTTTAATTTTTGCACAGTAAAACATAATGGCCATGCGTTTACAACGTGAACGCCACGTGCCGCGCATGTGGGGAAAATTTACAGATAAACATTGTTTTTTTTCCATCGCGTTAAGCAAGTGGCCGGACAGACATAGTGATTTTACTATCATTTGTCTGCAGACTACTTTGGACAGTTACTGTGCATTTTTTTCTGGTCTATGTTCTTCAAGCATAGCGCTAGAAGGGAAAAGATTCAGAAGTGGACAATAATGGGTTACCATAGCACAATTCTTCATCATGTACCTCAGTATAAATACATGCTCGCACGGCGTTAAACAGGCGGAGAAAAACTTACAGACCATGCATTTTCTTTTTAGAAGAGCTGATATTTCTGCCCATGGGTTTGAAATTTGGCTCTGTCCGCACGGTTTTAAGATAAATACGTTTTGAATAAATCGGACGTTAATTGGTGATGTTACGTTAATATATAGGATTCTTAATCCTTGTGTCAATGGGAAAAAATTATCTAAGAGACCACCAAAATGTTGTCACAATGGCCAGCTGGTCCTTAGACCACACCAATTTTATTTCTTGGTTAAGGGATCTTTTTTTTTTAAATTTTGGAAAAAAATCATGAAAACAGAAGGCTGTGGTGAAAACTTGCACCTGACCCTGTTCACTCCCTGAAACTGTGTGCACCAATTGAAAGTACAAACTTTCCTCTGAGATTCTGTTTTCATGCTTATTTTCTAATCTAGCAATTTTTTGAAAATTCTGTTAACCAAGAAATTAAATTGGTGTGGCCTAAATATGTAGAGGAAGTCAAATGGAGCTGGAATATGTTGAATATCAAACTGTCATGTAAATGTGAAACTTGTATTTGATCTATTTGTACATCTATGTGCATACTGTACATTTAGGCACATACTTTTGTATTATCTCAACACAATGGTTCTAGGATTGACAAGCATTCTCTTTCTGTTGTTTCAGATCATAGGATTTATCTATGGCATCTACGTGGTGTATATGTTCACAGAAGAGGACGACAGTTGTAAGTTTATTCTATGAATGCTCATAATATTCTGTGTAACATATTTTGTCTAATTTTCTTTAGAATAAGTAAATTACGAATTTCTTGTGTTCATTCTATGTAGCGTATATTGTCCAATTCTCTAAGCAATAAGCCGGATAGTTAGTGACTGAGTGAGTGACTGAGTGAGTGAGTGTTAAAGAAAACAAAGCAGATTTGAAAGAACTGAAATTTGTTGTTCATAAGCTATTTGTGAGCTGTTGTAGGAGAGCCCCCTTGCTGCCATTTTGTGAAGTGCAAGTAAATGTTTTCTGTACAGTAATAGCAAAGCGGTTGTCAAGTACAAATTCCTTACTTACTCTTTTACAAATTGTCATACTGTACATTCATTTGGTAGAAGGCATTTTTGTCAGTTTTTTCCACTGTCCAATAAAATATTAGAAACAATGACACTTATTATTAAAAAAACTTATTTTTTCAGTTGACTTCATAGGAGGTTTTGACTCGTACTCAGCGTACCAGGCCCCACAAAAAACCTCCCACATGCAGTTGCAGCCCATGTATGTGTAAGTACTCCAGCCTTTTCTTTGTCACCGATCTCAGAGCTTCAGTGGAGTCTCATTGGTCACTAGGGCTGACCAGTAAGAGAGGTGTTACCGGTATATTTTTGGTTTATTAAAGGCAACCCAAGCAATATTAGGGCCCGAAAATCAGATTTTGAAAGTCAATTTATTTAGTCATTAATTTTCTATACATGATTTTCCAAACAACACTATCACAATATATAGCGACGTCCATGATGCAAAAATATGACTTGTACTGCAATGAGAGAACTCACTGAAAATCGTTGCCAGGGTTTTTGTAGGCTCGCGAAACTTAGGGCATCATTGTATGGCAAGATTTTGCACGGTTTTAAAATGCTCAAAGTATGAAGTTTTTACACAAATGTGCTAGACAGTGTTAGTAGATGTCAATACAATAAAGATTTCAGCATTTTTTTATTTCCATTTTGTGTTCCCTAATATTCCTTTGGCTGCCTTTAAGATGCCCTTTAGCCCCTTTAGGGTCTAATCTTCCAGGGCTCATTAATAACCAGTATAGAAGCTAGTTAAGTCAGGCTATGGTCAGAGGTGTTTGTTTGTTTGAACCTTCGTTTATTTATGAGAAGCTCAAATGCGGTCTGCAGGATGGATTTGGAGAGTGTTGGAGCAATGTTGAGAAAATTTTATATCTGTCTCTACCACTACATATGATAAGAGCGGCTTATACACACTCAGAGCTACAAAAAAAGAGTTAAGAAAGCTAATAATAGCTCTACCTTTGTTAGCTATTTAGAAAAAAGGATTAGGCCAAACGTTCCTTGTTGTTCTGTTCAGTGCCAGTTTGTTCTGCCTTTACTTTCTAGTCACAAATGTACAAATGTCTTTTCCATCACCTGATTACCAATGACCTGAGTGTACTTTGTATTGTACCCCCCTCCCCACTGCTTTTCAGTCTCATTCCAAGTATTGTCAAGTTAGAAATTAAGTTCAGCAAAAGTGTGGCATTAGATCTGTTTGTTACATGTAGGACCCTCACCACAACACTATATGTAGCCTATAGAGCTGTGTACCGGTACACTGTACCGATACAGTACCGGTACAATCAATTAGGTACAGGTCCAAAATACCTGAACCCTGGTGGACTGGTACTGGACCGGTACTAATCAGGTCAAGCCTGACTCATGGGATGGCCACTTTGACATATAAAATTACTATGAAATTACCGTGGCAGTGCACTAAAACCATTCTATACTACATTTTGTATACTCCAACACATAAAACACATTTGCAAGGCTGGAGTCAAATTTTCATCTGTGTTTTCATAAAAATTATACCTAGCACAATTAGATATTATGTTGTTACCAGTTCAAACATGCTTTTGTCCTTATTGAAAAAACTACAATTTTCTGAACAAGTACAAGTAGTTTAGGTACAGGTTCAGGTCCGGACCTGTACCTAAACCCGTGTACCTGTACCTACAATTTGTTTAGGTGCACAGCTCTAGTAGCCTAGCAAGTTGATGGTGCATTAGCACTGTACTATGATACCCTATATGTTTAGACCATATATTTGCATGTTTATTTGCATGTTTAATGTCCTCCCCCGTTTTGTTTCATTTCAGTACCAGTTCTACTTGTTAGTGGTGAAGGGAAAAAGACTTTCTCTCTTCGGAGGTACTTTTGGTGGGATCTTTGATTTTGTGATTAATTTTCTCCTGACCTTTCTCTTCTAAACTAACCTCTACTTTGATACATGTACGATGTCGATGAATGTTAGACATCCAGGTAATAAGATATGCAAGGTAACAGTTACTCAAGGAACTGGATGAAACTTGAAAACTTTTAGTCGCTGACGAAAGACAGCGGATGCTGTCTGAAACGTCTGACTGTTTCCAAATTTTATCCAGTTGCTTGAGTAACTATTTTAAGCGTATCTTACTACCTGGATGTCTAACCTTCATCAACGTAACCTCTTCTTTCTTTGTCCCTTTTATGGATTGAATCCTCAGACTGTCTCTGTAACCACTGTCTCTGTTCATTTTAACCACTAATTGTGGAGATTTAATTTTGTATTGTTCTATTCTCTGAGTGTTTGTTTTTCAACTTGCTAATCAACCCTCTCTGTAGTGTTAGATTCCTTTTTTTTCAATTAAAAGCTTCTTAAGCAAATGACCACTGAGTATGGTTATACAATGTGTGGCAGTCCAATGTTCATAGACCCGAGACATTTCTGTCTCTGAAACCCTCTGTGTCAAAGGGCAGAGGTCAGACTGTTTCATTCACCTTGTAAAAGTGCAAAGGTCATGTCAGGGGTCATGATATCAAGTGTAGATTGCTTCAATATTAAAAGCAACACTTTGTTCTGAATAAGGTCACATTTTGGAATGTTTGCATATGTGGCCTTATTGTTTATGACAACAGTATACAATATTGTTTTTCTTTTTCTTTAGGGATGGCCCTGCGGTGGAATGATGTGGAAAAAGTCTGCCCTCCCCACCCCTCATCTGAAGTCTACCATTACTACAAGAGGGCAAGCTGACTGTAATAATGCTTACAACTGTGATCTGTCCAAACACATGCTGTCCACCCCCATTTGTACAGTGTGGATGGTCCGGAATTTGTAATACCACTCATATAACTAGTGTAGATCTGGGCAATACTACTGTCAAAGGAGGGGTGTTTTTGCCTCTGAAGTTCTTTGTAAATATGTCTCTGGTCTACCACTTTAGCAATAGGGTAGTCATGTCTGTCAAGAAGTTTGCATTTTTGGACTATTCCACTTTCAAATGGGGAGGTACAGGGTCTCTTGTGGGAAAGAAAAAAATCTTGGTGCTGCAAATGAGAGAATTTAAGGGTGTGTGCTAATAAAAAAGTTGGTATCAAAAAGTGGCACCGTCCGTTCTAAGATATTTTTGGTTAACAAATTAGCACATACCTCATATAAATGGAAATACTATTAGACAATATAGTAGGGAATACATACAAAAATTTATGTATATCTATGGCTAAAATGATGGTCAAGGAATCAGTCCACCAAAGTTGATAGACGAAGTTTGAAAGACAAGAGTCCTTAGAGCATAAAGAAAGTATGACAGAGAAAGATAAATATGATAAACCTAAAGAAGAAAAAAACATTATTATAGGTAAAGTCTTCACAATATTGGCCAAAGCGTGTACAGGAATAGACTAAGATCTTTGAGCAGGGTAGGAAAATATGAAGAAAAGAAGATACGATGCATTTCGTGGGCTGTTAATTCTACCGAGTTATAAACTTGGTTTCTCACAGTTGAATAGAAATTACACAGTATAGAGTTGACGTGGATGAATTTGCAGAAATTTTCCTCCAAGCCAGTGGCTCTTTTGGAGCAGATAGTTGACACATTTAGTACTTTGGATTTAAGACAAGTATATTACAACTCAGTATGGAAGATTGGAGGCATTTTGTATCAACTCAGTTTACACAGTATCCGTTTTCAGCTATTATAAACAGAATTCTGTAGAAAGACTACTGTTACCAATGGTGGCATAACTGTTAGATATTCAAGTTTTCTTTTACACAACCTGTAATGTCTCTCACCTGCTTTCGTTTCTATGCCTATCAGACACCTTCCACAGAGCTTCTGACTGGAGCACTGAACTCCAATATCCTATGTTGTACCAACCTGATGAGAAGCTACTGGATGTGAAATAATGTAGAAAAGGGCCACATCAATTTATGTCCTTGGCTAGGCCACACCAATTTAATTTGTTGCTTCTCGCATTTTTCAGAAAAAAATTGGAGCGACAGGGCAAAAAAAATGAAAATAAATTTTTTTTTCAAATAGTCTGGGGTGAAGATAAGGGTTTACATAACATAAAGAATAAGAGGATTATTCAAATTTCAGCTTTGTATGGCTCATTTTATGCAATGCACCCCTTTGATTTAGTACTATAATTTCAGTAGCAAAATTAGTTTGCCATGTAATATATGGATTGATACTGAGAAATAGTTTTAATAAGTGAAAAATTATACATGTAACTTATGATCAATTTGACCACACTTTTTAGGTATGTGCAGGCCTTTATAATCCATTTTGTTGGATATGAAGTTTTACAACTGAACAGATAGTAAAATTGGGAGTTAAAATTTGTGAATGGAAATAGTGACCTAATCTTTTTTTTTTCAAAATGGGAAAAACAGGACAGGCTATTCCGAGAAGCAACAAATTAGATTTTAGTAAATGAAAATTATAACTTATAATCAATGTGACCACACTTTTTAGGTATGTGCAGGCCTTTATAATCCATTTTGTTGGATATGAAGTTTTACAACTGAACAGATAGTAAAATTGGGAGTTAAAATTTGTGAATGGAAATAGTGACCTAACTTTTTTTTTGTCAAAATGGGAAAAACAGGACAGGCTATTCCGAGAAGCAATAAATTAGATTGGTGTGGCCTTATCCGACATTTTGAAGTAAAGATTTAGCAAGACGACTAAAAGAAAACATACATGTAGAGCAGAGAAGAAAATTTGAATCTGACTACCTTCCAAAATTACCAGAGAGAACCACCGCGGACCAATGAAATTGACTCTATGTGGCCAGGTGGTCACTATAGACAGGATTCAATGGGGAAAATTATCTAAGGACCACCAAAAAGTGGTCAAATTGGCTAGGGGGTCCTTATGAATACATGTAGGTGGTCACTTGTACAAGGATTGTATATCAAAGGCCAGGTTGTCCGTATGTAGAGGTGGCCACTTTTACAGTTTGTTCAAACTGTATGTACCAAGTTACAAACTTTCTGGTCAGATTCTGTCTTCTTGTTGTGAATTTCCAGTTGAGTGTCATATTTTTATATCCAAGACCGAACAAATTAAATTGGTGTGGCCTAAGAGAGAGTTTGAAGGTTTGAAAGAAAACTGGCAGTTGAGTTACCATCATGGTAACAGTTTTTGTTTGTACTTTTTTTGGGTCTAATTTGGACACGTGGTCTATTATATAGATACACCACAGACAAATAATTGTAACAATGATGTCAGATTTATTTTGTTATGTATTGAGTTGTACAGTCGTTTTTTTTCAGGACCGTGTATATGTTGAATAATTGTTCTTTTATTTAGCTTTTACTATTGTCACATTTTAATACCTCTTTTTGTTGTGGTCAAATGTAATAATATTGGATAGACTTTATGTACTCAAGATGATTTAGTACTAGAATGGCTTAAGCATTGAGAGGTTGATTTCAGAGATTTTCTCAATGTTATATGTTGAATTCTTTCTTCACTGCTAGGCTTTAAGAGTTGGGCTTTTTGGGGCATATAAAAAAGTTTTTTTTTCCTGATGGTGTATGAGTTTTGAGGCCAATATACGGTACAGTTGTAAACTGTATATTACTCGTTTTGGACATGTGAATTATCTCTCTAAGACTTGATAGTCTGAAAGGGATTATTAATCTGGCTTTGAGACGCCGAGTTTTAGAATTTTCTACAGAGTTGGCCCACAAGAAACCGAGTACAATAAAACCAATACGCCATCAGAAAAAACAGACATATTAACCGCCCAAATAGCTTGACTTCAAGATCCAGCAAAGAAGGTTACTTTATTGCATCCCTTTCGTGCAGAACTGTTTTAAATGTGTCTTCAATCATTGGTTGCTGTAGTGCTTCTTGAGTTTTAGTGGTAGTGCAGGAATGCCACCTATCAGTCAGCGGCGGTATTGCACCAAAAGTCAAAGCAATTTGGAATCACACAAACCTATTTGATATGTTCTTGCGTTTGCACTAGGTGTCACAACAATCATACTAGTTGGCTTTCAGATAAATTTCTGAAATGGTAAGAAATTGTTCTAAAGACTGTATTTTATTAAATATGTTGCGAATTGTGAAAAAACAGTATTTTTCTTCGTCTTTGTAGTGGTGGTTGCCTGCACTTTGTTAAACCAATGATCAAACAATGTTCAAAAGTTTGGGGAATACAAGATGTTGGGATTGCTAGTAACAAAGACATTTAGAACACATTTTGCCAGCCTAAACACATGCAATTCAACTCTGCTAGTTTCCACAATGCTTTAGACCTTCATGGACTTGATGTAATATTTTGTAACTTCAAAATCAGCAGAAGACTGCCTTTTTGTGTATTCACATGCCTGCTAATATCCGACTGTGATTTTGCCAAATCCAACTGCCAGTAATGTTTGTTTCAATAAGCCAATTCAAAGTTTGAAATGCACAATCATGTGCAGTAAGATGCATTGTGGGTAATATGTCAAAGGTGAAAACTCCTTACTTGTAAACAGTCCTTTTCTAGACCATGCTTAGCACATATTCAGACATGTGTTGTTAATATCACAGGGGCCTTCGACTTTCACATATTACCTACAATACATCTCGCAGTGCATACACAGTTGAATCATGAACCCGCTTATAGATTACACATGTAATTTCACCTGGTATCCATCCATATTATAACTATCTTGTCTTTTCTGTTTTTTATTTGTGAAGAGACAGAAAAGTCCTTGTAGTTAATTGTATAATATGAATGGATATCAGACTTAGATTAATCAGCTTCAATGTGAAATGACTGTCACAAAAACTAATTTCTCAGTTAAAACTTTAAACATTAAGACGAATTTGAAGGAGACTATATAGTTAAACTGTATGAGATGTTGGAAACGTTTGTACATTTACAATGACTGTGCACAAGTTTGTAAGTTTGTACCCTTTCCATTGTACATTTGTATAATGTAAATACAATTTGTGCTTTGCTACAACTGACTTGTGTCTATTGTTTTATAGTGTATGTGTGTTGGGGGGGGGGGGGATATGATTTAATCTCCAAGCAGATGTAATGTTACCAGTCTGGCATGATTTGAATTAAAAAAACAACATCAAAACATGTCTAATCTACCATTCTAGACTGCTGCAAACATGTGCAGCCTTTTAAGGGCATCCAGAGCATTTATGAGGCTTGGAACTTGAATAAAAAACTCAATTTCTAGTCATTCCTACACATAGTAAGTTTCAACTAGAGTTCCACGAACACATATCTTCGCCGAATAATCAGGGGATTATACAAATAGTCAAGAGTCTTGAAGTTGAGCATGCGTAAACATTTCAACTGTGTGTTGGACAAAAATGCCTTTACTGAACACGTTAAAAACCAACCGGACCAACACATCTGCTTGAATTGTAGTGAGACTGCCCCATTTGTTTATTTATGTACACCATCTGTTTATGTACACTTCTAGGCAAGGCCTTCTGCTGGCCTGTTTCGGGAACACTGTCACACGCCCCATTATGGAATGTAATGGATTTACAATTATCCTTACTAATTATGCAGATTAGCTCCTATTTTCTATAATTAGACATCGATTGTGTAAAGCACCATCTGAGCTCTCTACATACAAAGCTTCACGACAATCTCTTCACCCCTTCTCAAGTAATACGTGTCCGAATGTCAAAACAAAAACACCCACTGCAGTTCTAAACAAGCCGCTATGGGGCCCAAACTTACAGAACTTACTTCTTGTGGCATGAACTATCTACCACACAAATATCATGACCAAAGCACTTTCAGAAAATATGCCACTAAATTTTGAAGCTCCGCTGCAGTACCTTAGGTACTCGCTAGAAGGCCCATTATCGAACTTGACCTTCATTTCCGTTGACCCTACCCATCCACTAATTATCATACAGATCCATCAACAGCTTCTTGAGTTATGTTGTCCACAAGAATTACACATCCACACAAAGCCCGCTGCAGTACCGACGGAAAATGCCAGGAGAACCATTTATGAACTTGATCTCTGTTTCCACAACATCTACACACCTGCAAAAAATCATGAAGATCCATCAACGTTTCCGTCACTTTTTTTGCCTACATACAAACGCACAAAAATTAAAAGTCCGCTGCAGTACTGTTGAAAAACGCAAGGTAAACCATTTTTGAACTTGACCTTCCTTTGCACAACCACTACACACCTACCAAAAATCATAAAGATTCATCAAAGGTTTCTTGAGTTATGCTCTTGACATACATACAGACCCACCAAACAGCTGGCTCAACCAAAAACATAATCTACCCCGAGTACTATAGTACTCGGCGAAGATAATAACACTATACCATTAAAGGAGCAAAGATACGATGTCATTGTGTGGTGAGAACTGATACAGTGATAGAAAATCCAAGCCCAAGTAGACTGATCCTGACTGCCCATCACAATTAGTGGTTCACCCAATGAGAGAGTGACTGCATGTCCGTCAAATATTTACATTTTCATGTTTTAATTTTGCGTTTTGACGGAGGTGGGCGGGGCTATGGTATCGGTCTATTTACACTAGGCGCGTGAAACTAAAAGATCACCATGTATCTTATTTTTGTGCCGCACTTTTGATAAGAAATCTGCACGCAAATGTGGTAAACAGTGGCATTTAATGTCAATTTCATCAAGAATACAGGAACTAGAATATTTCCAGTTTTCAAGCCTCATAAAATGTTCGGGGTGTCTTTAAGCAAGCATGTGTGTACAACTAACGTATAGTTTGAAGGCTTTTGTCATTCTGTGGTCTGATATGTCCAGTTCTCTGTCATTTTATTCATAACAGCGGGTGAATTTGAGTTTTAGTTAACAAGGCCAAGTTAATTTAGGGAAAGTGGATGCAGTTCACATATTCCCTTAACCCACTAATTATGGACTAAACTTGAAATATATATGAATATAGGAGGCACTTCGATAGGCGTGATATGAGCTCCATCCCCGTATCTAAAAATCGGTCCTGAATGGAGACGCGTGATTTCAAAAGTCTTACATGTCATCCTACATGTATTTGAAGACTTTTAGACCTGTTTGGTCGAGTTTTTAAATAGTCTACGCGCAATGCCTTAGATATTTTCGCACCTTATAAGACGGGAGTATATACCCTATTGGAGCCTTATCTGCAGTACCGCTTTCGGCCGTATCCAGAAAAGTGACAAAGAAGACCGTCAAATTGCCAAATTTCGACCTTTGCAGGAATGGGGAAATCACAAAAGAATCGCAAAGGGGTTTGAAGTTTTTAGATATACAATGTACCCGTTTTTACACCTGGGTGGAGTGAGGAAAGTCGTGTAAAGTGCCTTTTTTCCAAGGGCGTCAGGGGATTCGAACCCGGGACCACTGGGTTCGGGGCTGAAAACCCTGCCGTTACACCACACAAACTTAATTATCCTGATAAGAACTATACAACAATATGCTTCAGAACTGAATAATGATAAACGTTTTACACCTTTAAAAATGTATGCTTTACAAAGTTATATCTCGTATTGTGGTAGGTAACTTGATTTGTCTTGGATAGGGTTGTGCCTGTCCACTATATAGGATATGTACGTATTAATTAAATACATACACACACACATACACGCAAATAGAAAGATTCTTAAGCGTATTTTGTGTTCGGAATATATTTTCATAAACCATATAGCTGCAATACAATAGCGTTCTTGAACAGCCTGTTATCCTTGAGTACATCCATATTGACATAAAAGCTTTAAGTTAATTTTAAAACAATAGATTGAGACATTCGATATCTACATGTAATAATACTACTTGGATTTTCAAACTTCACTGTTAATTTGTCCTTTTGGAATAATAATAATATGCAACATAATCATAGTCATATCAGATTTACATAATATGTTTTCCATTATTGTTTAGAAAGTATGATCTTAATACAATGTATTCCTTTTGCATTGCTATTTTATAGTTTGTAGTTGAGTAAGTTGACTGTACAATAGTCGCTGTACTTTCTGTTGCATCATTATAAAGCTTTTTTTCAATATTCATACTGTTCAGGGCTCATCTCCAATTCACAAAAAGAGCAGTGGATTATACGAGGAGTGATCAATAAGTAATTGGCCTCGCCCAGAAATAACGTGGACAACTCAAATTTTTGGGTATAATTTTACGGTATGAAGTCTTTTATGAATGTCTACCAAAATTCAAATTATTGTGATCATTACTTTGCTGACAACACCCAGTAATGTTAGGTGAGGTAGAAGGACAAAAACATGGACAATTGAGCTGCGACCTGAGATGTGCAAGTCAGCTTGCTCTGCTTTAAGTCAGATACCCACTTCTTTCTAGTTGAAATAAGAAGGGAATCTTCATCAAAGATTTTGACAATGTCGTCGAATATTTTTTGCCGATTCATGGCATGAGAAACTCGACCCGCACAGCTCTGATCACAGTTCAACCTTGTTTTTATTGTCACTTCCCTACAAGTTTTCAAATTGACGTTGACTAAAAAGTATTGGCCACAATAATTTGAAGTTTGGTGGATATTGCTAAAAGATGTCATACTTCATAATTATGCCCCGGTATTTGAGTTGTGAACCTTACCTCTGGGTGAGGCCGAGAACTTATTGATCACACTTCGTAGGTGGCAAAGATTTTATGGTACCCCCAAACTTATGATCCACTGCTCACTGAGTCACATGTTCTAACTGCATAACATGACTTCTCATGGCCAGAAGCAGTGGATTGCGCATTCCTTGACAAAGACTTCAGTTGGGTAAGTCCAAGTTTTGCCTTGGAATTTCAAAGTACAGTTCTACTCTGCTTCAGAATTATTTCTAAGAACACAAATGAACTTTCAAGCTGTGAAACGACAACTTTCCACCCCTGATACGTCACAAAAGCTTTAAAAAAGCTTCACCAAAAGGTCTCAAATCACAGTTTAACTTTCAACAGAGACGGGGGGCGATACTAACTACCTGGCACCTTTGTCCTGTTGCTGATGTCACACTTCTGCTCAGGTCAAGTGATGTAGGCTTCGGGTCAAATCAACTTGAGAAGGTCCGGGACTCAGGACAGGTCGAAAGCTTGTTGGTAAAGCCAGCGTCACAATTCATGCGAGCGTCGGCCGAATTTGTAGATTGCCCATACCTCGCCGAATGTCAAAATCGCCCGAGCATCGACCGCATTTTCCAATGAAAATCTTGGGTGACGTTCGTTGAACACTAAAAACTAAAAATCCCCAATGAGATGGTACCATCTCTTGGACATGGACGAAGTCAGAATCGACTAACCTGGTAAAAGGCCAATATTTGGATCAACTTTGATTTGTGAAAATCGCCTGAAGCCCGCGTAATCGACAAGACGTTGGACGTACTTCGGCCAAAAATGCACATTTCAAGCTCGCCTGACGTGTGAAGCTCGCCAATAGGTCGGCCGAGCTGTATTTCTTATTTGTGACAGGGGCTTAAGCGCTTTACTTTGTGTATAGATTTAGCGGCTAAATTTATATCAATATATCAAAAGCTTTTAGAAGTCTTCACCAAAAGGGTTGGTGCTTTCTGGTTCATCTAAGAAGGGATTGTTGGCGTCATCTTCATCGAGGAAAGGGTTAGCTGCAGCGGCTGGTTTTGGCGCCGGTTTGGACACCGGTTTTACGTCAGGTGGTTCCATGAAGGGGTTTCCGCCGGTGGGCGGGGCGGCAGGGGAATCGGTTATCAACGTGACCTGGGAAAAAACAAGGGGATAACTGTCAATCTTCAAACTTTTTCGTGATGGTTTTATTTTTGCAGCGGTCTCTCCCCCGTGAAATTATGACACCTTAAATAGAATTTTTATATATTATTCATTTGTTTCAACCGCAAACTTTAAACACTCAGTCTGCTAAAACATACTTTTCCCTCCTACTGCCAAATACAGCCACTTCGAAAGTACATGCATTCACAGTACGGGTGAGAAGGTATAAAGCAATCAGACATCACTGGTCCTTCTAGACTTAAGTTGGAATATTCTTATCAATTTTGCGATCAAGTACATAAAACAGATGAAAGCACACTTAAAGACATACTACCTTGTTAAAGACGCCTCTACCGAAGTAGTCAGCAACAACTGAGAACCCGTCTGTCGCTCTTTCCAGCTGAAAAAAAAGATGAAAGTATCAGTCACTCTGAGTATTGTGTGAGAAAAGATCATAGTTCCACATACTTATCACAAATACAAAGTATGGACCGATTTGGCCGACCCCCATCTTCCCACATCTGCCTGGTTTTCTCGTGCAATGACTCTTAATGACTGTTCACTTATGTTCTTTCATCATCATCATCAGTCTATGTGCTTTCACTACGACGGGGTCATACAATACAGTGATGTGCCAGTTCTCCCATCCGGGTGAATGGTGTAAATCACCGTATGGCTGATACGAGATGGAGGTTCGCCACGCCTCCATCCGGATGATTTGTAGTGAATCACCAACTCCAGACAGAAGGATTTGTACCATCTCACACCGGGGCATGCCCCCACTCTTTTTCGAAAGGTGTGGTGGGTTCTTTTACTTGCGCGGGGTGTGGCTCTCCCCAAATGTTTTTTACTCCAATAGGGAGAGGAAACTGTTTTCTCTAAATGTGGACTTTTTTCGACAAAGTTTGGCAAGATAGATGTTGTTCAGTAGTGGAAAATGGTAGATGCTGGAAAAAAGATTTCAAATTGTCATCTCACCTGATGGTGAAACTGTTCGTGGAGTTCTTTGTGTTGCTCCTGAGCTCGGATGATGTCCAGAATTTTTCTAAAAAAAAAAGAAGAAAAAAAGGAATTAAACAATCGTTACAACATAGTTTGCAAGTTCATCTGTGTTGTAAGAAGTCACTATACTCAATGCTATCTTCGGATTTACCAGGATTTATCTCAATGAACTTGAACAGCAAATTTTAGTACATAATGACATCATGACTACCCATGCATGGTATACATTGGGAAATATATCAAAGAATGTCTAAACGTAAGAAACTCCTCCAATAATTGTAAAATCCCATTGTCATCCCATGCTACTACACCATATTGTATAAGATAGACTACTACACCATATTGTATAAGATAGACTACTACACCATATTGTATAAGATAGACTACAACACCATATTGTATAAGACTCCTTCACCATATTGTATAAGATAGATCACTGCATAATATTGTATTAGATAGATTGGTTAGCCTATTAGAATCAATGTACCAGTGAATGCCATACTTTGTACCTTGTACAATTGTTGTGCAATCAAGTTATTATTTTAACAGTTGTCGTGAAAACTGCCTAAGATGACCACTCATGATTATGCAGGGGGCCAATGACATCTGGTCTATGTGGTCACTATAGACAGGATTCTTACTGATGTTGTCAATGGGAAAAGTGACCACTGAAAAGTGGTCACATTGGCCAAGTGGTCCTTATGTGCAGGTGATCACATCTACAGGTTTGACTGTATTTCCAACACAGTACAGTGTCTGGAAATTTTTTGTCACGTCTAGAATCATGACAGCATTTTTTTAAATGTTTGCATATGTTTCAGGCACTGGCTGCATGTTCAATTTTCATGGCTAGCATGTAATGTAAATCTGAAGAAAAAGTTAGTAATACCTGTTTTCTGGCATACAGACTGGACATTCTGCCTCGTTCTCTGCATAACCTTCAAAACAACTGGAAAAGACGTCACTGCATTTAGGATATGATTATATGTAACTTACATATTCCACCTGTTCAATATATACAATATCACTTGCTGCAACATAATACACACCGCAATGTTATCATAATAAACTTAAAATAGTAACATTTAAGGGCACTTCTACACACTTTTGAATAGACAGTGATATATTTATGCTACTAGATTAAGTGTAACCCAATTACAAAGTTTAATAGGTCTACTTTAACATCCAACATACATGCCAGTTAAGTGATATTTGTATAAAGTTACTAGACTAAGAAGTGACTTACTGTTGGTGGAAGGAGTGCTGACACAGGAAGTGAATAGTACTACTGACAGTAACTGTAACTTACTGTTGGTGGAAGGAGTGCTGACACAGGAAGTGAACAGTACTACAACTGTAACTTACTGTTGGTGGAAGGAGTGCTGACACAGGGAGTGAACAGTACTACAGTGACTGTAACTGCAACTTACTGTTGGTGGAAGGAGTGCTGACACAGGAAGTGACTAGCACTAACAGTAACTGTAACTTGTTGTTGGTGGAAGGAGTGCTGACACAGGAAGTGAAGAGTACTACTAACAGTAACTGTAACTTACTGTTGGTGGAAGGAGTGCTGACACAGGGAGTGAACAGTACTACAGTGACTGTAACTGCAACTTACTGTTGGTGGAAGGAGTGCTGACACAGGAAGTGAACAGTATACTACAGTGACTGTAACTGCAACTTACTGTTGGTGGAAGGAGTGCTGACACAGGAAGTGAACAGTACTACAGTGACTGTAACTTACTGTTGGTGGAAGGAGTGCTGACACAGGAAGTGAACAGTACTACAGTAACTGTAACTGTAACTTACTGTTGGTGGAAGGAGTGCTGACACAGGAAGTGAACAGTATACTACAGTGACTGTAACTGTAACTTACTGTTGGTGGAAGGAGTGCTGACACAGGAAGTGAACAGTACTACAGTGACTGTAACTTACTGTTGGTGGAAGGAGTGCTGACACAGGAAGTGAACAGTACTACAGTAACTGTAACTGTAACTTACTGTTGGTGGAAGGAGTGCTGACACAGGAAGTGAACAGTACTATTACAGTAACTGTAACTTACTGTTGGTGGAAGGAGTGCTGACACAGGAAGTGAACAATACTACTGTACTAACAGTAACTGTAACTTACTGTTGGTGGAAGGAGTGCTGATACAGGAAGTGAACAGTACTAACAGTAACTGTAACTTACTGTTGGTGGAAGGAGTGGTGACACAGGAAGTGAACAGTACTACTGTACTAACAGTAACTGTAACTTACTGTTGGTGGAAGGAGTGCTGACACAGGAAGTGAACAATACTACTGTACTAACAGTAACTGTAACTTACTGTTGGTGGAAGGAGTGCTGACACAGGAAGTGAACAGTACTAACAGTAACTGTAACTTACTGTTGGTGGAAGGAGTGCTGACACAGGAAGTGAACAGTACTACTGTAACTTACTGTTGGTGGAAGGAGTGCTGACACAGGAAGTGAACAGTACTACAGTAACTGTAACTTACTGTTGGTGGAAGGAGTGCTGACACAGGAAGTGAACAGAAGGCAGTTCCAGGGGGTGGTTACAGATGCTGCACTTTGACACCTGGAAAATCTTCGCACTGCAAACAAAACATTAACAAACTTAACAGGTGCAAAGAGAATGTAACACAGTCGCCAGAGAATGTAGCCATATTCTAAACAAAACAAACTCATGAATGACATTTGAGTCAAAGAACATCAGATTATTTTGTTTGTTTTATTCTATACATTCATGTATGCCATTGTTATTAAAACAAAGTCCAAAGGTATATTATGATTAATTCTGAGCAGCAAATACACCCTCCCCAAGTTCTGTTCTACCTGGCTTCTGTTGTAGTTACAGATCTTACTTTCCTTTCTGCTTCTTTCAACCAGGTTAGCTTCCGTGTACTGCACTATATACATGTATGCAATACTTTTCAAGGGGTCCGTTGGTTACACTTCAGAAACAGAAAGGAGTATACAACTGTTACAATACAAAATCATAACAATCTACATAGCAATGTGACAAGTTGTTTTGAGTTCCTGGATCTGAGTTAGATCTGACTCACCTTGTTCTGACTTCCTGGATCTGACTGAGATCTGACTCACCTGGTTTTGAGTTCCTGGATCTGACTCCTCATCTTCTCCGTCTCCTGTCGGTACTGCTGGATCAGCCGCTCATCCTCCTGGATCTGGTCATTCTCCTGCTGCAGACGACGTGTGATGTAATCCTGGAAATAAACACACAATGAAATATAAAACAAGTGAACACTCAGCTGCATGGTAGGACCATCCTCCCAGCAGACCCGATATTTTTACCTCCCATAGCGGCCCTGCCCTTCCGAGCCCCTGAACACGGTTCTGGCGACGTCACCACCAAACAGCTTTCAGCCAATCAGAGGGTTTGCTAAAGCTCATTTTAAGCAAAGCCCCAAAGGACGCTGGTAATAAGCTATCAGCCAATCAGCTTGCGTCTTACATCGCTACTTAATTATTCATGAGCAACCAACGCCTATTTGTGACATGGATGAAAGTCTGATTTTCCAACACAATATTCAAGGTAAAAACCCTTACCTGTAACATCCAGCTCCAAAATACCAACAGATCCAAAAGTAAAGCCCTTTTATACCTACTGTTACCAAGGGTACCAAACCTGTCTCCATAGGCTAAAAGTGGGCCTTCTGCGCCTACACGGATTACTGGAGTGTGGCCTATAATCTATAGTACATGCACATGTATGAGATAATCCCATACCTTGACCACAGCCAGTGTTGCTGTGGAGTTGTGTGCAAGGGTCTGTACCACTAGAAGCGGGGGGAGCAGGTTGTGTCTGTCGATGTGTTGCAGAACCTCCATCATCTGTGTCCGGCAGTTTTCCTCCTTACGGGCAAAATACGCCAACGCTTGAACCCACAGGTTTGGGTCCTTAAAAACATGAAAGTTTAAAGTTTATAGATACATATCTGTACTATAAAGGTACATCTATAGACAAGTACATTGTATAACATCACCTGGGTCTGACAGTTCTCCTTACAGGCAAAATACGCCAACGCTTGCACCCACAGGTTTGGGTCCTACAGGGGACATCAAATTTAGGTTACCTTGGGTTTTACATGGTTGTAAGGTTATGTGAAAAAAATGCAGTCAAAAATATATAGTACTAGTGACAAACTCAGCATAAGAACTACATTGTACCTGAGTGTGTTACTGTATATCTGTGAATAGTCACTGGACAATTACAAAGTTCTTTGTATACAACCAAGACTTAGTGTTTATACCTAGCTAACGTTATGGTGACTGTCTGTCACCTTCCTGGGGGCAAAGCTGACTGGACATATACATGTAAACCATGATGAGGGGGTATATAAACTCAGTCATGTTTGGGACCGTATTCTTCACACTGCAGCAGCGACACCTAGCTGCAGTGCTAAGTCGGACGAGTCAGTGCTGCCCTAAGGAAGGTGACAGACAGTCAAACATGAGCTAGACTAGGATGGGTTCCAGCCTACTCCCAACCCAGTGCCGACCTTGGTTGGGGAGTGGTCGGGAGCAAAGTCGTGAATGCATGACAGGGGCTTAAAGGCAACCAGTGAGAGCAATATTCGGGCCCGAAAATTGGATCCTGAAAGTCAATCTATTTACTAGTCATTTCTATACATGATAAGTTCAAACAGCACTATCACAATGTATAATATGATGCAAAAATATGACATTGTTGTGATGTGAGAACTCACTGAAAATCATCACCGGAGTTTTTGTACGCTCGCGAAACTAAGGGGATCATCCTACAGCACATTTTTTCACAGATTTAAAATGATCAAAGTATCAAGTTAAACGCAGATGTGCTCAACAGTACTTAGTAAGTGTCACTACCATAAAGATTTCAGCATTTTCTTTATTTTCATTTTTTGGGCCCTAATATTGCTTTGGTTGCCTTTAAGCTTAAGGCTGATGAAAAGGAATTGTGTAAAGAAGGATATTCTCACCTGTCCCCCAAACTTCTTACAGGTGTTGATGATGTGCACGTACTCATCATGGTCCATGTGGTACCGCAGGATCTGCTGGTACAGGCGCTCTCGCTCATACAGGTACAGGATTCCTGCCTACAGTGGTACAGGAATAATAGCACAAATATAGGTTAGGTTAGGTACAGGATCTGCTGGTACAGGCGCTCTCGCTCATACAGGTACAGGATTCCCACTATATTTTAGGTGACAAAAATATTTGCATAGACCACCTACCTTATAATTGTGCATCTGACAGAGCACCAGAGCCTGGTTGACATCGTAGTGAGCGTCTGTGTTCTGTAGGAGGTCCAGACTCTTCCTGTCGAGCTCTGCCTTCTGCCCGCCATCGTGAGCCATGTCATGGAGGTACAGTTCAAGCAGGGTATTGTACAACAGGGAAGGGGAACTAGGCTGGACCTGGAGGGAAAAATAAGAATCACGCTCACCAACTTAGGCTTAGTAAAACACAAGGACACCTTAAGCTTGGAATTCTTATCAATACTAAGCTTAAATTTCTTGTTGACCAACAATTTGGTGTAATAACGAAATGAACAAAATAACTTTTACTGCTGCTGAGAGAAAGAGAGGAAAGAGAGGAGGGGTAATTGTTCGTCAAAGAAAAATCAACAACAAGCACATGTTTATAAAACATCATGTTCTGTAATGGGATCATTAATGGAGTCCTAAACTCCAGAAGGTGGTGTTATTTTCCACTAGATTATGTACTATCAATCAATACATAATCAGCCGACTTTGTACAAAATTCTGCTTGTGGTGACTAATACACAAGGTGTGTTTTTATGATACTCACTAAACCCCAGCAGACCCTACCAGTGTGTTCCCTATGCGTAAACATATACATTTTTAAACGTGGATATTTTCTGCGTAAATGAGGGTGGTTAAGCACAATAAGAAGGCCAATTGGTAATAAGATATGAAAGAACACATAGCAAGACAAGCTTTTCTTAACCACCCTGACATTCTTTTTGTGATGTAACTTTTGTCAGGCATTGTCAGGCACATTGTAAAAAACACATAGGCCTGGGGAATTTGGTAGAATACTGAATGCTTTTGAATGCGCACGGGACTAGTGGGTACTTTAACGCAAGTTGATTACAACCAGATCCACTTGTATCTTGCACTATTATTGATACATGTAGTATAATAATTATGTAAAAAGTAGTTTTGGTAACTTTTCCTGGGAAAGATATGAGATAATCTGTCTGACAATACCTTGATCATGTGCTCTAAAAACTCCATGAGTTTGGAAGAGTTGCTGACGAAGATGTGGATGAACTCGTCAGCCTGGGCTTTGTGGATCCTGGAAAATGAGGCAAAAAAAAACATTAAAACATTTCACAATTTTAGAATACATTGGTACAAGACTTGTATCTTTTTGCTCCCTTCCTAGCTCTATTCATTATTACCCTGGAAGCCTGCAGAATGAAAAACACATGTAACACACGTCAAAAATTCAACCAAAGCATTATGATATGCTTGCCTTTGCGTTTGTAGGAGAAAAATGCTGTTAAAAAATGTATTGGGAAAAATGACGTCACGGTGGCGTAGTGGCAGGGTGTTTGGCCCCAGAACCCAGAGATACCGGGTTCAAATCCGGGGTTCCCTGATTTGTCCCGTTAACGTTGTGCCCTTGGGAAAGGCACTTACCATGACTTTCCTCACTTCACTGAAGTGAAAATGAGTACCTAGCTTAGGTTAGGGACGTCCCTCGGATAGGACGTTAAACGGAGGTCCCATGTTTGAGGAGAGTCACACCTCAAGCATGTTAAAGAACCCAACACACTTATCGAAAAGAGTAGGGGTCCTTCCCGGTGTGTGTGGATCATATAAATCTGTCCGGATATGCAGCTTGTACTCTTCAGTAAAAGCGTAACGCCTTGATGCGGTTTACAAACAAACAAACAAATGACTATCAAACACTCTAAACTTCCAGCATGCCATTTTTCATGACAAAAAAAGACATTCACAAGCGAAAAATACAGAAAAAATATTTGATTGAAAAGTCCAGATTTTTCCGTCTGTACCTGGCTGGCATCCCCCCCTGTAGTGTCTGTTCATCTGCCAGAGGGATGTCACTGGGTCTGTAGTCTGTACACAGATGCTTTAACAACTCAGTCGTCTGCTGGGGAACCTGAGTGTGTTAAAAGTGAAAAGTGATCTCAAGTCAGTTTATAATTAGCTCAATGAACTGGTCATGACAGAGAAGACTATGTACGGTATTTACAGCACAATGAACAGTGGATCATGGTTTTACGTCCCATCCTAAAGAGACTGACCCTTTGTAGGAGCCGGATGTGTGAGCCACAACAGCTGGTATTTGAATTCCCAACCTTTTCGTCCAGAGGTAGAGTTGCTATAATCATATCACTGGACTACGGACGCTACTGAAAAAAATGTGTTCCTGGCACTTCAAACAGCAAGGAAACTTGCTGCCCTATGTACATGTGCATGTGCCACTAGGCACTACAAGGGTCTGAATGAATGAACGAATGAAAGATCTACAGTACATGTATGTACCTTGGCTCACAGCCAACTGCATCTATAGTTGTTCCTTGTGGTCTTTAGCGGTCAGATTGTAGGACTGGACTCTTTGGTCACTACAAACAGCAAGGAAACTTGCTGACCTATGTGCCACTAGGCACTACAAGGGTCTGAATGATTCTCTCTCTCTCTCCAATTTTATGTCTTTTATTCCCCATCATATGGGGGTTTTGGACGTGCTTGCCCGAGGACTCCTCATCAACCGCAAGTCTATGCAAGATTGCACGAATGAAAGATTTATGTACCTTGGTTTACAGCCCAATGCGTCCAGTTCTTCCTTGTGGTCTTTAGCTGGATGTGTGAGCCACAACAGCTGGGATTTGAATTCCCAACCTTTTCATCCAGAGGTAGAGTTGCTATACTTATAAATACTAGACTACGGACGCTACTGCACAGAAAATGACATTCTCCTTACCTCTGACATGAGAATCTTGCCGTACTTTTTCATGTTGCTCTCAGCTTCATAGAAGTCCAGTTTGGAGATGTAGGTTAGGGCTTTCTGGTAGTCCTGGATAGGGGAAGAAGGTTGGAAACTCACCACGAGTACAGACACGCTTTTTATTCCACATTAGATGATTAAGAGTTGCGGACTTTACCAACGTTGGCAAGAAAGTACTGTAAATGCAGAAATGTTTGTGGTGGTTTTATGTTCGCGGTTTACGCGGTGAACTTTCAGCGCAAACTTAAAACCACCGCAAAACCTTTGCCCACCTCTGACTGTAGCGCTACTATGGTTTCAAACGCGAACTAAAAACCAGTGCGAACACTCCATTTCCTCCCTACGGCGAAATACATGTAAAGACCACACAAACTTAAATGCATTTACAGAATTAGGGAAAACTAGAATCACCAGAACATGGTCGAAATCTATGAATTTGTCACAATTGGAAATTGAAAATGAAAAAAAAAATCACTCGTAGTGTAGCTTGCTATGGGGGCTGTAAAAATTGCAGAAAAAGTTTTAACATGTTGAAATCCTTTTTAGCTGTATTTCCGTTGCAAGATGCTTTGTGATGGCTGATTCTACTTGGTAGGCCACACCAATTTTATTTCTTGAATCTCAGATTTTTTCAGAAAAAAATTGGAGCGACAGGGCGGAAAAAAAATTAAAAATTGAATTTCTTGCAAATAGTCAGGGGTAAAGATAAGGGATTACATAACATAAAGAATGAGAGAATTATTAAAGCTTCAGCTTTGTATGGCTCATTTTATGCAATGCACTCCTTTCTTTAATCTAGTATCATAATTTCAGTAACAAAATTATCTTTTACTATACAATATTGGATTGATATTGAGAAATAGTTTTAATAAATGAAAAATTATAACTTAATAATTATGATCAATGTGACCACACATTTTAGGCATGTGCAAGCCTTTATAATCTATTTTAGTGGTTATTGAGTTTTACAACTGAACTTGTGAATGGGAATAGTGACCCAATTTTTCAAAATGGGAAAAACAGGCTATTCCGAGGAAGCAACAAATCAAATTGCAGTGTCCTACAAATGGGTACAACTTACTGTAAATTTCTTTTTCAAGTTAAAGAAGATATCATCATCTAAAAACAAACCTTGATGTCCTCCAGCTGGATCTTCAGGTACCACTCGTGTTGGTTGTGACGCTCGGCGAGGGACAGGGCGTGGTCATAGTAGCCCGCCTGGCGACACACCTTGATGGCCGTCTCTACGTCAAAATCAACCTCCTTATCCTGAAAACAAACAAAAAATTGATAACTCAAACTTGGGGATGGTACACAAAACACAGCAACACATACACGTAGTGTTGGGATTCTAAAAGCTATCAACTGTAACAGTTGTTCCTGTTTGTCTGTCTGTATGTGTGTAGTAGGATTCCATCATAGTACTTAGCCATTACTATAGCCATTATTATATACTACGAACACAGAACAGCCGGTCCCGTTCTATCCTTTAAATAAGCGTGGCTGTTTTCCGGCATTTACATGTATCACAAACATTGTTAAAGTGACCCGGGCGTCTTGAAAAGACGCATAGGGGTGGCGCCCATCTCCATTTCTATAGCCCTTGGGCCACACACATTTGTGCAAGTCACTACAGCAGGGGGCTGGTCCGCTGGTAGTGATGTGTGTTTAACTTCCATACTCTTTCCCAAATGCTGAGTGCTAAGCAGAGAAAGCAGTATGTACCATTTTTAAAGTCTTTGGTATGACCCGGCCGGGGTTCGAACTCACGACCTACCGTGTGCAAGGCGTGCACTCTACCAACTAGGCCATTGCACCGGTTACACAAACATTGTGTTTGTGTAATATTCACAGTTACTGTTTAACTTAGTACTGATAGAAAATGTTACAATGTTGAGCAGAATTACAAGTAAGTAAAAAATGTGTTGTGCAAAACTCATGGTTGGTGGCTGTTTTGGTTAAAGTTGCAAATATAATAAGTCAAAATGTTCTTGACAAGAAAAGCTACCAAACTTTTAAATTGAGCTATTTCATAGACTAACAGGGACTGGCCAGAAGTTTTGAACACCCCTACCTTTGAATAGATGAACTGGTCGAGTTTGTTAGTGTTTTTAGGTTTGGTGTAACAGTTCAGTAGAAGGGTGGTGTGGTCTTCTGTAGCCAGCTGGGCATTGTTTACTTCCTCAAACTAGAGTTACTTTCTATTTGATAAGAGATTTTTGGGAGATCTCCTTACCTTAGAGTAGATGAACTGGTCGAGTTTGTTTGTGTCTTTAAGTTTTGTGTAACAGTTGAGGAGGAGGGTGGTGTGGTCTTCTGTAGCCAGCTGGGCCTTGTTTACTTCCTCAAACTAGAGTTTCTATTTGATAAGAGATTTTTGGGAGATCTCCTTACCTTAGAGTAGACAGTTGAGGAGGAGTGTGGTGTGGTCATCTGTAGCTGGCTACACCTTTTTCATTCTTTCACACTTAAGTTTTTATAACTAAAGATAGTATAAGTTTTTTAAGATCTCCTACCTTCGAGTAGATAAACTGGTCGAGTTTGTTGGTGTCCTTAAGTTTGGTGTAACAGTTGAGGAGGAGGGTGGTGTGGTCTTCTGTATCTGTATCTACATAGCCAGTATAACTGCCAGTTTAGCCTTGCTTATTCCTTCAAATTCAATTGTTTATCTGATGACAAGACTTTTGAGATCCCCCTACCTTAGAGTAGATGAACTGGTCGAGTTTGTTTGTGTCCTTAAGTTTGGTGTAACAGTTGAGGAGGAGGGTGGTGTGGTCTTCTGTATCTGTATCTACATAGCCAGTATAACTGCCAGTTTAGCCTTGCTTATTCCTTCAAATTCAATTGTTTATCTGATGACAAGACTTTTGAGATCCCCCTACCTTAGAGTAGATGAACTGGTCGAGTTTGTTTGTGTCCTTAAGTTTGGTGTAACAGTTGAGGAGGAGGGTGGTGTGGTCTTCTGTATCTGTATCTACATAGCCAGTATAACTGCCAGTTTAGCCTTGCTTATTCCTTCAAATTCAATTGTTTATCTGATGACAAGACTTTTGAGATCCCCCTACCTTAGAGTAGATGAACTGGTCGAGTTTGTTGGTGTCCTTAAGTTTGGTGTAACAGTTGAGGAGGAGTGTGGTGTGGTCTTCTGTGGCCAGCTGGGCCTTGTGCAGGGCCTGGAGGTAGGCTGTCAGGTTGTGGATTCGCTGTGCATCCAGGAACTTTCTTATCACGTAGGACGGCTCAAGTTTACCTGGAAAAAGGAGAATAAGGAAGGATATTAGGTTCAACGACTTGGGCGTTTATAATATTGCAAAAGATCATCTGAGTTGGCTATCATATACATATAGAATACAACACGGGGTATTCCGTATCACCCGAGGTGCCAGCCCGACTACGGCCGTCGGGCGATCCGACCCGCGGGAGGGCTGGGACCGAGGGTGATGCGGAATACAACGTGTTGTATTTTATTTATGTCATACCTTGGTCATACCCACCCAAGAAAACACACATTTCAATGCGGAATGTGCCAGAAGTTGAGGGAGTTTTGTGTCCTCGAACAAGAAACGGTAGCAACATTGATTCCAATCTCCAAATCCGGTATTCGAATTTCCGACGGCCGCGCAACAGGCACGCTCGAAATGCGTTCGAAATTTTCTATGGAAGCCTGTGTGATAACACTCCCGAAGCCTATGTGATCCGGATAGTTATCACACGGTCCGGTAAAACCCGTATCAGGCCCAGGCAAGACATAAAGCAATGTATCACACACGTGAATAGTTTCATCAGATTGGTAAGTCACTGAATAAAAAGACTCTTTTTACACAACCAAGAGATTTATTCCACCGACGTTTCGGTGACCATCTGTCATCTTCTTCAAGGCCATTCTGACAGGTTCACATATCAATGCAGCACAGGTGTTGCTGTGCATAGTGATGTCATCTCTTGCGATTGTACGTAAATATTTTGCGTTTGGGAACGCATCTCATTAATAAATGTACGCAGCAACACCTGAGCTGCAGTGCAATGTGAACCAGTCAGAATTGCCTTGAAGAAGGTGACAGATGGTCACCGAAAGGTCGGTGGAATAAGTCTCTTGGTTGTGTAAAAAGAGTCTTTTTCATTCATTCACAATATCTTACCTATCGTCTTGACATATTGGTTAATAGCCCCATCGTAGTCCCCCTTGCTGTACAGGTGATCCCCGTACTGTGTGAAGATGTCCACAAGTCCGTCCTGGTCAAAGTGCTGAGACTTGGCCAGGTTGATCGCCAAGACATACAGGTTCTTCTTAAACAGCATCTCTAGCTTTGTCTGGATGTCCTTTTCTATCAGCTGCATTAGGCGATTCTCTCCTGAAAAAATTGAGAAATGAGATTTACCTATCTCATTTTTCAGGCAACCAGAGATGGCAAATGACTTTATCTCCTTACCAGGCTTTTAGCTAGGATTTATAGACAAGGGGTCCAAAAATGGGGGTGGGAGGGGGGGATGCTCTGATGCGGGGGTTAGATGCGTTCTAGTCTTATCATACTTTTAGCAGACCATTTTAAGCACTAAAAACTGCTTGTTCCTTTTCTATCTCCCAATGGGCTCTATGGATTAACAATTTCCTGGCATGTCAATCAGTTGTCATGCTGTCCCAGTGTCTGGTAGGACTAAAAAAGCATCAGTGACACTGTAACACAGTGACACTGTAAGTGTAACACAGTGACATGTGTCTGTAATTACCAGGGAAACAGGGGGTCCTTTGTGCGTCCAGCTGAAAAAGAGGGCGTCCAATTTCCTTGTTATTTTAGTATCATGCCTCCAATTGACGCATGGACGCATGCCTAGCTAGAAGCATGCCCCTTACCCATACTACTTTGTGACTTCAGTCTAACAGACTAAAACAGCAGCACTAGTACTGAGGATGTATGGCAATATTGCATTGAATATATTGGGAATTATTGAAAACAATACTTCTCTATACCTTGGGTTGATTCATAAAACCATTTTCTTGGATATACATGTTGTATACAATACTTGCACATTCTGCATCAGGCCCGGAAGGTATGCTGTAGCTGACAAGTTATTGAAACCTTATCATGAAAATCTTTATTTCATCTCAAGCCCTGCTGTTCTAAAAATTTACTGACAAATTTCAAACACCCTCCTAAAAGCAGGACCCCTATCGCTCGATGCATTGGCTCGCTCGCGCAGGGGCCCTGCTCTTTAGCCCCGGGAGACACAGTTCTGGCGCCGTCGCCACCAAAACAGCTTCAGCCAATCAGAGGGTTTGCTAAACCTCATCTAGAGCAAAGCGCAAAGGACGCTGGGAAGCTATCAACCAATTAGGTTACGTCTCACATCGTTACTTTAGGTTCAGAACAAATTAACCGCCAAATTGTGCCAAATAAGGATAGCTCATTAATTATTCATGAGCAACTGTCAGTAACGTTGCCAGAACCGTGTCTACCGGGGCTAAAGAGCAGGGCCCCTGCGCAAGCGAGCCAACGAATCGAGCGATAGGGGTCCTGCCTTTAGGAGGGTGATTTGAAAAGACATTTGTTTGAAAACTGAGGGAAAAAGCAGAAACTTCTCCTGACTGACCTGTGAGGATGTAGAGGGAGCCCCACTCACAGATGACGTCCGTGACATCGGGAAGCGGCGCTGAGTAAGCGATGAACTTGTTTTGAATGTCGTACACGTTCACGATACTCATGTCCCGCGACTGGCCGCCGGGAGGGGGTCTGTGGGGGGAAAATTGAAGCAAAGTTGAGTCAGAAAAATTAACAATTTTTTTTCTTATATTTTTATAAGACACTCTTATCTCTATACAATATATGCATGAACTAGTTCTGGATCTCGCACACGTTCGCGATACTCATGATCATGTCACACGACTAGTTGGCCGACGGAGGGGGTCTTGGGGGACAAGATTGGAGCAAAAATTGAGTCATAAAAATACAAGAATTTCTGTGGCTATAGGACTTTCTATACATTTAGTATATCATTTTGAGAATTTATTGTTCATGAATCATGATGATCTTCAGTGTATGGAAAATCATTTTTATTTCATGTCTTTACCATTTTATTTTTACTACAAAGATTGTCCAGAAATATTTCCCTAGTTATACAGTGGAGGCATACAATGTATGCATCATTGAATCATCTAAAAACGTTATTTAGCTTGTCTGTTTAGCTGTCAATTTGTATGTGTTTGTGTTGGGGGGGGGGGGGGCATGTGTGTGTGTGAGCATTGTTTCTTGTGGGTAAAAGGAAATATTTAAAGTCTTGAATTGTTTTTACTAATTTATAAACTAGTATGTCATTTTGACAACTCAATAAAGTATAATAGAGTGGACAGAAGGTGTCTATATCCCACCTAGGCATGGACTTGTTTTCCTTGCCCACTACAACCAGGTACCCGCGGTACCACTGTAGCGTCTTCTTCTCTCCCTCGAACACCAGACACGGGCCGCGCCCGTCCGTCTGGTAGAAGTACACCGCATCAGGCCGGCCAATCACAAACTGGTTATCTTGCGATGCATCGCTCAGTACTGAACACCTGCAATGTGGAAAGACAATCGAGTTGTAACACACACTCTGATTGGTTGACATCTCTCCTTACGATTTCCCAATTACAAACTTGTTGTCTTTCAATGCGTCGGAAACTTGCACGGAAACTTGCTGCCCTATACACCTTTCTCACACGGCGAACATGATAGAATGAAGACGAGGCCAATGAGGCAAAAAAGCAAAAATAATGTACAGATTTAGTTTTCCTCCTAAATCACATTAAGTTTTAGAATATGATATCCAAGTATCAATACTATAACTATTATTTAGCAATTTAGAGCTTTGTTGACTGATCCCATAGCGCCCTCCTGCGTCAAAACGTAGAAATGCAAGATAAAAACATAGAAATGGAAATATTTGCTGGTCATGCAGCCACTTCCTCATTGGTCGATTCTCTAATTATCAGGTAATCACTGGCTAAACTGCTAATTGTGATTGACAGTTAGGATCGCTCTATTGCTTGCCACAAGGGTCTCGTTTTCATTCTATCATGTCCGCCACGTGAGAAAGGTCTATATGCCACTAGGCACTGCAAGGGTCTGAACAAAGACTGAAAGATCTGCATACCTTGGCTCACAGCCAAACGCATCTAGTTGCTCCTTGTGGTCTTTAGCAGTCAGGTTGTACGACTGGACGCTGTCTTTGGTCACTACAAACAGGTGGTTGACTTTGGCCGCCTGTCGGAAGGCGAGACCGGTCACTGGGCTGCCCGTGTGGTGGATCACCCGGGACTTGCTGTGTCTGGAGGGTTAAGAAAAAAAATGGTTCAGAATCTTAACATAGGTGACAACTTACATGTATTACAGTCAAACCTGTACTACATGAGGACCACCTGGCCATTGATATACAGTCAAACCTGTACAAGTGACCACCTCTACATACGGACCACCTGGCCATTGATTTACAGTCAAACCTGTACAAGTGGCCACCTCTACATAAGGACCACCTGGTCATTCATCAAACCTGTACAAGTGATCACCTCTACATAACTTAAGGACCACCTGACCATTGATATACAGTCAAACCTGTTCCTTGTGACCACCTCTACATAAGGACCACCTGGCCATTGATATACAGTCAAACCTGTACAAGTGACCACCTCTACATAAGGACCACCTGGCCATTGATATACAGTCAAACCTGTACAAGTGACCACCTCTACATAATGACCACCTGGCCATTGATATACAGTCAAACCTGTACAAGTGACCACCTCTACATAAGGATCACCTGGTCATTGATATACAGTCAAACCTGTACAAGTGGCCACCTCTACATAAGGACCGCCTGGCCATTGATATACAGTCAAACCTGTACAAGTGGCCACCTCTACATAAGGACTGCCTGGTCATTGATATACAGTCAAACCTGTACTAGTGACCACCTCTACATATAAGGACAACCTGGCCATTGATATACAGTCGAACCTGTACAAGTGGCCACCTCTACATAAGGACTGCCTGGTCATTGATATACAGTCAAACCTGTACTAGTGACCACCTCTACATATAAGGACCACCTGGCCATTGATATACAGTCAAACCTGTACAAGTGGCCACCTCTACATAAGGACCACCTGACCATTGATATACAGTCAAACCTGTACAAGTGACCACCTCTACATAAGGACCACCTGGCCATTGATATACAGTCAAACCTGTACAAGTGACCACCTCTACATAAGGACCACCTGGCCATTGATATACAGTCAAACCTGTACAAGAGACCACCTCTACATAAGGACCACCTGGCCACTGATATACAGTCAAACCTGTACAAGTGACCACCTCTACATAAGGACCACCTGGCCATTGATATACAGTCAAACCTGTACAAGTGACCACCTCTACACAAGGACAACCTGGCCATTGATATACAGTCAAACCTGTACAAGTGACCACCTCTACATAAGGACCGCCTGGTCATTGATATACACTGTCAAACCTGTACAAGTGGCCACCTCTACATAAGGACCACCTGACAATTACTATACAGTCATACCTGTACAACCCTTGCCAAACTGTTGTCTAATGTAGCATTAATGCCAGAAATACATATGCAGCACTAATGCTTGGTTAGTGCACACTGCCATGGTAATTTCATGGTAATTATGGCTGTCCAAATACCAGTCCCTCAATGTCATAGCAGCCATGCCTTGGACCAAGGCTTGAACCAATTAGTTGGCATCTTTCCAGCATTAGTGCTTTCTGCCACGGCCTTTAGTCATGCTTGACCTATACATTAGCAGTCAAGGGTGGACTGTAGTTAGGGTGCAGAGGGTTAATTTGGTGTGACCACCCCCACTGGCACCAGCCAGGGGAAAGGGTTTCCACTTCCCCTTCAGTCCAAGAAGACTGGGTGATAAATGATGATTAATGGACAGGGGTGTATGCTGGCATTAATGCCCTGTTCCAAAGGGAGCAGAGGGAATCCAGCATTAATGCCCAATGTGCTCCGCTAAGGAGCGCGTAGTGCGGCATTAATGCTACATTAGACAACAGTTTGGTAAGGGAAGTGACCACCTCTACATAAGGACCACCTGGCCATTGATATACAGTCAAACCTGTACAAGAGACCACCTCTACATAAGGACCACCTGGCCACTGATATACAGTCAAACCTGTACAAGTGACCACCTCTACATAAGGACCACCTGGCCATTGATATACAGTCAAACCTGTACAAGTGACCACCTCTACATAAGGACCACCTGGCCATTGATATACAGTCAAACCTGTACAAGTGACCACCTCTACATAAGGACCACCTGGTCATTGATATACAGTCATGTATAAACCTGTACTAGTGACCACCTCTACATAAGGACCACCTGACCATTACTATACAGTCATACCTGTACAAGTGGCCACCTCTACATAAGGACCACCTGGCCATTGTGACCACTTTTTGGTGGTCCCTTAGATAATTTTCCCATTCACACATTAAATCCTGTCTATATATATAGTGAGTACCAGCATTCGCTTTACTCATTTTGTGACTTGCTGCATTCGCATTTTTCACTAGCTTTAATATGACAATTATGACTGGCATAACCTAAATTTTAAAGGGCTTGTCCATACTAAATTATTTATCTGTTACCCACCTACCAAAGACTATAGTAAAAGTACGCTTACATGTCCTTTAACACGAAACTTTCAGAACGTAGCGAGTAGGAGTAAAAGGGGAAGAAAGTACAATATTTGGATTAAAACGTCATTTAATAAACTTCAAATTCAAGTACAGTTTATCACAGGTTAAGGTGTTTTCATAAAGATTAAGTACATACCTTTTTACTGAGAACACAAAATCATCATTCAATAGAATTATCATCTTAATGATACTTAAGATGCTACAGTTAATGCACTTATCTATTAAGTTTGCGGTGATTTTGATTCATGGTAGGGCCACACCAATTTAATTTTTTGCTTCTCTGAATAGCCTGTCTTGTTTTTCCCATTTTGAAAAAAAAATTGGGTATCTATTCCCATTCACAAATTTTAACTCCCAATTTTACTATTTGTTCAGTTGCAAAACTCAATAGCCACCAAAATAGATTATAAAGGCCTGCACATACCTAAAAAGTGTGGTCATACTGATCATAAGTTATAATTTTTCATTAATTAAAACAATATTTCTCAATATCAATCCATATATTACATGCCAAAAGGTAATCTTGTGATTGAAATTATAGATCAAAGAAAGGGGTGCATTGAATAGAATGAGCCATACAAAGCTGAGATTTGAATAATTCTCTTATTCTTTATGTTATGTACTACCCTTATCTTCACCCCAGACTCTTTGGAAAAAAAAATTCTTCTTATTTTTTTTTGCCCTGTCGCTCCAATTTTTTTCTGAAAAAATCCGAGAAGCAACAAATTGAATTGGTGTGGCCTAGGGAGAAGATGACAAAAACTATCATCTGTAATAAACAAATGCGACTTGTACATGAGTAGCCTCTTGTGTTACAATGTCAATCACTGTCCATTGTCACATGTACATGTGTTGTATGTCTCCTATATGTTTCTACCATGTATTTGCAATTGGCCTTCGGGCATAAACTTGCAAATAAACTTTCTTGTACTTACTGAATGCGCGATGACTACATCAGAAAGGTAAAATTAAAGAAAAGAAGGTTTCTTGTTACATAAGGAAACAGTTACTCAAGCAACTGGATAGAATTACAAATCTTCTCCTGTAGCACCACTTAAGATCTAGCAACCAGTTTCCTCAACCAGATATGTGGCATCGTGTGGCGCAATCGGTAGGGTGTTTCCCCCAGAATTAAGAGGTCCCAGGTTCGAAACCACTGGTATGCCCCGATGGTGTGCCCTTGGGAAAGGCACTTAACACGACTTTCCTCACTCCATCCAGGTGTGAATGGGTACCTGACTTCGGTTGGGGAAGGTCGTATTGAGGTCACCTGCTGGCGCCGAATGGCAGCCGCCCAGACCCTTGTGACAGTTCCACAAAGTGCAAGTGTGGATAAAATATGTATCTTGTGTATTATGTGATTGTAAACCCTGCAGCAATTCAGCACTGGCTGCCATTGCACGGGTGATTTCGGACCAATAAATCATTTTTTATTATCACGTATCTGCTGTCTTTCGTCAGTGACTGACTGATGAAACACAGCAGATGCTGTCTGAAACATCTGTTTCCAAATTTCATCCAGCTGCAGGAATAACAGTTTCCTTGTGTATCTTATCACCTGAATGTCTAACTTCATCGACAGAAGTTTCATGTTACGAAGACAAATTAAGTAACGTACCTATCTCGCGTAACGTCTCCCCGATACACGACCACGGTCCCGTCCTGGAACCCGATCGCCATGAGGTTGAGGTTTTCGTGCACGGCCAGCGAGGTGACGGGCGAGGGTTCCTTCCCGGGTACGGCGCGGACGATGCGGGAACACGTGGGGTTCCCCGCCTTGTCGCGCTTGTCCAGGTTCCAGACCTTGATGATGGGGTTTGTACCTGGCTCATCATCCTGTACAATGGAAAGGTATCAAAATAGGAAGAATCAATTGTCTTGGTACCATTTGTTTTTGTAATGTATTGCATACCCGGTAAACTGCATCAAGGCGTAACACACCAGGTTTGTACAGAAGAGTACAAGCTGCATATCTTACAGATATATATGATCCACACACACCGGGAAGGGCCCCTACCCTTTTCGATAAGTCTGTTGGGTTCTTTAATGTGCTTGAGGTACGTACCGGTGTGGCTCTCCTCAAAGACGGGACCTCCATTTAACATCCTATCCAAGGGACGTCCCTAACCTAAGCTAGGTAACATATCAACATGATACACATAATAATGAAACTATCATATAGCGATGTTTAGATTTGTTCAGAAGGTACGTAAAATAGGGGATTGGGCTATTTCCTTATCAATTTGTTTTGGGAAGCCGGAAAACAAGCTGGTTGTACTAACCCCAACCATGACCGGGATGCTCTGTTGCTTGACCTGACAGAGGTGCGTGATGCGCAGTTCGTAGGCCTTGAATGTGGACAACTCCAGGTCCAGTACAAGCACACCATGTTACAATATGTACATGTGTATGGATCTAAATAAGACATAAGGTTCTATCTATACTTACCCCAACGGTGACCAGGATGCCTTGCTGCTTGACCTGACAGAGGTGCGTGATGCGCAGTTCGTGGGCCTTGAACTTGGACAACTACGAACAGGTCCAGTACAAGCATACATGCTACAGTATGTATGTATCTAAATAAGACATAACTTAAGGTTCAATACTAACCCCAACGGTGACAAGGATGCCTTGCTGCTTCACCTCGCACAAGTGCGTGATGCGCAGTTCGTAGGCATTGAACGTGGACAACGCCAGGTCCAGTACAAGCACACCACGTTACAGTATGTACATGTATGTACAGTCAAACCTGCCTAGGCGACCACCTTTTCAACGCGACCACCTGGCCATGGCGACCGCTTTTTCTTGGTCCCAAAAATTTTCCCCATAGGCACAAGCATTAAGCTGCCTGCCCAAGGCGACCACCCGTCCAACGCGACCGCGACCGCCACGAATGGGGACCGCATAGAGCACAATCCCTGCCCATGGCGGCCGCCTAATTTTCAAGCTTGTGGTGACATCGGATCATTTTGCTGTCGGATTTCACGGAAATGTTTTCAAGACTTTGAAGGACAAAATAAGGACAAAAATATATGGAATAGTAATGTTATAGCATCGATTCCTCCATGAAGTGTTTTAATAACACGTTCCCCCCTATAAACACTGTAAAGACAAATGTTTGTGATGTTGTAGTGCCTATCGTAATCTTATAGTTTACCGCAAACTCAAGCAAGTTCAGTTTAAAATCAATTTTCAAAACGAATACGTAGTGCATGGCGTCAAAAAGTCAGATTTCACAGAAATTACTATCTATATCTTGTGTGTGTCTGTGTCTTACTAAATTCCGCCGAAAAATGACTTCGCGGCGGGCAAAACACCGGGGGAGAAATGTTGTTCCTCGGTCCCAACGCCATCTTGGATTTGGCATGGCCCGGATTTAGCGTACCGCTGACCTTTCTAAAACATGATGCTTTTGTGTTTGAGCATTTACGAATACTCTAGTTATTGACGAAAATTAATATTCTTTTTTTCTTTTTATTTCCATGAATCTCACAAACCTTTATTGGACGCTGGGCGTTCTGCTACACTGACTTACCTTTTGATGCGGTCGCATAGAGCTTGGCGGCGCGGCGCGACGAAATCACCGTTCCGTTTTCATCTTTAGTTGTCAGATCGAAAACTTTTTGACCCTTTTATCCAGCGGTCAGCGCCCCAAAAAAGGCTGGGGCCAGGAGGTGTTTTCTAAGGATTTGTCTTAGGCCTTAAAACTTCGATGATGTGCGTGTGTGTGTGTACTATTTGATTTAACGTGTGAATGCGGGAGGGCGCTGCGATCATCGAGGCAACCATTGTTTTGTAGTCAAAATTATTACGAAAATGTGTACACGATGTAGCGGTGTACAATTATTACAACGATAGCGGAAAATGTAATTTTTGTAGCCTCTTTCTGTCAATGAGAAATTGAACTTGGTGGGGCTCATGCTGTCTAAATTCACATAATTTTCCATCCATTTACGTACTGTATTTGAAAACCTCGACCTGGAAACATGTCAGTGGAATCCTCTTCATGGCGACCACCTGTCCATCGCGACCGTTTTTGCTCGGTCCGCCGGGTGGTCGCCTTGGGCAGGTTTGACTGTAATATCTAAATAAGACATAACTTAAGGTTCTATACTAACCCCAACGGTGACGAGGATGCCTTGCTGCTTCACCTGGCACAAGTGCGTGATGCGCAGTTCGTAGGCCTTGAACGTGGACAACTCCAGGTTACGGTTTAGGAAATGGATGTTCCCTTCATAATGTGGCAAATGGTTAAGGCAATGCACGGAATATTGAATCTTTATTATGTTGGAAGGGCATGCTGTTCTAAAAGTATATATGTATTACAAACATCAAGCAGATACAACCTGCCCTGGTCAAATATATAGCAAACGGTTAAGGAAATGCACAGAATATTAAATCTTTTTCATGTAGGAAGGGCGCGCTGGTCTAAAAGTAGTACAAGGATTACAGACTTGAGAGTTAAGGGGATGTGCAACAAATTCACTTTATTTTTTGGACCTATAATTGTAGAGACAATCACATACAGACAAACTTACACACACACATGCACACACACACACACACACACAAACACACACACACACACACACATATATACATATACATACACACACACACACACACACACACGCCCACACACACACACATACACACACACACACACACACACACATATACATACACACGCACAACACACAAACACACATACTGTATATACAAACACACACACACACACACACACACAGACACTCTCACAGTCACACACGCAAAGATCAAACACACAACACGAGCCAAAAACAGCACTCTCTCGGCGGGAAGTAAGACAGAAGGATATCTCCAATGAGGATCTGGCCCCGCCCGCTGGCGCAGACAGAGATGTCGATGCCCTTGAGTCCATCGAACACCTGACCTCCTTCGTCCTTCACTACCTCCTTGTCAAAGAAATTAAACCTTCGCCACTGGAAAGTAAAAAACACACAGTTATTTCACTTAACAACAATTAACGATGTTAATTAACGATGCCCTTCAGCCCATCGAACACCTGACCTCCCTCGTCCTTCACAACCTCTTTGTCAAAGAAATTAAACCTTCGCCACTAGAAATAAGATTACACACATTATGAGAGTGACAAGGTGCTCGTGACAAGTCTACAGTCTAAGTCAAGGTGGTCTGGTAAATAGGGTTGTTTACCTTGAATCGAATGGTTCTGGGTATGGCCCAGAGGCTTTTTGTGAAATAAAATTAAGACAATATACAATGACTAATGTATATGATTGGTCTGATTTCTTGACATACACATTTATCTTAAAATACATCAACAAACACACACACTACTAGTCTGTATAACGCAAACTCCAGCTGTCCAGGGTTTTCTGTCCCCTCCGCGGCTAGCGGTTACAGTCGGCTGACTAGAACTAGTAGAAGGGCGATTAAAATCAGGCTAACGCACTACGTCTAGAGTGATCAACAATGATTTTGCAGCGCTGGTAAACTGTCTTTTCAGGTGTAACGTATCACTTTATTAGACCAAACAGTAAGGTTTCATTCACTCACACCGGGAAGGACCCCTAGTATTCTTTTCGATGAGTGTGGTGGGTTCTTTAACATGCTCAAGTCCTGACCAGTACTAGTGTGTTCAAAAATATAATAGCCAATGGGTACACATACAGATGAGTATAGAAGTCGTGGCTCTCTTCAAACACAGGAACTCTGGGCTTTATATTCCACCCAAGGGGATGTCCCTAACTGACCATAGGTACTCATTTTCACCTGAGTTGAGTGAGGAATATCTAAAAGTGCCTTTCACAAGGGCACAGCATAAATACTAGTATGGGGATAATTTTCGAACCCAAAATCTTTAGATTTTAAGACAACATACTTAATCACAAGACCAACTTGTCCCCTACTAATCATAATGTTTACAATGTTAGTAAAACCCTACCCTCTTTTAGTAATGTTTATAGACCTCATGTTTCTGAAATCGAGACTGAAATCAACAAATAGACAAAAGTCACACGAGAACCAAAACGCCCCTCCCAAACTTCCGTCCATGTTTTTCGCCATTTGCCATATTTATTCCTCTTCAATTGGAAACGATATTCAGCATAAGTACAAAAAGTACACATATTTGTGTGCGAACAAGACATAATGTCGTTAAAACGCGCAAAATGTACAAAAAACTGCGTATTTTCATCGATTCTCACCTGTAAAAACGCCATCTTGGACTGCAGGTCGCCCGTAGGTCAGAGTTCAAAAAGTACAAAGTTGAAAGGTCGTTACCCACAGTTCTCCCTGCGGGTTGCCCTGCCAACAGCGTCACTTCCGCGTCCCTCCTACAGCTGTCCCGTTTGGGAATCTCCAGAAAAACTCCAGAATTTATCAAGTTTGGCGAGGAATTCAAGCCGAAAATGACGTCGAAATCAGGTGGGTGACTCTTGCAAACTATTCAGCGCCAAGTTTGCATTGCAAAGATTGTATCTTGTTGTCGTTTTCTTGACGTTTTTGCCTTTCTTTTAGGATTAGGCTAAGTAAAGTACTTGGATATCCGGTTCTCTATTTGACACATTCTGTAGGATAGCTATAATACCTGCCAGTTTTTAATAGCATCTTGAATTTGATACCAACATGAGAATTGTTTATTGGTATTATGTTAGATTTGTTGTTTCTTGGACCTTGTTAAAAGTTATGTCAACGCAATGCATCGTTGATATATTTATAAAGGGAATATGGCACATTCCTTTACACAATTTGTCTTCTAAACTCTCAGGTCACATAAGGACACATGTGTAACGTTATATCTTCAAATCAAACAAAACATTAGTTATATTAAATACTTGTATAGCCAGATCCATGTACATTAGACTTTTGATAGAGGGTATTTCAGAGTAAACATATGATTGTTTATTTTGTTTACCTTGCCTCGGTCATGGTTGATGCTTATCAATGGACGTGAGCTACCTCTTACCGCGTCACTTGAGAAGGGACATTCATGATAGCATTAGTCAAGCTTCAGTGGACTCTTTAAGATGGTTTGACCGAGTGAAAGTACTCGTATAATTGGGCCATTCAGGGCTCATAGATTCAGTAATCCGGTTTAACAGGGTGTGTTGATTGTTGACGCCTGGTAGCAAGACTGAATTAGCCTGGTATTCAAACCTATACACCTTTCTCACACGGCGGATATGATAGAATGAAGACGAGGCCAATGAGGCAAAGAAGCAAAAATAATGTACAGAAGATTTAGTTTTCCTCCTAAATCACATTAAAGTTTTGAAATATAATATTACAGTAGCTACTGTAATGCACAAAAAAGATGCAGCAATTTAGAGCTTCGTTGACCAATCCCATAGTCCCCGCCCTCCTCCGTCAAAACTTAGAAATGCAGAATAAAAACATAGAAATGCAAATATATGACGGTCATGCAGCTACTTCCTCATTGGTCGATTCTCTGATTATCAGGTAATCATTGGCTAAACTTCTAATTGTGATTGACAGTTAGGATCGGTCTGATGTTTGCCACAAGGGCCTTGTTTTCATTCTATCATGTCCGCCGTGTGAGAAAGGTCTATTCTCCGCTGACTTGGGAGCTATAAGTCATATGATTGGATACCAGGAAAATACTGCTTAAGCTGAATGCCCAATTCAGGACTTGTTTAAGTACATTTGTTTAAAAAAGGTACTTGCTTAATATGTGAGAAGTGCATTTTGCATTGTACTCTTGAAACTATTGACCTACTGTTTTTTCTCCAGACTATGGAAAACCCCTCTTTCTCATGCTACATATTTGCACATTCACTTCTTATAAGCTTACTTGTACTTTACAAATTTCTGTGCTATGAACATCTCAGTGCCTTGATAACATTACTAGTAAGCTTATAAGTCTATTATCTAAGGTGTGCTACTATAACAGAAAACCTTTACTGTCTCAACTTTTGTCTTCTATTCGGTTAATGGTGGCAAGGAACAGCAGTACACATCTCTCCTACTCTAGAGTTTCAAATACATGTAATCACGATTAATAAAATTGTAACATTTTACTATATTTTTAGGCGTTCAAGACTAACAAGGCAATAAGAGGTGGCAGACTTCACCCCCTAATTAATCATTGTGCTAAAGACCCTTCCTGTTCCAAAACAAAAATAGAAATGCTGTATAGACAGACAAGCTTAAAGTTTGTGTGAGTTAGAAAGAAAAAGCTGAAATTTCTTAAATCAAAGAACTGAGTAGATCTAGTCCACTCTCTTTGGTTAGATTTAGTTTCTAGAACATCTCAGAAATGTCCAGATTACCATTCTCAATAATAATTAAGTGCACTGGGGGCTAGAAATACATGTTCACCTGCAGTTTGCAATTTACAGAAAGATTGTCAAAAACAGATCTAAAACCAGAGCAAGCTGCAGTAGGGGGCCCAAACCTATTATGTATACAGTCAAACCTGCCTATAGCGGTCACTCAAGGGACTGGCCAAAACTGGCCGCTAAGGACAGGTGGCCGCTATGGAGAAAATGTCGATTAATTGATCACGAGTGACACATGTTTTCAGTACCCACTGAGATACATTTATTCACCGTACAGTACACATGTAAACAGGTAAGGCACATTTTAGACGTTCGATTGTTGTTCTTTTACTCCTAGATAGTTAAGAACAAAATACATGTTGCTCAGTTGTCACTTACTGTTCGTTTTCGACCGTTTTCAAACATAAAATCGTGGCGACAATATTCCTCAGTCTCTTGTTGTGTTGGTTCGGTTCCCGCGTGGCTTGTGTTGATCAGCATCTACCATTATGCTAATAGGGTACTCAGAAGAAGGTCGCTCTTTTGAGGGCTTTTTGTCTTTTCAGAAAATTGCAACAGCCCAAATTTTACATCATAGTGATAGTGTTCACATTCATTTTGAAGCTTTTGGTTTAGTAATTATCCTCAGTGATACTTTGCAGCAAAATAAATTTAGTATATTATACCTCCGTAACAGTGGTGTCTTCCGTTGACCTTTGTTGACCTTATGCTGCTACCTATCCAGGTTTGTATCAGCGCCATTTTGAAAATTGCGCGAAACACGTTTTGAGCACAATTTGAATGAATTCCCGGTGAAAACGGATATTGGGCCGGCATTCAAACATTCCGCGAACTTACCGCATCAGGTACATGTGTGGGTTGTATTTTCCAAAAAGCTGCCGTAATATTTGTCCAGTCGAAATGCATAAAAATGATCAATTTTACCACGATGTACAAACGCAAGCCATGTGAAGAAAATCATACTTGACTTCGCGTCAAACCATGGATTTTCTAACGGATGAAACATTCTGGTTTTCTTTATTATGATCCTATCCAGTTGAGTCCACATAAATTTGATAACTGCGTGAAAAAATGAAGATTTTGAACCCGGCGTGCGGTGGCGATGCGGCTTCTACCGGCGCGCCGTGACCGTTATCGGCAGTGTTACTGTACTCGCGGGACCGAAAATCGTCTGGCCGCGACCGCGTTGGACAGGTGGCCGCTATAGCCTAATTCTTAATGCTTATGTCAATGGGAAAAATCCAAGGGACCGACAAAAAGTGACCACTATGGGCAGGTGGCCGCTATGCAAAGGTGACCGCTAATACAGGTTTGACTGTACCACTTCTTTCTTTCATCACAAGCTATCTGCCACCCAAAAATCAAGACCACGGCACGTCCAGGTCAAAAGATACAAAAACGGAAGTTCTGCTGCAGTACCAAGGTCACATACCAGGGGGCCCAAAATCAACCTTGAATTTCGGCTTCACAACGCCTGCCCACATACCAAATATCATCATAATCCATCCAGAGGTTCTTGAGTTATGCTGACTACAATACTCCGGAAACACAAACAGACACACACACACAAACACACCAAAAACAATATCTCCATTTTTTCATGGAGATAATAAAGTATTCTGAACCCTGTTTAAGTGTTATGTATAATGTGTATTCAGCAGCTGTTTGTTGCCACCTTATATCAGACTCATGACTGACAGTTTCTCTCCTGTCTCCTCCTCCTGACAGCCGCCCGTCTCTCCAAACTCCACCAGGAAATCAAGCCGGTCGAAAATGTCTCCTGGGAGGGCAAGTCTCTCACTTCTTCTCTGTGTTTGTGAGGGCTATCTTATGCTTAGGTCACAATTGGAAAAGGGGGCCCTGCCAGGTAGCCTGGGTGCCATCCAATTACTCCCGGAGCTCCTGTAGCGAGTGTACTAGTAGCACCCTCATTAAATCAGGACCCCTATCGCTCCACGTTACATCGCTCGCGAAAGGGGCCCTGATAATAACCGCCGCCAGACATGGTTCTGGCAATGTCACCACCAAAACAGCTTCAGCCAATCAGAGGGGTCTGCTTCCCCTCATGGGAAGCAAACGCGCAAAGAACGCTGGGAAGGTATCAACCAATCAGGTTACGTGTTACATCGTTGCTTTGGTTACCAAAAACAAATGGCTGTCGATAGTTTTGCTTCAGCTGTGAAATACTTTTTTTGATTAGAGCGGCTTCGTCAGCATCAGCAGTCCACCCTACAGACACTGCTTGATGGCAGGGACGTATTTCTAAGTGCAAGGACAGGCGGAGGGAAGAGCCTCTGTTATATGCAGGGCTAAATCCCAGCGGCAGTGAAAGCCGAGCAAGCCCACTGACCTTGTTCGCGACTTCCGTCTGGAGATGAGCTCGTCAGTCCGCTCATTGCCAAATAAGGCCAGCGCTTTAATTATTCATGAGCAAGTGTCGGTGACGTCGCCAGAACCATGTCTGGCGGCAGTGATTATCAGGGCCCCTTTCGCGAGCGATGTAACGTGGAGCGATAGGGGTCCTGATTAATGAAGGTGACTAGTAGGAGCCCCGGTAGAAAACAGATGGCGCCCAGGCTACCTTCCAGGCAGTTCACTTTCGGCCGTGACCCATACTTGGCCCCAGCTGCTACCGGGCTATTGTTTGGCACGGCTGGGGTCCTGAATTTCTTTAACACAGACTTAAAATCAACCCGGGACCCGGTAACAAACAGGCGTGAGCTATTCGTGAGAACACTGAGAAGTACTGTACCCTTCTCTCACCCGGAAGTCTAACCAGGACCCCCTATGCTCCCCCCCCCCCCCCCCCCCCCCGCAATTGTGACTGTGGCATAAGTCTAAGTATGGATCTTCAACTAGAAGAACTCTACAAGAAGATGTTGAGTTGGAGGATTGTAATATTTTCTGACTG
Organism: Branchiostoma lanceolatum; assembly: GCF_035083965.1. Classification (NCBI taxonomy): domain Eukaryota; kingdom Metazoa; phylum Chordata; class Leptocardii; order Amphioxiformes; family Branchiostomatidae; genus Branchiostoma; species Branchiostoma lanceolatum. Next base: position 13,098,167 of record NC_089739.1, read on the forward strand.
CTTGGCTTCTTGCCCTCAGATATACAATGTATGGATGGTTCTGTCAGAGAACCCTCAATCAGAAAATATTTACAATCTTATCCTCCCTGCACCTCCACATACATGTTTGAAGATAAACTTCAGAACAATACTGGACGTTTGGAAAATCTAACAAACTTGACATTTCTGTAATAAATGGCAGACATGATACTTGATAGTTGGATGTTCCAGATTTTTAGTATTGTTCCAAACTTGAAGATCTGTGTACAATAGTAGTGGTGGTTTAGACTGTATAGCTTATGATTGGTTATCTCACCATTAGGCAACTTGAAGTTTCATGCCGTACATCAAGGAGTTTAATTTCCATTGAATCTAATAGTACTTCAATTCCTTGCATGTGAAGTTGTGGACTAAAAAATTTAGTCTTTTTTTCCCCTTTCTGTCTCTCTACCACTCCAGTTATTGATTGCACGTCAATAAAATGAACATCTTTTTTTAGTCCTGTCTATCCTATATTCACGACCGTATAGAGTTGCATGCCATATTGCAAATCAGACCGTTACTACATAGCTCGGTACTAGCCTCCTTCGCAGGCTTCCTAGAACGGCGGCGTTTATATTTGGGGGAGGGGGGTGACGCAAGTTCTTTAATACACGGGCCAAGGTTCTCTAATGCCGGCAAGGGAGTTTCGCTGCAGAGGAAGTTACGTCGCCGAGGGACGATCCCCTTTCTACCCAGCCTGCTCCCTGTCGGGCCCATGAAAGGGGAGTTTATTAAGACAGCGAAAGGCAATCATCCCTCGGCGACATAACTTCCTCGGCAGCGAAACTACCTTGCCGGCATTAGAGAACCTTGGCCCGTGTAAGAACTTGTGTCACCCCCCTCCCCCAAATATATACGCCGCCGTTCTAGGAAGCCTGCGAAGGAGGCTAGCTCAGTACACACATTAACCTGATTGGTTATAATTGTATCAGTCGATATTGATGGTTGTTGTTTGATTGATGAATTGACAGGAAGCCTGCGGAGGTCAAGCAGCGGGGGAAAGCTGAACAAGAGCGGCACCAACCTGGCTCCTGCCTTCAGGTTCGATCTCACTCATGACATTCGTTCATTCAATCATTCATTGAATTTCATTCATTCATTCAATCATTCATTTACTCAATGACATTTATCCATCTATCCATCAATTTGTCCCCTTTTTCCTTCGTTCATGCAAGGACATTATATAGGCCTTGGTTCATGCATACATTTGTTACTGGTAATTCATTTGTTTCTTTCATTCTTCATCAATTCATCCATCCATCCATTGATTTGTTCCTTCTTTCCCTCATTCCCTCATTTGTTCCTACATTCATTTGTTCCTACATTCATTTGTACCTACATTCAATTCTTCATTCACCCATTTTTTTCCTTTGTTTATTTGTTCCTTCTTTCCCTCATTTGTTCCATCTTTTTTCATTACTTCATTCATTACCTATGCAGAATCAATGGTTGAATCTAATTTGTTCCTACATTCATTTGTTCCTACATTCATTTGTACCTACATTCCTTTCTTCATTCACTCATTTTTTCCTTTGTTTATTTGTTCCTTCTTTCACTCATTTGTTCCTTCTTTTTTCATTACTTCATTCATTAACTATGTAGAATCAATGGTTGAATCTAATTTGTTAATTCATTCATTTGTTTCTAAATTCATCTGTACCTACATGTACATTCATTTCTTTATTCACTCATTTTTTCATTTATTTATTTGCTCCTTCTTTCACTCATTTGTTCCTTCTTTTTTCATTACTTCATTCATTAACACATTCTATGTACATTTTGTAGAATCAATGGTTGAATCTACTAGTAATTTGTTCATTCAGTCATTATACGTTAGGTTGATGACCAAGTGGTAATAAGCTACGAATTGGATGTACATGTAACTATAGTAGACACACTGACAGGATCTAGAGTTTGCGGGTTCAACTCCTGGCATTTCTTAAAGGCTAAGACATCGTATCCTTGAGAAAGGTACACTTTACTTGACGTGTTGTGACTTTTTTTCTCACTCAATGAGCAACTTTGTAACACAACTTTGTGATGGATTCCGTCAGCTTTTATTTTTCAGTCAGAAGGAAAGCTACACAAAAACGAAAAGCCTACTATAATATGCTTAATATGTCAAGTTCTTACTTCAAGTTGTTTGACATAAGTCCGTCATAGTTCTAGGATCTTCCACCGTTTGCAATTTACTAATATGCCCTGCTGACGCCTTCTCACCTGATGATTGAATTATATGACGTCAGTGTTCTAAATTTCTCAACCAGAATGAATAGTGCTTTTCAAATTTAGAACACTACTGACGTCATATAATTCAATCATCAGCTGAGAAGGCGTCAGCTAGGCATAAGCTGCAAATGGTGGAAGATCACAGAACTATGACAGACTTGTTGCGATCAGAAAAGACTTTGTATATTTTTCAAAATCTATTTGTTACGAAGGTCGCTATGATACTGCTTCAATCATCACAAAATGCGATCTATATTGACGAGCAACGCCAGAACTGTGTAGGGCAATTCCCACCAATGTGGTAACGTGAAACCTTGCCGTCCAACCAATCAGAACACAGGTTTTATGACGCGAACCAATCAGTGCTATGTAACCTAATGCATTATTCAACTCAATCTCATAGCTGCACAGGCTGTTTCCAGTCCAAGCAATTGTTACAAGATTTGCTAGTATTTCTTTCCGGAATTCCCTATGTTATACAACAAATATATTGAAACAGCTATCAGATCCACACATAGTGTGTCATTAAAAAAGATTATTATTCATACACATATAACACAAAGCTTAAAAGAAAGGGAAAAAAAATGGATAAAACACATTTATTTACAAGTACCATATGCATGTGGTGTCCACCATAACTCCTTGATTATGGCTGAAGCGGTGGCCCTGGGTCTTCACCGTAGGTCGCTGAGTGTGTGGCTGAAGCTATGGCCCTTGTTCTTCATCGTGGGTCACTGAGTATGGCTGAAGCTGTGACCCTGGGTCTTCATTGTGGGTCACTGAATGTGGCTGAAGCTGTGGCCCTGGGTCTTTATCATGGGTCACTGAATGTAGCTGAGGCTGTGGCCCTGGGTCTTCATAGGTCACTGAGTATGGCTGAAGCTGTGGTCCTGGGTCTTCATTGTGGGTCACTGAGTGCGGCTGAAGTTGTGGCCCTGGGTCTTCATAGGTCACTGAGTATGGCTGTAGCTGTGGCCCTGGGTCTATATCATGGGTCACTGAATGTGGCTGAAGCTGTGGCCCTGGGTCTTCATCGTGGGTCGCTGAGTGTGGCCGCAGCAGTGGCCCTGGGTCTTCATTGTGGGTCACTGAGTTTGGCTGAAGTTGTGGTCCTGGGTCTTCATCGTGTGTCACTGAGTGTGGTTGAAGCTGTGGTCCTGGGTCTTCATCGTGTGTCACTGAGTGTGGTTGAAGCTGTGGCCCTGGGTCTTCATCGTGGGTCTTTGAGTGTGACTGAAGCTGTGTTCCTGAGTCTTCATCGCGGGTCACTGCATACAGCTGGTGCTGTAGCCCTGGGTCTTCATAGATCACTGCATATGGCTGAAGTTTTGGCCCTGGGTCTTCATTGTGGGTTACGTCATATAGCTGGCACTGTGGCCCTGGGTCTTCATAGGTCACTGCATACGGCTGTATCGTATCATTGTCTGCTGGGGTCTGTCCATGAGCATGAGTTGGCTGGCTGTCCGTTTGGTTTGAGTTTTCGCCCGAAGCTTGTAGATTTGTCGGGTCAGTGTAGACCACTGCATACGGCTGGATTCTACGTGTTTCGTCGTCTGTACCACAACTGCGGCGGCACAAGATGAGCATAGCTGATACCAACACAAGGAGAAGAGGCGGTGTTCCTACAATGATCAGGGTGAAGATATGGGTCCTGTTGTCGTCCTTTGTGGGTGGGTCTCCCCCAACAAGAATGACATAGTCAAGCTCTGTTGTTTGCTCCGAGAATGACTTGTGCTGTGTGTATGGCATGTCTGTGGAGTTCCGAGTAGAAATGGTAATATTGTGCGTGTACTGGTTGAAAGTTTGAGGATATGCTGTGCCCATGCTTGCAGTGACCGTCATTTCTTTGCATCTGATGGATTGGATCCCTTGAACCATGTCCGAGTTGTTCTGTCGACACATGTCTTTCTGCAAGTTGGTGAGGAGTGTTCCACGGAGGTTAACAGGTGACGCACACCTGAGTAAGTTAGTATATGCGATCCAGTCCAGGTGGGGTAGATTGCAGACGAACCACGTTAAATTTTTGTCGCAGGCAAGCTCGTTACCGTGCAAATGTAAAACCAATCTAGTCATGCCGCTTGGACATATTAAACGGGTGACGTGGCTGTCAATGTTGCTGATTCGGTTTCTGGTCAGGGATATGACTGCCAACATTTCAGGCAACAGGAGTGCGTCAACGGGCACAGATGTCAGGCGGTTATCAGATAACATCAGGCGCACTAGCATTGGTAATCCACGGAAGGCATGGCGGGATATGAGGGATATTGCGTTCTTACGGAGAAACAATCGTCTCAGACTCTCAAGCCCGAGGAAGGTGTCTGGACCTAAGGATAAACATAAGACGCTTTATGAATCAAAAATCAAAACTAATAATTCAATTCAATGATAAATCAGACAATGCATTTATTGTTTAATTTTTTTAGCTTCTTATTTTAAACAGGAAAGAAATATTCGTAGCACACATATTCCATTGGTTCAAGTCCGGACTTTCAAGTCCGAACCTGAACCTTTACCTCTGGACTCGAGTCTGAACCTAATTATAAACCTAAACTCGGGTTTAGGTACGCACCACTACTGCTGGGTAAATTCACTGCTTTTTAAATGTGGTACATGTAAGTAAGTCTTCAACTTAAAGGTACCCAGCAGGACCTCATTTGCATAATAAATGCAAAACATTATGATATGCCACTCGAAAAGGCTAACACCAGTCGGCGAAGGTATGGGGGCGGAATTATATAAGAGCTGCCGTAATCTAATTTAGATATTATTATGTTTTCTCAAATCTGGTGTTTATTGTTTATTTGTTTGGCTGTGTACACTGTACAGCAGCCAAGGTTGCCCGACTAGCAGTCAGCTAATATCTGGTGTTCTAGGTCATCATTTTTAGTAATGAATTCAAATGACTGCCTGAAATCATTGCTTTAAGTTTAACTTCTTTAGGTGTATCAAATTTTCAATTTATAAAGCAAACTACATAAACTAAAAAATAAGACTGTCCCACTCAGCACTTTAAGTTGCATGATAATTGCAAAAAAATGTCATTGTACAGTATGTAAGAACATAATATCTATAGAATGATTCAACTTATGAACATTAACAGTGACTTCAAAATTGTTTTGGTGTTTTCATCAGTCTGATTTCACAATATCATTATTGTAATACTACCTTCATGTAAAATTGCATATCGGCATATATTTTACATGCAATTTGAAAACTATAATATGCAGAATTATATACAGTCAGTAATTAATGCAGAATTTCAGTTATAAACACAAAACAGCAATGTTTTCATATTTTTCCAGTGCAAATTTCCCGATCTAAGGAAGCTTTAAGATGGTTTAAATCAAAAAGGAGACTCGAGAAAGTTTACTTGAATGTGTAAAAGTGAGAGATTTTTTTTTTCAAGTCCGGACTTGATTTCAGATGTTTAGGTTTTTTTTGGACTTGAACCTAGAGGAACAGGTCCGGAACAGGTCCGGGGTTTAGGTACGCACCACTACCCATGCAGCAGAATAATGAGAGTTGATGTTAAGTGTCATCGTTACTTTAAATTCAACATACCGAGACTTGTGATTCTGTTGTCATCAAGGCTGAGATCTGTCAACGGGAAACCACGGAAAGCTCCCGGCTGAATCTCGGAAACATTCGACCGTTGAATCCGAAGATCCTTCGTGCTGAGATCGTTCGGGAAAGACCGCTCGTGAAGCGTAGAAGAGCATAGATACATAATGGCGATGGATTGGTTCTCTTTCTCAAAGTCTGTTGGTATGGTATCGAGGCACACAGGAACTTTGACGGTCGTTCCTTTGTGTGTAATCCAGTCGCACGTCGGACCCTTTCCATTTTCGTCAGGACAATGGCAATGAAGATCCAGTCTTCCTTTGAGGCGACGGCAGTTTTCTGGGCATTGCGAAGCTTTCAAAATCTCAAAAACTGAAAGAGAAGCCAGGAGAAACAACAGCACTCCCTTGCTTCCCAACATCTTGATATAGAACTGAGACTTTAGGCCTAGATACATTATTCATCATAAAGAAATGATTGTTTTCACGGGGGAGGAGGAGGAAATGAAAATTAGGCTTGATTAGTCTGAGTCTCTGACACGACTTCTACAACTTTGCTCACCAACCATGCAACCTGGCAGGCTCTGGGTTGGAAGTATTCTGGAATCCATCCTATTCTGAGCTCCTGTTTATATGCTCCTCTGATTTCATCCAAGAAGAATATTACTTTCCCTGACATCATCCCCCTATTAAACTCACTTCCAGTCAATCTACTTACTGTGTATTTGAAATTAAAGAATACGAACATCCAGACCAGGCTAGGGCTGTCTCCATGCAGGACCTGTTCCTCCGTCCTGGGATGGAAATTTGCTTGTTGCGATGGAAAACATTTCTTCCTGTCCGTCAAAACATCTGAACATCTATAACATGAAATGGATGAAAATGTATCTTTGTAAGCATAAATATTGTAAACTTCATTTTCTAATGATTGTCTATTTCAATTGTCTATCCCGGCAGCCCTCGACTTAATCGTTCACTAACAAGTTCACGGTAATTTTAAAGTGTTGTAGTATTGCCAGTCGTATTTTGGCAATAGCACGCTCGGATATGTAATATTTGTGAAGCATTTTAGGGCTGCATAGCTTCCCCTAAGTTTGTAGCGTGGATATTTTGTTTCATGTCATGATAATTGTGACACTAGCTTTGATTAATACATGCGCACTGGGTGAAGGGTTATCTAAGCTTCCTGATAATCTAATCTCCAAGCTGATCTATCGGTTGCAAGGTATCAAAAGGGCCAATACCCCCAGACTTAAACCATTTTTCTCAGTCCCTTGAGTGGTTAATGAAACCTGCAGGTTTGATTTCAGTAAAAAGACGCTTTCATTTGCATCAAGGAAATGCACTGCAATAAAGCCACCTGCTTCCTCTGGTGTATATCGCTTAGTTAGCAGTTTATGCCACTAAATTGTTGTGCTTACCAGGTAGTTAGGAAAATGTTAAGATTTTCTCTCCCAACATCTACTTGGATTTTAGTTTTAAGGACTCAAGGACTTGATTGTCAAGTTTTTGGCCTCAGTTTTGTTCTTTTTGCTTTGCTTTGATCACACAGCTAAGAGTCTGTGATATTTTACCTCAACCAAAACAAAATTTCATCAAAAACTGTGACATTTGTAAATATCCCTAATTCCTAAGCAGAAACATTTTCCTACGGGCTGAGATTTGTAAAGACTCAGGGACATAGATGTCTGAAAGTTTTTGGCCTAATTTTTGTTCTTTTTGTTTTGCTTTCACACAGCATTAGTCTGTGGTCTTTCATCTCAATAAGAACAAAGTTTAGTCCAAAAACTTGACATTAATGTCCCAGAGTCCTAGGAGGTTACAGGGCCTAATCCAAAAAAAGCAAGTAGAATCTTTGCATTTTTCTAAAGGTAGAGATTTATTATTATGACTCAGGGACATAAATATCAACTTTTTGGCCTAATTCTTGCTATTTTTGTTTTGCTTTCATCACACAGTAAGAGTCTGCGATCATCGACCTCAGACCTGGGCAACATTGAGGCCGAGTACATCAAGAACCTTCAGCAGCAGGTGTACTTCCTGGAGCTGGAGGCCAACTTCTTATATCCTTTCTGCTGCTCACTTACCCCTCCTAGCAACTTGCACCAAAACTGCAGACAAGCGTTCATCTATCAAACCTATACTCTTACCAAGGAGGTTAACCTCCTTGCTCTTACTACTGGTCTTTGTGACCACTTTCTGGTGGTGCCTTACACACAAGTATCAAGAATAGCAAGTGCGACATTAAAAAGGAAAATGTACTTTTAAGCAACAACATTTATGTCAATGAAAGCAAAGTATATGATACATGTAAATATAATGTATCATTTATTGTGTTAATTTCCTTGACATTTTGTTTACGCGGGACCAGGCCAAAAAAGCAACAGGTAAGAAACATTTTCGTTTTTGTAAAAAATTAATTTTTTTTTATAGCTATACTCATCTATCACTTCTATCTCAATTTAGTAATGTTATTAATCACAAACTACAGTACATCTACATAAGGACTAAATCGCCGGCCACAATGTGGATACTTTTTAGAGGTTCCTTAAATTGACCCATTTCTTCTTCATAGTGCCTTCCTGTTTCTTTTGCAACACCAGTAAACTCTACCTAACGTAACATAACCAATTTACGTCCGATTTATTCAAAACGTATTTATCTTAAAACCGCACGGACAGAGCCAAATGTTAAACCCATGGTCAGAAATATCAGCTCTTCTAAAAAGAAAATGCATGGTCTGTAAGTTTTTCTCCGCCTATTTAACGCCGTGCGAGCATGTATTTATACTTAGGTATATGATGAAGAATTGTGCTAGGGTAACCTATTATCGTCCACCTCAGTCTTTTCCCTTCTAGCGCAATGCTGGAAAAACATAGACCAGAAAAAATGCACAGTAATTGTCCAAAGTAGTCTGCAGACAAATGATAATAAAATCACTATGTCTGTCCGGCCACCCAAACCGGACGTAAATAGGTTCTGCACGTAAATAGGTCATGTTACGTTACATGTAACTCTGTAACCAATAGAGAATTTATTTATTTATTTATTCATTGGTTCAGCATGTACATGCAGGGTTGCCCAACTAGCCGGAAGCTATTGCTAAGGGCAAACCCATGTGCGGTCATAGGACTGTAGGTTTTGGACCATCTCACACCGGGGCATGCCCCTACTCTTTTTCGAAAGGTGTGGTGGGTTCTTTTATGTGCGCGGGGTGTGGCTCTCCCCAAACACGGGACCTCCATTTAATGTCCAATCCGAGGGACATCCCTAACCCTAGATGAGCTAATAGAGAATTGGGTGCCAAACGGCTACTTCAGTGACCATCTCACCCGTGCATATTTTGCAGATATCCACCCGCGCATGTCGGCTGAAGCGGAACGGATGCTGCGAAAGCTGCGCGACCTCCAGTCAGAGGTCGACGGAATGTCGCTGGAGATCCGCAGAAAGGAGTCTCACCTCGACATGCTCAACACGGAGAAGAGTCGCGTAGAGTCCAGACTCATGACCACTGAAGGTGGGTGTTATTTTTTTTGGCAACGCCTCAGGGTCGGAGCCATTGGTATAGTGCTGGGATCAAAAAAGGAGGAATTCTAACTATTCCACGCACGCATTCCCCAGGGAATTGTTTTTTTTTACTATACCTTACGGGAACATTTTTTTTTTTGTCATAGTCCAGACGGATAAATCTGAATATAAAGAAATTAACCTAGAGGACAAAAAGAGGCAGATGGATTTGAACAAAGCAAAAGCACCCACTGCAGTTCCAAATGAGCCGCTAGGGGGCCCAAACTTACACAACTTACTTCCTGTGGCATGAACTTATGATCTACCACACAAAAATCATGACCATAGCATTTGCAGAAAATATGCCCAAAAATTTTGAAGCTCTGCTACAGTACCTTTGGTACCCGCTAGAAGGCCCATTATCGAACTTGACCTTCCTTTTTGTAAACCCTACCCATCCACTAAATATCATACAGAACCATCAACAGCTTTTCAACTCTAGATAACTTGGTGACATACAAACACAGAAACATACACAGCTCGCTGCACAACAGTAGGAAAGCGCCAGCTAAACCATTTTCGAACTTGACCTCCGTTTTCACAACCGCTACACACCTACAAAAAATCATGAAGATCCATCAACATTTCCATCACTTTTTTTGCCTACATGCAAACGCACAAAGTAACATTCAAATTCCGCTGCAGTACTGTTGAAAAACGCCAGGTAAATTTGACCTTTCTCTGCACAACCACTACACCGACCTACCGAAAATCATGAAGATTCATCAAAAAGCTTTTTCGAGTTATGCTCTTGACATACATACAGACCCATCCTACACCTGGCCTAACCGAAAACATAATCTTCACGGCGAAGATAATGAACACTTGAAAGCATTCCAGCTTCACTAAAAGGTTTAATTTTGGCAATGGGATAGCATAAAATCAGAGAGCTGGTATGTGTTTCTGTGTGTTTTTCTTTTGTGGTGGATTTGTACATGCACATGTATGTGTGTGTGTGTATGTGTGTGTGTGCTCACCACACTTTAGCATTCATTGCTTTAAATTTACATCACCTTCCTAAAAGCACAGGACCCCTGTCACTCGAAACATTGGCTCGCTCGCGTAGGGGCTCTGCTCTTTAGCCCCGGTAGACACGGTTCTGGTGATGTTACTGACGTAACGATGTGAGACGTAACCTGATTGGTTGATAGCTTCCCAGCGTCCTTTGCAGTTTTGCTTGAGCCACTGAGTGCTTTAGCAAACCCTCTGATTGGCTGAAGCTGTTTGGGTGGTGACAGCGACAGAACCGTGTCTACCGGGGCTAAAGAGCAGGGCCACTACTCGAGCAAACCAACGAATCAAGCAATAGGGGTCCTGCTTTTAGGAGGGTGTTTTATTTTTGGGACTTTCCTTTCTTTCGCTTTTTTGTCTGCCATATCTGATTGCCGCTAGTTTCCATTCTGTTCTCCTAATAGATGCGTACTCCAGGGAAAAGCGACTCTTGATGGACGAGATTGTATCACTGCGGAAGTTGAAGGAGGTTTCTGACCGTGACATCACCATCAAGGATCGTGACATCCTTCAGCTGAGAGAACACCTGACACAAGCCCAGGTGGACTACAACAATGCCAACCACAAGATCAAGATCCTTCAGACACAGGTGAAGATTAGACTGACTAAATCAAGCTTCTAGCAGCCCTTAAAGGAAACCCAAGCAATATTAGGGCCCACATATAGGGCGTATTCAGTCACGTGACCCTCCCCCTAGCGACGAGCACTGGCGGCCATGTTGGTGCTCACTTGATAGTGGAGCCCTATGGAACTCTCCGTATAAATGGCAGATGTTTTCTACGCCATTCACAATTTCCCTTCGAAACGTTTTGTCTCACAATCATGGTGTTTTGCCTCGTGGTAAGATGTTGGATTGGGACTGATAAAGCACACACTGATCGGGTAACAGTAAGATTGGTTTGGCGTTTCTCGTGAAGGTGAGGGAACATACGAAGGGACTAACGACTGAAACAAAAGTGGATTTCTGACATACGAACAGCGGATCTAATAGTTGAAGTTTGAGAATCAACGTGAGTGTATGGAAACCTTTGTTTTAAGTTTGTATCTGGTCGAAAAGCACATTACAGGCCCGTTGTGTAACACAGTGGCGGCACCGTGTAGTCGTTGCTTGAGATACGTTCGTAAACTGGGGGGTCTTTCAACGTCGAACTTTCCCGATCATAACGTACTCCCTGTCAACAAAATTTTTCACGACACTCAAGACACTGTACTACGTGGTTGCAGGCCTTGGAACACTTGTATGCTATGAACTGATTTTATGCGTACTCTGTAAACAGTTTAGCGGCCATGTTTGTAGGCTGCTGGGGGAAACATTTCCTCGCTCGTCGATAATGGGTCATTTCCAGTAGGTGAAATTGGATTTTTGTAGCGAAAAGGATGTGAGGCTGGAGATTCTTTGCATATAATAAAACAGCGATCAGACGACTTCGCATTCCTTGGAAATTTAGAGACCGTCGGACACCGAGAAACTTCGCTGCAGGGTGAGCACCAACATGGCCGCCCACGGAGGGCAGGGGTGATGACGTCACGTGAATAAGCCCTATTGGATTTTGAAAGTGGATTTATTTAGTCATTTCTATACAATGATTCAATTTAGATCAAACAATACTATCAATGTATAGTGATGTCTATGATGCAAAAATGCGAAATTGTTATGATGTGAGAATCGTGGCCAGTTTTTGTAGGCTCGCGAATTCAGACTAAGTATCATCGTACGGCACGATTTTGTGCGGTTTTAAAATGCTCAAAGTATGAAGTTATCATGCAAATGTGGTAAACAATGTTTAACTTAGTAAATGTCAATACCATAAAGATTTCAGCATTTTTTTTATTTCCAATTTTTCGGGCCCTAATATTGGTTGCCTTTAAACTTGTCAGGGCACTAGAAACTTGGTGGCCAACACCTCTAAATCAGGAGAATTGTACTCACCAAGCAGAGGTTAGGCTCCGGCTGTTTTTTTTCCTTCTTTTTGTCGAGCTATCCATTTTGTCAGGTTTTCTTTTTGTCTGTCAGTAGTTTGGCTGCTGTCTGGCTGTCTGACCAAAAGAAAACCTGAAAGAATAGAAAGCCCGACAAAAATGCCTGAAAAGATGTAAAAAAAACAGCCGGAGACTAACCTCTGCTTTGAGAGTAGGAGAATTGGGAAGGTCCTAATCATGTTGATTTATGCACATATGCTGACATGGACCAATCATTGTCAGACTGAGAACTGTCTGTTACCATGGTGTTGGAAGTTGTGCTGACTGGTTTCTGTTGAGTGACAGAGAATCATGAGCGCCTATTGGATGGATTTTCAAAGTAATAATTTAAGAATCCTGAACTCCTATTGGTGACTCCAGGAATGGGAATGATTCTCTTGTGTTAGAGGTCACAAGCTCTCGGGGAGGGGGTAGCTTATAGCACTCTTCTTTTTTTTGTGACATGTCTTTTGGAATTTGGAATAAAAGTGTTCATTCATTGATTTTTCTCCCCTTCTCCCCCCAGTTGGACCAGAGGGCGACGGACCACAAGGTGACCCAGATCCACCTGGAGGAGAAACGGGCCGACCTGCTGAAGACACAGTCAGCTCTGTCTGCCGCGGAGGACAGGTACTACACGGGCACTGCTGCCATGGCCGAGGCTGCTACCAAGGATCTCAGGGTCAGTATATGGTAGTCGATAATTAGTTATCTTTCTGGCTTCTTAACTAACTAACCTTTTGGCAACAAATTTGTATTGGTTCAGGGGTTAGGCAGCAGGTTAAATGTCGACAAATTAGGGCAGCATCGATGCCGAGTTACCAAGGGATCTGGACTGAGGTGGCATTGATGCCCAAAATGCCAGACCAGTTAGGCATCAATGCGGCATCACTCCAGGGGTTCAGGGGTTAGGCAGCAGGGAGAAGGTTAAATGTCGACAAAATAGGGCAGCATTGATGCCGAGTTACCAAGGGATCTGGACTGAGGTGGCATTGATGCCCAAAATGCCAGACCAGTTAGGCATCAATGCGGCATCACTCCAGGGGTTCAGGGGTTAGGCAGCAGAGTGAAGGTTTAATGTCGACAAATTAGGGCAGCATTGATGCCCAGTTACCAAGAGATTTCGACTGAGGTGGCATTAATGCCCAAAATGCCAGACCATTCAGGCATCAATGCAGCATCACTTCAGCATTTAGACAGTTTTTAGGCCAATTTTGTCAATTTTATTTCTGTCTTTTGCCTCACGACTTTTACAGCAACTGTTAACATTGCTATTCATTTCCTCGCATTGCTGCATTCCTATAGCTTGTGCAATTTTGCTATCACTGCATTGCCACGTTTTGCAGTTTTGCGCCAACTAAGTTTTGGCTTTTTGCATCTCCTTCCAATACAGGACTGGGAGGTACTTGCTCATAAATGCTTTATTACTGTGTGTGCCGAGACATAAGTACTGTTTTGTTTTTTCAATCCATTGGTGTATTCCTTGGGGAAAGGATTTTCTGTGCAACCTTTTTTTCTCTTTGCACAACATTAGTTTTCTTTTGGTTGCCAATGGTTCTAAGGTTTTTGCCATGCTGCTATGCATAATCAGCTACATGGTTTGGGATGTTTTTTCATCAAAATTTTGGGTTCTTTTAGTTACTAGGTTCCCTAGCCAAGTTTAGATTTAGTTAATGTCGTATGTAGGTGCTTTGACCGTGGTTGGTTAAACATGGGAGAATCACACTATTAAGTGCATGATTGTGTATATGTGTATATAATCATAATTACATAATAATACAAAGTTGACTCAAACTTATCTGGTAATTTCCAGGTTTCCCTATCCAGCATGCATGGCAGACAATACTTTTATTATGTTAACACAAACGCCTGCTGTAAATGCATTTACGTTTACATGGTTATATTTCGCGGTAGGGAGAAATGGAGTGTTCGCGGTGGGTTTAAGTTCGCGTTGGAAACAATAGTAGTGCTACAGGTTATAGGTTAGGGCAAAAAGTTTCGTCGTGGTTTTAAGTTTGCGCTGAAGAACATAAAACCACCGCAACATTTCTACATTTACAGCCACTCGTGAAGTGTAAGAATAATGTGAATGATATCATTCTAATGTGTACCATGTGTCTCTATATTCCAGGAGGAGACTCGCCTGCTGAGAATTAAGTTGAAGGACAGTGAGATGGCATCTGACCAGGATAGGTTCCTCAGGAATAAGGTAAGTATCTTCACTTTTCACAACAGTCTTACTAGAATACTTTGGTTAGGCCACACCAATTCATTTTCATGTCCACACCAAAAAATCTTTTTTGAATGCTAGATTGGAAAAATGACATGAAAACAGAATCTCAGAGGAATGTTTTTACTTTGGCGCACACAGTTTCAGGGAGTGAACAGGGTCAAGTTTTCACCCAAGCCTTCTGTTTTCATGATTTTTTTTGCTAAAGTTACAATTAAAAATCTGTTAACCAAGAAGTGAAATTAATGTGGCCTTAGCGACATCCTCTTTGCTGGGATCAAAAACCAAAAATTTTCACTGAACTTTAACTTCACTGTGGCGGCAAGTGATTTACAGAATGGATGTGTGAAGGAATCATGAATAATTACAATAGGTTTTTCACGGTGATGATAAGTTTATGGTACAGAGGTGACTGTGAAAACAGTGAACATAAAGTTACAGTCCGAGACGGTGAAAAAAACAAAAATTGCAGCAGTAACTTGCCACACTTATCGATAAGAGTACACTGGCCGAATAGCAGTATCTGTTCTGGACTCAATACACATTAAGTCTTTACATGGATCAACGGGGCATTTCATTTATCTGCATTTATCTATTGACTGTGCTGCATTGTACTGTAAATCACTTTGATATAGCCGCAGGAAAATGTAGCGGTTGGGGAAAATGGAGTAGGCCACGGCACTTAATTTTAACATTGGGAACAAACATTACCGTCTCAAATATTAGTGATCAAATACTTGCGATAATGAAATTTTAGCTGTTGACTAGTGACCGTTAAATCAGCTGAAATTAAGTTACAGTTAACAAATCAAGAATTACAGTATATGCTGCTTTCTCTGTTATGGGTCTGTCCCTGGTGCTGAAAACACTATTGTTGTTGTTGTTGTCCACCTTGTAGTGTCTAGTGGCACATAGGTCAGGAATTTTCCGTGCTGTTTGTGTATCAGTCTACTGATTTGTACAGGGAGGGGTTGCTAGCCCTTCCCTTTGAATGTGATCAAGGCACCTTCTGAAACCTCCATTTAACGTCCCTTCTGAAAGATGGGCGATGATCTTCTCAGGGGTTGAACCAGGGTCTCCCAGGTACTAACTATAGTTGGACATACCTGTATCTGTATCTATATAGCCTGTACAACCGCCATTAAGCGTAACACACCAGCTTCGCAGGCACGTGGTGTGGCAGCAGCTGGTTATATTACGCTGAATGGTCTGTTACACCTAGTTTTCGCATATCTGACTGCAACCGTTCTTTAAAGCTATTTAGTGAAGATGCTCCTACAGTACCTGATGACAACAAGTTCCATTCTACTATGGTTCTTAGAAATACGAATTTTTGAACACATCAATCCTTGGCGGATATCTCTGGTACTTAAAAGCATGACTATTTCTAGACCTCTTCTGAGCTGGCATTAGATTCTTATCAGTCGGTACATCCACAAGTTTATTAGTCATTTTGTACATCATGCAAAGTCTGGACGTCGTTCTTCTGTATTCAAGTGACATCCATTGCAAACCTGCCACCTTTCTATAATACACATGAAGCTACCTATGCCAAGGCCCTTGAGTAGTTGCTAGACACAAGTTTGACTATATCTCTTAGTGGATTTGCATGGCTGAGAATCTGTGATGTTTCAGATGTCGGACGACCTGGCGCGGACGACCAAGGAGAATGCTCTGCTGGGCCAGCAGGTCGCCGAGCTGAGCAGACAACTGGACAGGGTAAGGGTTGCATAAAGGAACTCGTTACTGTACAGATATTCCATTATAAGGCCACACCAATTTAATTTGTTTCTTCTCGGAATAGCCTGTCCTGTTTTTCCCATTTTGAAAAAAATTGGGTCGCTATTCTCATTCATAAATTCTAACTCCCAATTTTACTATCTGTTCAGTTGGAAAACTCAATAGCCACTAAAATAGATTATACAGGCTTGCACATGCCTAAAAGTGTGGTCACATTGATCATACATATTAAGTTATAATTTTTCATTTATTAAAACTATTTCTCAATATCAATCCATATATTACATGGCAAAAGGTAGTTTTGTTACTGAAATAATCATTATAGTACTGGATCAAAGAAAGGGGTGCATTTGCATAAAATGAGCCATACAAAGCTGAAACTTGTCGTGTGAATAATCCTCTTATTCTTTATGTTCTGTAAACCCTTATCTTCACCCCAGACTATTTGCAAAATATTTCAATTTTTTTTCCGCCCTGTGCCTCCAATTTTTTTTCTGAAAAAATCCAAGAAGCAACAAATTAAATTGGTGTGGCCTAACGAGAAAGAAACTGTTCTTCAACTCAAGGAATTTTACTCACCAACTTATTAGATGACCTTTCATGCTAGTTATCTTATTCAGATAGTACAATTATTGTGCAAATACATATCAGGTCTAGACTATAACCTGTTGAAGTTCGAGACTCTTCAAAATCAGCTTCTGAATCTTTTGAAGTCTTTTTTTATGCCTAATTTGTAGGAGTGTCGCCTCCAAGAAGACAAGGAGACCTTGGAGTTCCAGGAAAAGCACATTTTTCAACACCTCAATCCTGGGGTGATAACTCCCTCCGGTTCTTGTTCTTTTCTAGGCAGTCAGCATTCATGAGTCTCAGAACATAAGAAAATCACCCTCCTAAAAGCAGGACCCCTATCGCTCGATTCGTCGTTGGCTCGCTCGCGTAGGGGCCCTGCTCTTCAGCGACCGTAGACACGGTTCTGGCGCCGTCGCCACCAAAACAGCTTCAGCCAATCATAGGGTTTGCTAAACCTCATCTCAAGCAAAAGCGCAAAGGACGCTGGGAAGCTATCAACCAATCAGGTTACGTCTCACATCGTTCAGAACAAATTAACCGCCAAATAAGAATAGCTCATTATTTATTCATGTGCAACTGTCAGTAACGGCGCCAGAACCGTGTGTACCGTTGCTGAAGAGCAGGGCCCCTACACTAGCGAGCCAACGAATCGAGCAATAGGGGTCCTGCTCTTAGGAGGGTGAAGAAAATATGGTGTTAAACAAGTGACATTTAAATGTATATACTATTGTTTAACTGTAGGAGCGCAGCCTCCGTGATGAAAAGGAAACCCGTGAGGCCTCCAAGACAATGGAGGTGATGTCCCTTCAGGACAACGAACGTCAGCTCAAGTTCGAGATAGAGACTCTCCGCAACCAGCTGGAGGAAGAGAGGTCAAAGGTCAGGAACTACATGGACCAGGTGAGGATGTTTGTTTGTTTGTTTGTTTGTTTGTTTTACATAACCGGTAAACCGCCCTAAGGCACAGGACCAGGTGAGAACATGTCGGTCATTTGAAATTTCATTTGACAAATTTTTTCGGTATTTTTATTTTCAGCAGCCTCTACAATGTGCTTTGAAATATCATGAAACGTCCCTCGATTTCATTAAGGCTACATTGTTAATATCTGCAAGTGTAAAGACTGTCAAAAACTACTACCTACCTATAGTTATGGAAAGTGGAGCATCAACAGATACCAATTATGCAAATAAATTCCTAATTTGCATAATTAATGCAAAAACACCATAATTCATCTAATTGGAAAATTACAGGACTGTCAATATTGCAACATGTGTAAGTAAGATAAAGGTGTTTATGACCAGGCACTACTGTTATAAATTCCTTCATGAACCAAACTGTATCATCTGATTCTCCGTCTCTATGGTGCGTTGTTCAGTAAAAGTTGGGACGTCTGTGAGACTTGAGGGTGCCACGGCTAAGAGCCAGCTGAGGGAGCTGGAAGGCAGACATTATACTACAGTTCTACTGTAGCTTTAACAATACCATACTGTTCCCTTATGTTCAGGTGCGTGTTCCGAAAGAGTTTGGGACGTCTGCGTCTAAAAGGCGCCACTGCTAAGAGCGAGCTCCGTGAACTGGAAGGCGGACATTATACTATACAAGTCATGTACCATGATTACAGTTTAGTTAGTAACAATGTTGTTCCCCTGTGTGTAGGTGCGTGTTCAGGAAGAGTTGGGGACATCTGTGCGTCTTGAGGGCGCCACGGCTAAGAGCCAGCTGCGTGAGCTGGAAGGCATCCACACGTCGACGAACGTGGAAAACTCTCAGCTGCGGCGCGACAAGGCACTGCTCGTGGATCACGTAGCTGAGTTACAGAAACAGGTAATATTTTTTTTAACCTTCTCCCAGCTGCCTTACCCTGCAATCAATAGAGAATTGGTAGCCAAATGGCTACTTCAGTGTGCTAAAGGTTAAACACAACAGCTTGAAGAATATTGTTGATAAGACACTAGAACGAGGCATTGCTCGTGGACCACGTCGCAGAGCTACAAAAACAGGTAGAAATCTTTTTTTAATGGGTTTGATATGCAAGGCCATAGTTGACAACTTCCAGGCATTGAACTAAGTTAATGGAAGATGATTATGCTAGGAGATAGTGATGAACATTGGTTTTGAAGGCTTGCAGGTTGTATATTACCAATTGTAGCCAGTAGAAGAAGCTTACACAGTATCTCTCACTGTCAGGGGCTGATGCCCCCCCCCTCAAGGGCTGATGCCCCCCCCCCCCCCCCCAACTCAGCTAGGAGCATGAGTTTAAGCGCTAAACGAATTTACAGTTTTTTTTAATCAAGATTGAGTGTGAGTGAATGAATGAATGGGAATGAGTGAGTGAATGAATGAGAGTGAGTGAATTTGAATGAGTGAGTGAGTGAATAAGTACTTGGCATCGTGTTGCGCAGTTGGTAGGTTGTTACGAGAGGTCCCAGGTTTGAAATCCCGATATACCCCGATGTTGTGCCCTTGGGAAAGGCACTTTACACAACTTTCCTCACTCCACCAAGGTGTGAATGGGTACCTGACTTCGGTAGGGGAAGGTCGTATTGAGGTCACCTGCTGGCGCCGAATGGCAGCCGCCCAGACCCTTGCGACAGTTCCACAAAGTGCATATGTGGAGCAATCTGTTGTGTATTATGTGATTGTAAACCCTGCAGCATTTCAGCACTGGCTGCCATTGCATGGGTAATTTCTGACCAATAAACCATTATTACTATTACTATCTAACTAGTAAATGAGTAAGTTGAACAAGATACTTTTACTAAATTAAGTCTTGATTTTCCCCGCCTTGTTCCTTAGATGACCCTGAAGGAGGATGAGATCCTGAGGCTGAGGAACCACATCCACACCCTGCAGGGCGATGTGGATCGCGTGCGTTCAGCCACGCTGCTCGAGAGCTCCATCCAGGCACAGAAGTGGGACGAACTCCAGCGACTCACGCGCAGTCTCAGCGCACGCTCTCTCAGTCCTGACAGATACTGAAAATGTAGTTTTATTTAATGATAAGCCACACGGTCCACACCAATTTATTTTTTTTGGTCATCTGAGTGTCATTTTTAAGGAAAAGGATATTAGGAAGAAAACAGAGGCCCTGAAACTGTGTGTACCAAGGTACAGAGTGACTTTCCTCTCAGAAGACTGTTTTCATGTTGATATTTCAGTTGAGCTTTAATTTTTGTTTAAATCCAAGAGCCAACGAATCAAGTTGGTGTGCATTTGTGTTTGTAATTTGTTTTGTATATTGTGGTAAAAAAGGTAGTCCCGTTCTAAGCCTTTTAGAGGCTAATGGGGCAGCAGATTGCTATTCACTGTGCCTAAAGCCCGTCTCACTGGACCTGTGGCACGCTGGCAGCCTCGCTGCATCCTAAATTGAATTTGTGCTACCCTTGACTTCATATTGGGAATATTATGCAAAATATAAAAGTATGACTAAAAGGACAACAAAACACACAAAGCGTAAGAAGATTTGTTTTTTACAGAGCACTCTCTCAAATCGCTCGGTCGCCAACATGTCTTGTGTCTAGTGAGTTGGGGGCTTAAGATGACCACTTCACTCAGTCACTCACTCGGTCACTCATGAAATGTTTTAAGAAGGATGTCTAAGAGATTCAGCCTGGAAACCATTCTCAGTAATCATTTTGCTTGAAGTGAAAAAAAGATTGAGCCAGCGGTTACTACAGAGGATGGAACCCGGGCTATAAGAGGTTATTATCACGGTTTTCTCAGTATTAAGTATACACTGCAAACTTGAACAAAGTATTTTATACCTTTACTAATAACCCCTCTGTCAGCATTACCTTATAAGTCTTACCAACATTTTAATGTCATTCCTAGAGAGGACATTTTAACCTTTCATTGTGATTGAAGAAAACAACAGTTTTTTTTAAATATTTCATAGGATATTCGAGATTTCTTTTTACACAACCAGTAAGTATCACCTGCTGACGTTTCGGTGTCTGTCAGACATCTTCCCCCGAGCTTCTGACTGGAGTACTGCTTCTCACCACTATAAGTAGGGAGCAGGCGAGACTTACTGGGTTTTTTTAAGGAATCTCCAATATCCTAAATATGTTCTACCAACCTGATGAAATTATTTTCGGAAGTTCTTTGTAACAGTTTTAGATTTTTATCCCAAGGGCAACATCCCTTTTTATCACTTAAGACTTGTAGAAAAAATCATACCAAAGGATTTTCATGTCGTAGTTTAGATTTGTTGTATACATGTAGTTGTGATTTGTTGTGTTTTGATATTTGACATGCATGTTTGCTGCTTTTAGTGTGGACCAAGTGGTGAGCTAACTTTATATCTAGTCAGTGTAGATGCCTTTTTTGAAAATAATTTGATAACATTATCTTGTGTAATAAATTTAGGCAAAAGATGACAGAACGAAATATTGCTAAGAGTTACTTGATTAATAATTGATTAATTGATTATGTGTAAGACTTGTTCAAATTGGGTTGCTAAAGACCAACTTTTCTTTAGAATATTGAACAATGGGAATAACCCAAGTAATTGAAGACTCTGCTAGTTGGAGACAGTTGATTTTTTTTATTCAAGAAAACACCCATGAAAACGAGACGATGCTTCACATGTGGTGCTAAACAGTGGTGAAATGAATGTGGTGTATCTTAGAGTAGATATTGTATCAATAAAACTGTTTACGCATGATACTATAGCTATTTTCATACAATATTTAAGACATTGTTCCATCTAAAGGCTACAAAAAGCCACTATCAAGCAGGTATTTCACTGGAGTACAGTACGTTGGCGGCATTGCTGCATCCTAAATCACATTTGTGTGTTACCCTTGACTTTATTATGGCAATATCATACAAAACGTATTACTAAAAAGACAACAAAATACAAAAAGCGTAAAAAGGTTTGTTTCTATCGATGATATCGATAGAGCGCTCTGTCAATTTGCTTTGTCGCAGTGAGGTCGCTAACATGCCGAAGCTTCAGTGAGTTACACGCTTTACACTGTACAATTATGATGACAAGTAGAATATGTCCAACTTAAGGAAATTATTGACTTTAAAAGGTGAACAATTTGGTGATTTTCTTATTTTTTCTTACATTACCGACAATAATGTCGAAGCTTGTAGAAAATTTTATTGCAGAAGAAAGAATTTGCAACATTATGATATGCATGTAGTAATGACTATGCTGATATTTGAATGTATATTTTTGAGAGATAATGATTTTTGAATAAAGCTATTACAAACATTCTTATCTAAGACTGAAACTAGAGCGTCACTTCTAATTATAAACGTACGAGTGTCTATTACATGTAGCACTCGAACAAAGGACTGATGTTTAAAAAGAGACTCTGGATTGAATATACATTGGGATTTACAATTAGAAAATTGGTTGGATTCCCTCAACTGTGCATGGCGTCGCAGTGTTTGGCCAAGAACCCAGAGGTCCTAGGTTCGAATCCGGGGTCCCCGATTTTTCCCGTCGATGTTGAATCCTTGCAAAGGGCACTTAACACGACTTTCCTCACTTCACTCAATGATTCTCAGCTATAGCAGCCTGCCTGAAACTGAGAATTCTCCAACAACAGCTTCTTGAGATACTTCAGAAAATGGAATTTCTCAGTGAGCTTCTTGACTCTTGTGTTGCCGATGTCGTTTTCGTACAGGTTAATTTTCTCCAGAATTGCAGCTTTTCAGCAATCGTGTGGTGCAATCGCTAGGAAGGTCCCAGGTTGGAAACTACTGCTATGCCCCGATGTTGTGCCCTTGGGAAAGGCGACTTTCCTCACTCCATCCAGGTGTTAATGGGTATCTGACTTCGGTTGGGAAGGTGGTATTTAGGTCACCTGGTGGCGCCGAATGGCGACAGTTCCCCAAAGTGCAAGTGAGGAGCAAAAATGTATCTGGCTGCCATTGCACGGGTAATTTCTGACCAATAAACCATTATTCTTATCAGTCTTGCAGATGTTAAAGGTGCCCTAAGCAATATTAGGGCACTGAAAGTCACATATTCAAAATCAATCTTTTTCTGATTTCTATCCATAGTAAATTCAGATAACACTATCCCATCGCATATCGACCATCATGGAGCAAAAATGCAATGTCGTTGTGTGGTGGGAACTCATTGAAAATCTGAGCACTTGGAGGCCAGCCATCATTTAAAATCTTCCGAACATGCACGATTCTGACCGATAAGTCCCGAACGCTTCCGAAGAAATAATCACGTGGTCATGGCTCAATGTGCTTGGGCATTGTGACGTCACGCGGCCAGAAGTTACCGAAAATTGTCGACAGGAAACGGTTACGGCTGGATTCTGGGCTGATTTTTGGGGGGACCCAACAAATAAAATACTCCTTTTGTGGCTTGCTTCTGTGCTATTTTTAAACGCCCAAAGTATGAAATAATGATGCAGATGTGCTAATATGGGGAAGTAAATGTCAAATTCAACTTCACCAAACAGAATTGTTTTCCCCAGAATGTTTCAAGTTTTACCCCCTGAAATCGCTTAGGGCACCTTTAAGTTTCTCCCTGAAATGTATAGTCTAGATCTGTAGGTTCTGCTACAGCAAACTGGTAGTCAAGAAAGTATGCTTCGTACTCTGGGGGACCAAATTGGAACAACACCTGTCTGCAAAACAAACATAGGCGTCTGAGCATCTGATCTGGTGTGTGATTTATTCAATCTATTCATTCGTTATTTTACCAGACTGCACCATATCTAATATCCAAGTAGATGCAAGAACACAGCTCTATCTCAGGGTTTTCAGCCTGTTTTACAACATTTGAATATTTTAGTTCCCTTCTCTGGGTGAATGCAAATGATTAGAAACTGCAACAATTACTATAGGAAAGAGTACGAAATATTGCCAAAGCAGGCGTAAAACTCATAAATTTATTTTAAAAAACCCTCATAAATCCTTACATCTACTTGGAGACTACCAATAACTATGGGCTTTAGGAGCGAACATAAATAAATGTAGCATATTCATTAATTTATGATTTGAATATGACTCAAGAAAAAAACACAATAATAACAGAATATATTGATATTTCTACGCAATACAAGACATACATAGTAAATATAGACTACAGAAATCTAACTAGAAAGTATAAAAAAACGATGCCTTGGATATTTTTTTTTTACTTTCCTACATTGGCTATCATACGTCAAGTAACAAAACAAGCTGAAAACATAACGTCCTTGGCAGAGGTCATACAATGTAACTGTAAATACATACCCCTTAAATGCACTTGATGACTGACAGCCGGTCTTGTTTCCAAGTACACGGTCATCCCTGGCCAATTCACTTGAAGGAAGTAGCGAAAGGATGACCATGGAAACAACCAAAAAGTACCAACCACTTGCCATGCTGCTCTAGCACTGATCATGAAGTCACAGAAAATGGACTACTGCAAATGCAGAAATGTTTGCGGTGGTTTTATGTTCGTGGCGACCGTTGCACCGCGAATTTAAGCCACCGCAAACATTTCTATCCAATACTGTAGCAGTATGTGACTACAGCGCTGCCGCAAACTTAAAACCACCGCGAACACTCTATTTTCGCCTTAGCGTGAAATAAATAAAAAACATGCGAAGTTTAATGCATTAAATTTTACAGTACACTGAAAAGTTGGACTGCTTCATGTCTGCATTGTTGGTAGGGGGAGTTTCATTTTACAAATTGATAGAAAAAAATGGGTAAAAAACGGAGATGTAAGAAAGATGGCAAGAGAAATGTGTGGATTGGCAAAGAGGTTTAATTGTTTTACAATTAGTATAATGTTGTTAAATTGGTAAAGTATTCACGTACCCCTACTGGATTTCATAGAACCGTTTAATACAGGGTCAGACAATTTAAGCTTGATGATTAAGTCATCAATATTTCAACCAATGGTTTGCCTATCACAAAAATAGGCCACGTAACAAGCCTCAATGAATATGCATATTTCTTTGAGTGGACCAAACCTTTTGGATCTACCTTGCAAAATTTGACTGTGGTATGCCTATACCAGTGGTATCTATCACAAGAAAGAGCCATGTGACAAGCCTCAATTAATATGCATATTTCTCTGAGTGGACCGAACTTCTTGCAAAGTTTGGTGGCCTTGTGTTGGACCAGAGAATGATGGGATGGAAAATACCATGTTACGGGTATCATAGACAAAGATAAAATTAAACTAGGAAATTAAAGAGAATACTAGTAGTGGAAAATGGTGTTGCCAAGCAGAGGAGGTTTGTACAACCCACTGGATTGTTGCAACAGGTGTCTATGATAGAAAATGCTTTATTTAAAAATTTCGGCATCTTTAAAGAAATCCTGATTAGCCTTCAAATAGATAGAACAGATTTAAGAAGAGACAACACTTTTTTCGGCTATGAATATCGACTAGTATTTTTTGTTCAAAAAGCATCTTAGAACAAAGACAGATAATATGCCTTAAAAAGTATAAAATTAATCAAATTTGGTCAAATATGCCTGTCAAAAACTTGTTGCCATAGCAACACCAAAAACGATGAACTTACTTTATTGATTTGAAACTTTTGTCAGGGACGTCGACATTTTATGAAAGTCACCAAGTTTGGTGGCTCTCGCGTAAGCTGTTCTTTAGTTATGCAACATGAAATTTGGCGTGAGCTTCAACAACCCCCTCCTGGTCTAAATAGGAATAGCTCAAGACGTGGTCCTTCTGATCTTTTTGCATGAATTATGATAATGAACGGGGATTTTTCAAACCTAAACATGCCATCGATGAAGCAATGTACGGAAAACTATCAGCGATAAAAGTGAAAAGGGAGATTTTACATTTTGAGGTCATTTTTGACCCCGTTCAGTCATTTCAGTCGCAAAAATAGGTTCGGGATGAGGGTTAACGAACTCAGTATAGGCTATACTCAGCCTGAACGTTGTACCAATAATGGTCCTGCGTGGATCGTGCAATTGGCATGGTGTATGTTGTAACCACCATGTGCCTATTCAATCTTCCACTGGTCTATCAGAAGCATGGAAGAAGCATGACGTATAAGTAGTGTGCCAGCTCTGGTCGTACCAAATAGACACGCGTGACTATAGTCCAAAGTCATCCGGTCATCCAGCGTTATTCTTGCGCACTATGGCATAGATGCCACGCACGGTACCAGAGCACAGATTGGCTGGAAAAAGCTCAGCGGCAGAGCTAAGGTCTTGCTGAATGCGTTAATGCCGGCCGTACATTTCCAGTTGTTGGACTTTGCCTTGTGCCTTACCCTGCCGTTACCATTCTTTTGAGAAAGTTGCTACGATTAGCAAACCGACAGGCGTACTCACCTGTTAAGTCTTGCCAGTGCTGTGTTGTCCGCGTCTCTGATAAGCGACTAAGAAAAAGTGACTGTAATTATGACACCGTGGGTTTCGTCTTCAGGCTGGAAGGTAGAGAATAACGTTCCCCGCTCACCGCTGGCACCTGCGAAAGAGGAAGTCCCGAAGCAGGTGTTGCCAGACCTTTGTATCGCGCGGGGAAGTCTGGGAAGGAGGCTTCCACTGAGCTATATTTGTGCAGAACTTTGACTTTCGAAACCAACCTGATGACGTTTTCCTGAAGCTTTCGGCCCAATACCTCAGACGCTTATTGATCTAAATATTGAATTAAACGTTGCTTTTAATGCAGAAAAAATTGGAAACATCCGCCGGTATTATATATATAAGTCTGAGAACAAAGCGGCTATCCGCAATCACAAAGGCAGTGCCCTTCGGAATGTCACTTTGCGCAACTTTCCCCACTCTACTCTGATGTAAAAGTGGGCCATTGTTCTCGGTAACGTGGCACTGTAAAAATTAGTTATGAAAGATTTAAGTGCAGTGCGACATCGTCCTTGTCTGTCCACGAACAAAACCTACAGACCCAGACAGACAGAGAGCCAGACAGACTGTCTATCTGTCTGTCTGGGTGTCTGTCTGTCTGACTCTCTGTCTGTCTGTCTGTCTGACTCTATGTCTGGCTCTCTGCCTGTGTGGCTCTCTAGCTCTGCCTGACTCTCGTTCTGTCGGACTCTCTGTCTTGCTGGATCTCTGCCTGTCTCTCTGTCTGTCCGGGTCTAGGTCTGCCTGACTCTCAGTCTGTCTGACTCTCTATCTGGTTCTGTATCTGCCTGGTTCTGTGTCTGTCTAGCTCTCTGCCTTGCTAGCTCTTTGCCTGACTACCTCTCTGTCTGTTTGACTCTCTATCTGCCTCTCTGTCTGGCTCCCTGTTTGTCTAAGTCTCTGTTTGTCTAGTCCTCTGTCTGTCTGACTATCTGCCTGTCTCTCCGTCTGTCTGGTTCTCTGTCTGTTTGCCTCTCCGTCTGTCTCATTCTCTGTCTGGATCTTTCTCGGTCTGACTCTCTGTCTGGCTCTCTGTCTGTCTGGCTATCTGTCTATCTGTCTGATTCTCTGTCTGTCTGGCTCTCTGTCTGGCCTTCTATCTGTCTGAATCTCTGTCTGTATCGATCTGTCTGTCTGACTCTCTGTCTGGTTCTCTGTCTGTTTGACTCTCCGTCTGTCTGGCTCTTTCTCTGTCTGACTCTCTATCTGGCCCTCAGTCTGTCTAGCTCTCTGTCGGGCAGGCCCTCTGTCTGTCTGACCCTCTGTCTGGCTCCCTGTCTGGCTAGGTATCTGTCTGTCTGTTTTTTTTTCGGTCTGTCTGACCCTCTGTCTGAATCTCTGTCTGGTTCTCTGTCTAGTTGGCTCTCCATCTGAATGGTTCTCTGTCGCTTCGGCTCCCTGGCCCTGGTCGGCTAACTCTCTGTCTGGCTATCTGTCTGGCTCCCTGTATGTCTGCTTTTTTTTAGTTTGTCTGACCCTCTGTCTGGTTCTCTGGCTGGCTGGCGTTCTGTCTGTCTGGATGTTTGTCTGCCTTACCCTCTGTCTGGCTCTCTGTCGGGCAGGCGCTCTGTCTGTCTGGTTCTGCATCTGGCTCCCTGTCGGGCTATAGGTATCTGTCTCTCTGGTTTTCTGTCTGTCACCCTGTCTGACTCTCCAGAACAACAAAATAGGAACTTGGTCATGATTTGAAACTAAATCAACAAAACGGCTCTCAATCTGTCTGGCTCTCTTTCGGGCAGGCCTTCTGTCTGTCTGAGTCTCTGTATGGCTCCCTGTCTGGCTAGGCGGTTTTTTGTCTATCTGACCCTCTGTATAACTCCTTTTTGGTTCTCCGTCAGGTTAGCGCTCTGTCTGTTGGCTCTCTGTCTGCCCGGCTCCCTTGACGGCTGGCTCTCTGTCTATCTGACTCTCTGTCTGGTTCTATGTCTAGCTAGGTATCTGTCTGTCTGGTTTTTAGTCTGTCTGACCCTCTGCCTGATCCTCCGTCTCGTTCTTTGTCAGGCTGGCTTTCTGTTTTTTTTGGCGACGCCTCAGGGGCGGAGCCTATTGTATAGTACTGCTTTCGGATAGCCAAATATTCTAGGATTTCCGCGAACGCATTCCCGAGGGAATTACTTTTTGGCAACGCCTTGCGGGTACGGCCTTTTCATAGCGGGGTCGAATTCTATTGGTTAGGGCATAGAAAAGGCGCTAGTTTGTATTCATTTTTGCAGCTGTTTATCGATGTTTGAAATAAACGTTCTGGATGTCGCAAAAATATAGATCCATATGTCACAGCTGTTTCTCAATGTCAGGATTATTAAATGAAAAAAAAAATAATATGCTTCACATGTAGCCAATGGATGAATCCGAGTTCTTTCAGCTACAGCTTGGAAGATTGAAGGATAAAGAAAGGACACAGCGACAAGGCTTTCCGTACACTGGGCACGGGGGACTTTTAAGACGGACTGACATTGACTA
This sequence comes from Branchiostoma lanceolatum, assembly GCF_035083965.1. Lineage (NCBI taxonomy): Eukaryota > Metazoa > Chordata > Leptocardii > Amphioxiformes > Branchiostomatidae > Branchiostoma > Branchiostoma lanceolatum. Next base: position 13,126,830 of record NC_089739.1, read on the forward strand.
TGTCATGAAACTGGCTATGCTAAAATCAGTCTCAACTGTGGTTCTCTACTCCTTCATAGACTGTACTCACTTGCCGTAAAAAGACATGTTTTTAGATTCTATCTTCTTATATATATATATATATATATATATATATATATATATATATATATATATATATATATATATATATATATATATATATATATATATATATAGACATACCTCTTGACAATTGTCTGCTAACTCCACAGAATGCTTGTTACTTAATCTTTCTGCGACTGGCTTTGTAGTGGACTTCAGTTAAGAATAGCACAAAGGAAAACACCTTGTGGGGAATCATGGCACAATAACAAAGTACAATACACAACAACTGTGCAACATATTCTTATGAAGTTTTCACCATGTGTACCTCCACTCCGCGGGTTTGATTTGAACCGTCATAGGCAAGGTTAATTGCCTATGCACGATAAGTCGATATACTGTACATGTAAAATCAACTACTACATGTACAATATACATACTAAAATACACAATGGAATAGACAATACATGTTCGTTTAAGTCAGTCCGTGAACTCTTTGACTGGCGGCAGGTTTTCTCTGATCGTAGCAGAGCAGTCCATTGGCTGCACGTCGTGGCTCTGTTACTGCTGCCGTCCTTCTATCCGTCGACGACGCTGTCCTGGGTGTTGTGTCACTCAGACGAGTAGACGCGGACAAATGTGGCAGAAGTTTGTATCCATCCAACGAGAGGCAAATCTATATATCAATCACTAAAAACCTTGACTTTCCCCCATGATCACATGTACATTTGCCGTTTAGTAATGATGATAACCTTTATCGTACATTCATGCTCTATCACGGGCTAAGCACAGGCATATAGTCACTCACTATGCTAATATACTAACGACGACAACAATGAACCATTACAAAACCACCCAAGTAGATTTGCCACCGTCGATGTACGGCTGTTGATGTTTTACAATTTGATGGTCGTCTCAGCTAATCTACGCTGTAAGATGTTCATCGCAGGAGCTGCTGTAGAGAAGACACAAATAAAGACTGAAGATTGATATTGTAATATTTAGAAAATTATCTTGCGGCCTTTCTTGCCAATTGGTTGCAGACAGACAACACCGTAAAATTGATCAAGTAGGTTGAGTATACGAGGGAGTGGTCAGCGGATATTTACATTCCATTTCAGCAAGCAAAGAAAATTCAGGTATAGAGAATGATTAAACTCGTCTAACTCGAAGCGGTTCATCAATATATACATAAATGTCATCTCGTACCTAGGTTTTTAACAATGCACTAAAACTTGTGAATGGTGAAGGGTTAAATACCTAGTTAAATAGTAAATACCTCCCCTCTCGGAAGAGAATAAAGCAAAATAAAGCACATATACCTAAACGTTCTGTTGCAGATGCTCTTGTACTATCCTTCCCCTGTGTACAAATAACGAAGCAACCCTTAGGAATGCAATTCGTTGATGAACACTGAATTAATAACATATAAAGTTTATATTGCAAACCTTTTTTAAATTATCTGATTCGGAAAATATAACTACATCGTCTGCATATAACAAGCACGATTCGAATAGATTATGTAGAGATGGTAGTATGCATTCAACATTGTCGAGCACGTCAACAAGGTCATTAATGAATTAACTAAACAGCGTAGGGCTTAGATTGCAGCCCTATCTAGCACCTTTTTCGGTAACAGAAGGTGGCGCTGGGCCAGACGAGGTTTTAACGCACGTCTGAGGTTTGTTGTACATACATTTGATAAGCTTGTAAAAGTTCCCCCCTATCCCTGACTTTGTAAGTTTCGTAAGTTACTTAACAATTTCTGAAAACCCCAGGTATATTTTTACAAAAGCGGTGTCCTCCCCTACTGGCTAACAGACAAATTCCTCACTAAGCAAGGCCATATGTTCCTAGTGTGGGCTACATAAACAACAGGTTTACAAGAAATACAATTGGGAAAGCAACAAAAGACATGAGAACGCTGGGGTGAGAAAACATCACAAGATGATGTCACAAGTGACGCTCGGCAGTCGTGAAGGCAAGACTGGAAGAAATCTCTCGAACTACATAAAAACTTCAAGGCAAACATTGGGATGCATTCACCTCGAGATAAAGAAAATATGACTGGATAACGAGTCTACGGTCTTTGGCCGCATGAGGACCACCCAAAGCCCAGAAGATAGCGGGGTCGAATTCTATTGGTTAGGGCATAGAAAAGGCGCTAGTTTGTATTCACTGTTATAGTGGCAATCCTGGGGTGGCTATGACAAGTCAGACTTCATACTTGTAGAGTTTGTTGTCAAAAACTACCTTTCTCCATCTTTTTGTCTTCTGGACAACCGGGAGATAGTGGAATGGTTGCGAGCGGTCAAATGGAATGAATGATTTATTGCACAACAATTGCATCAGTGACAATGTATGGCAAATTACAGACAACATAGGTAACAATCTAGTTCTATACATGTATAAGAATATACTACTTACTATAATACTATATCCAGTGTGATCTATGGCCATTGCAACATGGAACTAATACAGACTAAGGGTTGTTTTTCTAGGCTAATTGTAATCTAAAGAAATTTCTAATTACTATAACGCTACATCAAATGCAATCTACTTTAATTACAACGTGGAGCTATATCTACATTACAGACATTGTGTTGCGTGTTTCTAGTCTAATTTGCGACTTTCAATTTGTCAATTCTCATTCAGGAATGGTACAGTTTCGTTTTTGCATAGCGTGGTAGATATATTGGCCTAGGTGGATAGATATGGAATCTGGACATGACATAAGTACATTAAATGTATCGCTATCTGTGTAAGGTAGGGTAATATTTGACTTACATGTTATTGATTGCATAAGCACTTGTCTTTCAGCATTATATGTAGGACATGTTATAAGAAAGTGGTACTCGTCTTCAATACTATCTTGGCATGAAGGACAACGTCTCTGGTCTGCCCATATATTGCGATGGCGACCTTTTTCAATTTCCAGGCAATGTGCACTTATTCTCAGTTTGGTTATGTTGGTCACAAAATTTTTATTTTGGATAGACAATAGGTAGTTTTCTATACTAAATTGAGTTTTAATTTTAGAGTACGCTTTAAGTTTATTATTACTGTTTATTTTTTGTCTCCAATCAGAGAGGAATGTGTCCTTCATGCGTTCCTTGAATAAGTTTCCGAAATATTTGGCATCAACATTAGGATTGAGCCAGATATTTCGGAAACCATGTCTAGATAACATATCTTGGACATGAACAGCCCAATCTTGATCTTCTTCAACGGCTACATCATAAGCTTTTCTCACGATTCTGTCATTAGGCAAGTTGTTAAGTCTAAGCCAATATTTGATAAGGTGGGTTTGGGTGTCAATGTATAAAGGGAACGCACCTAGTTCTCCTCTTACGGCGGCGTTAGTTGAACTTCTGGGAACACGGAGTAAAATTTTGTAGTAGTTTAGGAGAACTTGTTCTAATTCAGGAACTTCATACGATATTTTTGGCTGTTCTACCAATATGTTTTGATTTCTTAATATGTGCGAATTTTTAATTATGTCAAGCTTATCATTGTATTTTTTCAGACGGACGAGTATAGGGCGGGTAGAGCAAGGGTCACTTTTCTTTCCAATACGATTTGTTTTGAGCTCTGGCTCGGGGGTGTTCCCCCGGAGAATAGCTGTATAGAAGTTCTCGTAATTCTGGTAGATGAGGATAAGTTTTCTCGGTCAGAATTTTTATCTCCATGAAAAATGGAGATATTGTTTCGGGTGTGTCTGTGTGTCTGTGTGTCTGTCTGTTTGTCTGTCTGCTTGTTTGTTTCCGGACTACTGTAGTCAGCATAACTCAAGAACCTCCTGATGGATTACGATGATATTTGGTATGTGGGCAGGTGTTATGAAGCCGAAATTCAAGGTGGATTTTGAGCCCCCTGGTATGTGACCTTGGTACTGCAGCAGAAATTCCATTTTTGTATCTCTTGTATAGCTTGTGGTGTAATGAAGACGTGGTGTGGGGTTGGGCCCCCTAGCAGCTTGCTCTGGAACTGCAGGGGCGTTATCGTGAAAATCTTCTAAGGAGAATAACTGAACAAAGGAACAACGGATTTCCATGATATTCAGTATACAGGTAGCTTAGACAGAGATGTACACAATGAAGTGCAAATTATGTTAATAAGGACTTGATTTGCATGGCGAATGAGGAAAATCTATATTTTGAAATGTTTTCCATTATCAGACTTAAGTACATGTAACATCTGCTGGATACAAAACGCTCTGCACATTTCATATTCTCTTTAAGCCTCGCTGCATACAAATCTAGGGAACATTTTCTCATGTCAAACCCTTGTAACGTACACTTTATATCACCATTTTTGCTCATTTGTTACATAATCCATCCAAGCGATCTGAAGCGGTACTACAGACAACACTCTTAAAGGATTTGTTTTCCAACCATCGGAAATTCAAGGTTCAATACCAAATATGACAAAATTACGTTACATGTAATGCTACCGACGTCATTTCAGAATAAAGCTTTCTTCAAATGTGACGGTATTATCGATCCTTTGATATTGATTCAGTACCATTCTCTGTGGAAAGTAGTGCCGAGTTGCCATAACGGTTATGGTGTTTGGCCCAGAGCCCAGAGGTCCAGGGTCCGACTCCCCTGATAAGCCACCGATGTTGTGCCCTTGGGAAGGCACTTTACACCACAGTGCTTTCTTCTGCAGTTTCATAATTTTTTTACCAAGAACATTAAAAAAACACAAAACAACGTCTCAACTCGTTCATCACGACTCGCGCCCTTACACGACCGATCCCTCCCGTAACCCCAGGAGGAACTATACTGCAAGTTGCCACCAGCCATAAACGCCTCGGCGTTACCCTCACAAATACCCTTTTCTGATCAAACGATATCGACATCATCTCTACCAAGGCTAGACGATCTTCTGGATTGCTATGTGCTATAAGGAAGACGATATCGAAAGACCTACTTCTCACACTATACACAACAATGACAAGCCCAAACCTGGAGTATGCTAGCCCCCGTTGCATGCTTTCCCACTAGCGATTTTACAACTTATCGGGTCCAGTTTTTTAATTTTTTTTTGGCTGGGGGTCGTATCTGTCGTAACATCGGTTACAGGATGTCAAGCAGATACGGGGCGTCAAGCTGATACGGCCCCAGCCAAAAAAACTGGATCCGATAAGTTGAAAAAAACGCTTGTGGGAAAGCCTGCATCGGAGGCTAGAGTATGCAGACATTGTCTGGTCTGGTCTTAACTGAAAACACAAATAACTTCAAGTGGTAGATGTTGCGATCGGATGACGCATTTCTTTGCAGCGGCTGGCGTGGACAGTCCACCACTGGAGGTAACGTTACCAATTTTAGAATTTATTGAATGTATTCCTTTATAAAATGTTATAGTTTTATTGAGAGTCACTACGCTTGTGGAAGGATTGACATAACAGGGAATATCACCTATTCAAGGTGAGAACTCGGAGCAGGCTGTAAGGTTTGATCCACTCACACCTTTACTCTTTTCGATAATTGCGGTGGGGTCTTTAATGTGCCCGAGGTGTGGCTCTTTGGTTGAATTTGTTCAGATCGACAATTAACTTAACACTATATAAAGATACAAGTGCAGCTACTTTACTGTGGTCCTTATCAACAAACATACTAGTAACATGGCAAAACTGGTAGATACAGTCATTGAAATAGGTCGAGGATGTGTGAGACAACATTATACAGAGGTGGTCGGCTGTGTCAGCTGAATGTTTTGAAATTTTCAAAACATTGGGCTGTGCCGGGAGGTCGGTAATGGGTTGGGTGGTAGTTGGGAGTAGGTCGCTAGTGGTCAGGGTGTGTTTGGGGGTCAAATTAATCTAAAACTGGTCAGACTGCTCCAGACCTGTCGCCTCGGTTGGCTGGTGGTCGGGAGCCATGTTTTGCTATGTGTAACCGGGGCTTAACAGAAATACTCCTAACTTTCCCACGGTTCATTTGCATTTTGCTGCCAGCACAGTTATATGTTCCTCTTCTTACAACGTCGTTCAGATATCCCCTGATATATGTAGACCATCTGCAGATGCATAGTTGCTCCCTAAATGTAGAGATTATCTGTGTTTGTGCGATGGAAATTTTCATCATATTTGTCGTTGTGGGACACGCTTTTGCCTTTTTGGCAACGTTCTGGGGCGATGTCTTGCAACCGACATCCGTATGAACCTTTACAGGAATGCGTTACCAGCTCCATTGAAATGTGGATATATAAACGACAAGTCAACGTCATTTTTACATGCATAATTCTTAGAATAATAATGACTCTAGTTAGTATTTTTCGGGCGATCTTTCTTTTACATGGAACTGAAAGTAATTTTCATTACATATTTATTATTATATTATTCTTTATATAAGACACAAGAGGACAAAATGTCTGGGAAAAGTCGTTGCATAATGACTCACACCAAAATTTGCATATCTTCGTTCCCCAATAGATTAAAGCAAAAGATGGAACATCCCAGCAGCATCTATGGACAACACGGAACAAAACATACTGGGGAAAAACCTTACATGTGTGGGGAGTGTGGATACAGAGCAGCTCAAAGGTCAGCCCTGTCCCGACATGTGAGAATCCATACTGGAGAAAAACCCTATAAGTGTGACCAGTGTGACTATTCTGCAGCACAGAAATTCAGCTTGGACCAACACCATGTCACTAAACACACTGGTGACAAACCCTACATATGTGAGGTGTGTGGATACAAGACCGCTAAAAGGTCTAACCTAGTCCAACATGTGAGAATCCATACTGGAGAAAAACCCTACAAGTGTGACCAGTGTGACTATTCTGCTGCGTTTAAACCTGCTCTGGACTACCACCTAAAAGCAAAAAATACTGGGGAAAAACCCTACATGTGTGAGGTGTGTGGATGCAAGACAGTTAACATCTCTAACCTATCCCAACACGTGAGAATTCATACAGGGGAAATGCGCTACAAGTGTGACCAGTGTGATTATTTTGCAGCACGGAAATCCAGCTCGAACCAACACCAGCTTACTAAACACACTGTTGAGAAACCTTACATATGTGAGGAGTGTGGATATAAGACAGCTTACAGGTCTCGCCTAGTCGAACATGTGAGAATTCATACTGGAGAAAAACCCTACAAGTGTGACCAGTGTGACTATTCTGCAGCGCAGAAATCCAACTTGGACCATCACCATGTCACTAAACACACTAGTGAGAAATCTTACGTATGTGAGGTGTGTGGATACAAGACAGCTAATATCTCTCACCTATCCAGACACGTGAGAATTCATACAGGGGAAAAGCCCTACAAGTGTGACCAGTGTGACTATTCTGCAACACGCAAAAGCAACTTGGACCAACACCATCTTACTAAACACACTAGTGAGAAACCCTACGTATGTGAGGTGTGTGGATACAAGACAACTCAAAGGTCTCGCCTATCCCAACATGTGCGAATTCATACTGGAGAAAAACCCTACAAGTGTGACCAGTGTGACTATTCTGCTGCCTTTAAACCTGCTTTGGACCAGCATCGAGTAAAACATACTGGGGAAAAACCCTACAAGTGTGAGGTGTGTGGATACAAGACAGTAAGCATCTCTAACCTATCCAGACACGTGAGAATTCATACAGGGGAAAAGCCCTACAAGTGTGACCAGTGTGATTATTCTGCAGCACGGAAATTCAACTTGGACCAACACCATCTCACTAAACACACTAGTGAGAAACCGTACGTATGTGAGGTTTGTGGATACAAGACAGCTTACAGGTCTCGCCTAGTCCAACATGTGAGAATCCATACAGGGGAAAAACCCTACAAGTGCGACCAGTGTGACTATTCTGCAGCACAGAAATCCAACTTGGACGATCACCATCTCACTAAACACACTAGTGAGAAACCTTACATATGTGAGGTTTGTGGATACAAGACAGCTTACAGGTCTCGCCTAGTCCAACATGTGAGAGTCCATACTGGCGAAAAACCCTACAGGTGTGACCAGTGTGACTATTCTGCAACTCAGAAATCCAACTTGATCCAACACCATCTCACTAAACACACAGGTGAAAACGCCTACATATGTGAGTAGTGTGGATACAAGACAGCTAAAATCTGTAACCTATCCCAACATGTGAGAACTCATACCGTGAGGGGAAAACCCAACAAGTGTCACAGTGTGACTATTCTGCTGCACGGAAATCCAACTTGTTCCAACACTATGTATTGGAACACACTGGAAAGAAGACTTACATATGTGTGGAGTGTGATTACCGTGCCGGCGTTACGGGGGGGGGGGGGGGGGTACAGAGCGGACGATGTCCCGTCCCCCAAAACTAGGTTCGAAAACTCAAGCTATATCTTATCTGTATTTTGTCACAAATTTCCCGCGGGAGCATGTCGCGCCTTTGGCGAAAAATAGGTCTGGGGCGCGTCACATCAAGCTGAAACCCATCTGTTTGTGTTTCTTTTCGAATTGAAAAATTAAGGTTAGCAAAAAAAGGTTGGCTTGATTATGAAATCTTCGCGGTCAGGAAAGATGACCAAAACTGAACACACAGAGCATGGTATACCGAATAATACATTTTTCTCTTCATTTTTGTTCTTTCACATCTTCTTCTTTGGAATCGAATTTGGAATGCGACATAAGTATCCAATTTTCCTAAATTTGAATTTAACAGCACATTTTTTTAACGGATCGACATGGCCTAATCACTTCCGAGTCGTGCCGTTAAACATGACACCAGCTTCGACCCCGTTAAACTTTAAACTTCAACATGCACGTTCCCGGATGTTGGAGTTACGAGAAGCATACTTCTTTCGATGGAAAGTAGTAAACTGAGATTAAGGCTGATTGATTGAACGGTTATATTTTGCAATCGCATATAGATTCTAAGTCTCGACCTGGGACATCGACATCTCACGTTTATATCCACCCTAACGGACCTTAAAGAGGCCTTAGATAGTCGGCGAGAAACTTTCCCCGGGTTGCGTTAGTGCGAAATGGTAGAGGCGAAAATTACGCTTCCATCGGGCTCTAGTAGTGTAAGTGATGAATAGGTAAATACACTAGTATCGAAAGATGTTTTTGACCTTAGAACTAGTAACTGCGGTATACGTGATACATTTAACTCGACATATTTAATTATTGATATACTTAGATTCATATACTTAACTCATGACTGTTTTAAATTTTATCCAGTTGCTTGAGTTATCATTTATGGCGTTATTATTTTTCTTATTACCTGGATGTCTAACCTTAATCACCGTTTTCATATACTTGTACATAGGTTAATTCCTTTGTATCCAGGTGATTGCTTGCATGACTTGTATAGTTGTAGAAGACCTAACGAAAGTCGCTGTACTTTTGTTGTAGAAGACCTAGCGAAAGTCGCTGTACTTTTGTTGTGTCAATAAAGATTGTTGATAGTTGTTATTTATTTTAATTGAATTGTATTGATTGAAGTTCTCAGTAGTGCATTATACTGGGGGACGTTGGGTTGGAGATTTGTTTGGTCGCATCTTTTCAGGGTGGCGGAATTATGTACCCGGGTGGAATTATGTTAGCTGATGTTACATAGGTTAAAAGGTGTCATTGACTTAAGAATAAAGTGTATTGATTGAAGTTCGCAGTGGTTCGAATAACTAACATGTAGTTTGATCTGAGTGATTGTCAGGAGGGAAAGCCCATTTCGGACTCCTTATGGTTATTTTACTATCTCCAATGTTCGTTACTGTTCCATCAACTCTCGAGTGGATTACGACGTGGTTTGCCGTTAAGCTCCCCTTTCCACTAGTAGTCCATGGGCCAAACAGATTTTTGGTACCACCGAGAGGGACAAGTGCTATCATGGATTTTTGGTATCTGCAGTAACCAAAGTTAATTATAAGCCATTATAATCATCTTCCATGAGCAGCTTTCCCTGGCCAAGTCTTGATGATGCCTGGAATTCATAAGTATCCAAAATGGCTTGTTTAACAGCGTTCCTGTGAGAAAATGCTATATTTCACCGTTTCCATGGCAACTGTTATAGACATCTGCGTAACTGTATTTCAAAATGTGTTCAAATGTACTTAACAGGTCTTTGTATGATATAAACGTATAGAAAAACCCACGAAATATGGTTGATATGCATTGAAACCACATTGAATAACTTGAACGTTGACGTTTTGTCCGTTCTATGGCATTGAGTGACGTCACTATATCATGTGATAATTCCTATAAAGCTGAACATTTGACATCGTTATCATGCAATGTGATAAAGTAGAGGAATCAACCTTTTCAAAAAAGAAGGTCTCCCTTTGTCCCTCTGTTTGGTACCAAATTGCTATTTTGACCCTATCTAGTTGATTCCTGAGATAATGACACATAATGTCTGTCGACTTCCCCGTAGGATGCATGCATTATTGGGACAAACTGTAATACCCTAGTCCCCCTTCTATCTACGTGTATAGTGTATGATAGATATCAGGCAGGGGACTGCCGACAGTTCAGTAACTGTTCACTAACCCTTTCCTGTAGGATCGACATCAGTTGTTGTGAAACCGATTGGGATCAAAATGAGCTGTGAGTATCTTACATATGTTACGAATTATTTCTAATGTTAATTTGAATACTGTAAATGGATTTAAGTTAACGTGATTTATATTTCGGAGTAGGGGAAACTGGCGTGTTCGCGGTGGTTTCAAGTTCGCGTTTGAAACAATAGTAGTGCCACAGTCATAGGTGGACAAATTTCGCGGTCACCTAAGGTTTAAGGCCCGCGCTGAAGAGTTCACCGTGAAAGTAAAACCACCGCAAACAGTTCTGCATTTTACAGTATATGGATGACATCCACAAACGCATCAATTTTTGTAGCCTCCCTTGCAGACTCCTCCCGACAAGGCACGTTTTTGGCTGCCTCGTCCTCGTCCGGTCCGTTTAAACTAAGGCCAAGGGTATACATGTATACGTATACATATATCTCCTTCGTCTTTTATCCCTTAGTCTAGATATCTGAACGTTGGGGCACCACACAATATCTGGACATGGATAGATGTGAAATTATCAAAGTGATGACTTAATTTGCATAATCAATGAGAAAATATTAATGTTCCATATTTCTAATTAACGGGAACTTCATACTTGTGGCACATGAAGGTTTCGTGAAGGTTAACATAGTAAGATGTAAATCATGCAAATGAGGACCTACTTTGCATCATCTTCACTTCGCCGGTGTGTTTTTTAAACACCACTCTTGTTCTGTCTGACTCTCTGTCTGTCTCTCTGTTGGGCAGGCCCTTTGTCTGGCCATCTGGCTTCCTGTCTGGCTAGTTGTCTGTCTCTCTGGGTTTCTGTCTGTCTGACCCTCTGTCTAAATCTCTGTCTGGCTCTCAGTCTGTCTGTCTCTCTGTCGGGCAGGCCCTCTGTCTGTCCGGCTCCGTGTCTGGCTTGGTCTCTGGCTGTCTAGTTTTCTGAATGTCTGACCCTCTGTCTGACCCTCCGTCCGGTTCGCTCTCTGTCTGTCCGGCTTCCTGGTCGGCTGGTTTTCTGTCTGTATGACTCTCTGTCTGGCTCTCAGTCTGGCTAGGTCTCTTCTGGTTTTCAGTCGGTCTGCCCCTCTGTCTTACCCTCTGTCTGGCTCTCTGTTGTGCGGGCCCTCTGTTTGGCACTCTGAATGACACTCCGTCCGTCCGGCTCCCTGGTCGGCTGGCTCTCTGTCTGTCTGACTCTCTGGCTCCCTGCCTGGGTCTCTGTCGGGCATGCCCTCTGTCTAGCTAGGTCTCTGTCCATCTTGTTTTTAGCCTGTCTGACCCTCTGTCTGACTCTGTTTGGCTCTTTGTCAGGCTGACTTTCTGTCTGTTTGGTTTTAGTCTGTCTTACCCTCTGTCTGACTCTCTGTCGGGCCGACCCTCTGTCTGTCTGGTTCTCCGTCTAGCTCCCTGTCTCTCTGGTTTTCTGTCTGCCTGACCTCCTGTCTGACTCTCTGTCTGGCTCTCAGTCTGTCTTGCTCTCTGTCGGGCAGGCTCTCTGTCTGTATGACTCTTTGTCTGGCTCCCTGTCTAGCTAGGTCTCTGTCCGTCTGGTTTTCTGTCTGTCTGACCCACTGTATGACTCTCTTTCTGGTTCTCTGTTTGGTTGACTCTGTCTGAATGGCTCTCTGTCTGTCCGGCTCCTTGGTCGGCTGGCTCTCTGTCTGACTCTCTGGCTCCCTCCCTGGCTAGGTATCTGTCTGTCTGGTTTTTAGTCTGTCTTACCCTCTGTCTGACTCTCTGTCGGGCAGGCCCCTGTCTGTCTGGTTCTCCGTCTAGCTCCCTGTCTTTCTGACCCCCTGTCTGACTCCCTGTCTGTCTGGCTCTCTGTCGGGCAGGCTCTGTCTGCATGACTCTTTGTCTGGCTAGGTCTCTGTCTGTCTGGTTTTCTGTCTGTCTGCCCCTCTGTATGACTCTCTGTCTGGTTCTCTGTTTGGTTGACTCTGTCTGAATGGCTCTCTGTCTGTCCGGCTCCCTGGTCGGCTGGCTCTCTGTCTGGCTCCCTGCCTTGCTAGTTCTCTGTCTGTCTGGTTTTCTGTCTGTCTGACTGTCTGTCTGGCTCTCAGTCCGTCTGGCTTTTTGTCGGGCAGGCCCTCTGTCTGTCCGGCTCCCTGCAGCTGGTCGGCTTGCTCTCCGTCTGTCTGACTCTCTGTCTTGTTCTCTGTCAGGCTAGGTCTCTGTCTATCTGGGTTTTATTCTGTCTGATCCTCTGCCTGACTCTCTGTCTGGTTCTCTGTCAGGCTGAGTTTCTGTTTGTTTTTTGTCTGTCCGACTGTCTGTCTCTCTTTCGGGCAGGCTCTCTGTCTGTCTGGTTGTCCGTCTGGCTCCCTGTCTTACAAGGTATCTGTCTGTCTGTCTGACCATCTGTCTCGCTCTCTGTCGGGCAGGCTCTGTCTGTATGACTCTGTGTCTTGCTCGGTCTCTGGCTGTCTGGTTTTCTGTCTGTCTGACCCTCTGTCTGACTCTCTTTCTGGTTGGCTCTCTGCCTGAATGGCTCTCTGTCTGACCCTATGTCTGCCTTTTTATTTGTCTAGCTCTCTTTTGCCTGGCTCCCTCTGCCTGATTCATTGTCTGTCTGGCTCTCCGTCTGTCTCATAAACTGCAATGGGAGGCTTTGTGTATATCCATGTCTGTTTATAGATTTGTTTTTGAAAAATAAATAGATTAATACGCTATCTACATTCCAAATGTCTTTACGATCCTTCAACCCCTTTTTGAGTACATGTAATTCTCCTTGAAAATTTGAAACGAAATCAGATCTTGCAGTTCATAAAAAGCCAAACCTACACGACTTACTCTCCCTCCCAAGAGCTATCTGCGACAGTATAAAATCATGACCATAGGATTTTCACAAGATATCAAAACCAGAAGTTCCGCTGTAGTGACATAGCGAGCCGCATTTCCAGGTCTCAAGAAGACTTACTCATACACCAAGCATGAAGACAATCTATCTAGGCATTATTGAGTTATCGTTTTTACAGACGGAAGGACACATAGATGAACGATGACGAAAACATAACCTTCTCGGCGAAGGTAATGAAAATGATAAAAAAATAGCTATCTAACGTTGGGTAACCTAAATTCGGGATTTTTCCGATAATGGTTGACTGAAATCAATCTAGCAGAACAATAAACCATCCTTTTTTTTCTATTATTCTGTCAGTATCATGTACTATCTTTGCACTAACCATATATATGGTAGATTTTGTCTCTAGTCGTGCTGACACCATAATATTTCAACTTGAAACTACCGTCCGCCGCACGCACAATTACGGTGCTGTCGGACAGGGGGGCACATTAATTCGGGAGAGAAGATTCGTCTTGAATATCTTACCGCTAATCACATTTTATACAGCAGCTATTCGTTCTATCCTTGGCTTGAGGAGAGTGCTATGGATATAGACGTGTCCAAGTAAAAAAAATACACGAAAAAACGGCCGTACCGCACACATCAGGCCAGTTCCGGAACAACCCGTGTGTTGAGTCGGTAGAACTTCACTCAAAGTCGGCCCATCGTCATCATCGGGCAACGTGTAACGTTACATTATTCATGGGAAGTTAGCTGGATGCCGTAGCAATGGTAATACTACTATGTCCATGTGTTCCTTGTTGTGTTAGGAGCAAACTTTGAGGAAAACATCTTCCTCAGTCCACTATCACACGCAGCATTTAGACAAAAAGTGTACCTCACAAACCTTTGTCGTCTGCTTGACAACAGGATTCTGGTTAACAATATGGCGGCGGGAAAATACACGTGCCGTAGGTTGTAGCAACAGAGAGGAGTTTTGATGATTGATCACACTTAGAATCCAGTTGCAGGTTAGAAAAAGAGATTGTAATAAGTTGTCTTATAAATAATTGTGTTTAGCAGGCAGGAGATGTGACATTTGTCTTATAAACCAGCGAACAACCGTGCTGGGTGATTCTCCCACGAAGCCCCCAGACTCTGTCAATAAGGGACGGAGAGTTTTTGACGTCGCCAACTTCTAATGCATGGTTATCGAAGCTTTTCAGCCAGTGTTCTGAATACGTTAGTCTATCTGCTTTGCATTGCTGGCGTTATAACTGATTTTGCATCTAGCACATATCCCTAAATACCCCGTTTTCGAAATATCCCGACTTTAAGTACCCCACGAATTTAGGTTACCCAACGTTACCACTTAAAAATCATGACAGGAGATATAAAAAATACCGCCGCAGTACCTTAGAAAGTTGCTGGGGGGGGGGGGGGGGCAAGGGTCTAATGGCGTCGATGTCTCATTAAGACCTACCCACATATCAACCATCAAGAGTCCACCTAGGCATTCTTGAGATAGCGTGTTCACGCACAGAAAGATACACACACAGACACACACTTCCCAAAATACAATCAAGAAAATCTGCCCAGGCTCCTGGACTTATCGTGTTCCCAGACAGACACATGCTACCCAAAACATAACCGTCCTAGAGAAGGTAATGGAAGCCCTAACTTTACTTCCTGGTAGGTAGTCTTCGCCGTAGTCAATGATAGAACCATGTGGAGTCATGTGGCGCAAGCGGTAGAGCGCGCGGCTGTCAAACAATGGGACCCGGGAACTAATGCCAGGTTGTTCCCAAAGACATGTCCGAACTTGCGCCCCGAAGTTGTGCCATTGGGAAAGGCTCTTAACACGACTCAGGTGTAAATGAGTACCTAGCTCATACAGGGTTAGGGACGTCCCTCGGATAGGACGTTAAATGGAGGTCCCGTGTTTGGGGAGAGCCACACCCCGCGCACGTAAAAGAACCCACCAAACCTTTCGAAAAAGAGTAGGGGCATGCCCCGGTGTGCGATGGTCCAAATCCTTCTGTCTGGAGTTGGTGATTCACTACAAATCACCCGGATGGAGGCCTGGCGAACCTCCATCTCGTATCAGCCAAGCGTAGCAGATTCATCAACAAGTTGATGTTGGCTACCTAACTCAAAGAAGAACCATCAATAAATCAATCAAACAAACTTTATTGCACAACAAATGTAACAGGTACAATGTATGGCAGGTTCTTAACCATATCCAGACGGGAGGGGGGGCTAAAAGTGCCCGCGCCAACTTTGACATCGTATAACTGCCGAACGACATACGCTATGACTACCAAACTTGGTGACTTTTCCTCAAATTTAGTTGGCAACAATATTATGATGATTGTGTAAGTTTATAATTTTTCGTGTTGCCATGGCAACGGGTTTCTGAAAGGCATTATATGCAAAAATCACTGATTTTTTAAAAACAATATTGCTTAGGTTTTTTTGCTCAACCACACTAGTTTTCATACATGTTTAGCATCATATGTAATTAAATGTAACTTTCATGATTTAATATTCATAATTTATGCTAATTTGATGACGTAATCGGTCAAAATCCAAGAAGGCGGACCATAACACTATTTTAGGTATCAACAGGCTTTTTCGCCTTCAAAATCATCACTACGTGGCATTTTCTTTACCAGAAACATTTAGAATAACGTTTCTAGTCTATTTTTAGTTTTTTTGAAATTTCAAAATGGCCGATCCAAGATGGCGGATCCCAAAGGGTCGCTAACAACACGTGACGTCATTTAATGACGTCATTTTGACGTCAACATAATAACGATTTACGTAATATGTCTTGGTATACCTTAAAATCAACAATACATACTATTTTGTTTGATACCTTTAGATATTACGGGAATTCCCTCTTTAGCCAATAAAATCACATCAATGACGTCATACTAGTAATAACGTCATATTACATAACCAAAATTCCAGGAATTATAAGACTTTACATGAACATCACTCCCTGGAAATTTGGGAAGGATACATCATACCGTTCAGAAGCTATGAGGGGGGGCCGAATAAGCCCCGTCCCAGATATCCCAAAAAAGCCCAGTCTGGATAGGGTTAAGCAGTACTACATATCAAGACATATATGCTTTGCCTATAACAATGTTGATGAGTTCTACAAGACTAAACACTATGCTATCAAATATGCGTGATACAGTACATATATATAGGGAACATGGATTGCATGATAATACACAGGAAACACAGTTTACATCAATTGCCTGTAGCTGTGTCAGAGATGATACGATTTCCTTGAAAATGTACAACGAAATTACATTGGGACATGACATAGGTAGATTAAAAGTCTCTGAGGTTGTCTTAGATGAACATGATAACTATCACAACACAGAAAGGCAATGGATAGCTGATTGACAAACTTCACAACTATACATGCTCCCTCACCAATACTTTATTTCCCTCTGAAGTAACACGTCTGCAATGCCGAATTTTAACTAATAGAATTCACTACAACCAAGAACTTTATGCAACATGTATATGTCCTTGTTACAACAAAATGAAAACCATCATCGTCATCCACTAGTTTCTGCATCTGCAGTTGTGGCTGCATTCAGTCTTTCTTCATCTTCCTCCACTGTGTCTTGTAGTCCAAGATGGCAGCCGTTCTCACCTGAGCTGTCATCATTACTTTATATTCCTCAATTTTTACCTTCATAAACTCACCATCGGCCGCAAATCATACCTGAATCCGGAAGTTGAGTATCTACAGGTCTGCTATTTGTGAGAAAACTGGACGATCGACTCACCTGTTCTGAGAAATTTACCTGAGGCCTTGCAACAACAAAGGACGCTGTACCGACGCCATAGCAACAACAAACGACGCTACATTTTGTAGCTTCTCACAAGCGGAATCACCGCAGCGGGCTCCCTTAGTGGAGCCCCCGCCGGTAGGTCTCTTACTGTGCAGCATTCACTCTATTTGTCACATAGTTTGTGTTGTCTTCTGCTGTTTTATGACCCTTGCTGCCTAGATTTTCCATTGTTGTTTCAGCGACCCCCCTCCCATCGCTAAGAATCAGAATGGCGCCAAAAAAACCTCCAGAAGACGACCATGTTTCACTCTCGATGGTTAAAGAACTGCTAGAATTACAGGAGAGGAACTTCAAATCATTTTTGGATACTATTGTGGAATCAACACACAAGCGAATGGACAACTTGATTCGTGAAGTACAAGAGATCAAAGACAGCCTGCACTTCACTCAGAAGGAAACTGACGACACCAAGTCTACCCTACGTGACCATGAACATCACGTCAAGGTTATTGAAACTGAAATATCCCAAATCAAAGTAGATCTACAGGCACACCAGAACAAAGCAGACTACCTAGAAAATCAGTCTAGGAGGAACAACATCCTGATTGATGGAGTCCCCGACGCCAGGGATGAAACTTGGAGCCAATGCGAGCAAAAAGTGAAAAGTCTCATGAAGGAAAAACTGAAGCTTGATCCCATGAGCATAGAGATTGAGAGAGCTCACCGGAATGGTAGATTCCAAGATGGTGGTCGGCCGCGCTCTATCGTAGCCAAGCTCTTAAGATTCAAAGACAGAGACACAATCGTCCAGCGAGCTAAGTACTTGAAGGGAAGTAACATCTACATCAACGAGGATTTCTCCGAGATGGTACGCCAGAAGAGGAAAGAGCTCATCCCGAAGATGAAAGAGGCCAGAGAAAGAGGAGACATTGCATACCTGAAATTCGACAAGCTCATCATCCACCCCCCAAGAGAACCTCACAGAGTAGAAATACCTGATCGCCGAAGTACAAGATCTGACTCCAGACACACCAGACAAGACGGAAATCCCTGAACTGCCCTCGGAACTTAAATAAGTTAAGTCTGATACAATTGCCATAATTGTATAATACTATATACGCTACATTACAAATACTTTATCTATGACTATGACTACCCCTGAAACAAACAAAAAACAAGGAATACAAACTTCAGGTAAGTACATCTTTGATAATGACAATTTGATTTTTGACCCTTTCTTATTAAATAACACAAAATATACAGATAACTGGGACCCTGACGTAAATCTTTTAAGAAACCCTACAGACAATTCGTGCCAGTATTTCTCAGAAAACTCGTTTTCCACTTTGTGCAATACACTACCCAAGAATACATTTTCAATTCTACATCTTAATATTAGAAGCCTCCCACGTAACCACGATCATTTCGTGCATTATCTGTCCAATATTCGCCATGAGTTTTCCATCATTGGTCTCACCGAGACATGGCTACAAGATTCCACCTCACATCTGTATGATATACCTAATTACACTTCTATACATTGTTGTAGATCTACCAGAATGGGTGGGGGAGTGTCCATCTTATTACACGAGAGCATGCAATTCATAGAACGTAAAGATCTTGCTATACAAGCAGAAAATGGACAAATTGAATCAATGTTTATAGAAATCCCCGCATCTTCATTGACAACGGCAAAGAGCCTTATAATAGGCTGCATTTATCGGCCCCCAAATTCGGATATAAAAACATTCATAAGTAACCTTACCCTGACCTTAGATGCTATCGATAAAGAAGGCAAAAACTGTTATTTGATTGGCGATTTCAATCTTGATCTTCTAAAAAGTGAAAATCACTCATTAACTGCGGACTTCCTAAATACTTTGTATTCGTGTAGTTATTTTCCAACTATCACTAAACCGTCAAGAATAACAAAAACCTCAGCGACATTGATAGATAACATATTGACGAATTCTTTAACGAGCCCATGCACATCAGGTCTCCTTGTTACAGATATATCTGATCATCTTCCAATATTCCACATTATAGAATATGTATGTAATAGAGACAAGAAAATTGAATATGAAAAACGCAAGTGCAGGAAATTCAATAGAAAAAATATTGATAGTTTTAAACATGTTTTATCCGAGGAAACTTGGGATTGTGTACAAAACAACACAAATGCAAATTCTGCTTATTGTGACTTCATGCAAATTTTTAATTCACACTTTGACACATGTTTCCCCCTATCGAACTCTACAGCAAAGCAAAATCTAGGCATCGACAAGCCTTGGTTTACTACAGGTCTCCGCAAGTCCTCTAAAATGAAAAATAGACTCTACAAGAAATATTTAAAAAATCCTACACCAACAAAACTGCATAGTTACAAATCGTACAGAAACAAATTCAACAGGCTGATTCGTAGTTGCAAAAGGAAATATTACCAAGACCAATTTACAGCTGCATCCACTAACATACGAAAAACCTGGAAACTAATTAATGAAATTATGAACAGGAAAAAGGCAACTAATATTCTTCCGAATAAATTTATTGATGGGGAATTGGAGGTATCTGATCCAAAAGCCATAGTAGACAAATTTAATGATTTTTTTGTAAACATTGGCCCCTCTCTTGCAAAAGAAATTGATGAAACAGATATTTCTCCTGAGTCATACCTTTTAAATTCGTACCCACCTATAAGCTCTTTTGAAGAACCCACCGCAACGGAAATCCATGATATAATTATGAATTTAAAAAACGCAGCTCCTGGCCAAGACGAAATAAGTGCCTTGCTGTTAAAACAGATTGTTCCCGAAATTCTAGAGCCAATAACACATGTTTTTAAGACTTCTCTGAGAAACGGAGTAGTGCCAGCAGACCTTAAAATAGCCAAAGTTATACCATTGTACAAAGCCGGAGATCCGTGTGTTTTCACCAATTATCGTCCAATATCAATCTTACCGGCCTTCTCAAAAATCTTGGAAAAATTAGTTTATAAACGGATTGTGAATCACCTTGAAATCAATAATATATTATATGCGCATCAATATGGATTTCGAAAAAAATACTCGACATATATGGCACTCTTGCAACTTGTTGACAAAATCACCACATCCTTAGAAAATAACGAATACACGATAGGAATATTTCTTGACCTTTCCAAAGCATTCGATACAGTAGATCACAACATACTTCTCAACAAACTATTCACCTATGGATTTACCGACTCTGCCCTTCGTTGGCTAAAAGACTACTTAACTAACAGAAAACAGTTCGTCTCTAATAGAAATAATATTTCCTCCCAAAATGTCTTAACATGTGGCGTACCACAAGGATCCATTCTTGGTCCCCTCTTGTTTTTAATTTATGTTAACGACTTGGCATCAGTATCAAATAAATTATTTGCTCTGTTATTTGCAGATGATACAAACTTATTTATGTCCCACAAAAATTTTGACACGTTAGTAACATCTATGAATAATGAATTGTATAAGATAAATCAATGGTTCAAGGCAAATAAATTGTCCCTTAACGTAAAAAAAAACTAATTTTATTATCTTTGTAGGAAGGAACAAGAAATACGATAAAGAAAAGGCTAGGATCTATATTAATGACAATGCTATCAATCAAGTAAGTCACACCCGTTTTTTAGGCGTAATTATAGACGAGAAACTTTCATGGAAGAACCAAATTGATTTTGTTTGCAAAAAAATTTCCAAAAACATAGGCATCATTAGAAAAGTCAAGTCTTTGCTGTCACGAAACATATTTATGGTTCTTTATTACAGTTTGATTTACCCTTATCTAACTTATTGCAACATAATTTGGGGTAGTACGTACACAACATCCATCAATCCTGTTTACCTCCTTCAAAAGCGCTTTGTACGAATAGCAGCCAATGCGTCATTCACAGCACACACAGCAGCTCTGTTTCGTGATTTAAATGTTATGACTGTATTTGACATCAATAAATTTCAAATTGCCTTATTTGTCCATAAAATTGTCCATAATAGCTCTTCCCTACCTGAACAATACAAAGGTCTTTTAAATTTCAACTCAGATATCCATCACCACTATACGAGACAACATAATCTTTTAAGATCAATTAAGACAAAAACTACTCAAAAACAACATACAATAATGTTTAGAGGCCCCACCGTATGGAACAATCTCAGCCAAATTCTACAGTCCTGCTCGTCTTTACCTAGTTTCAAAAAACTTTTAAAGATAGATGTCATAGAACATCCAAGTATTACTTTCTCCTGATTTGTTTGTTTTCCTTGTTTTCCACTTTTCCTTTGGTATCTGATGACAAAATAATTCATGTGATTGTTATTTTTGTATAATTTTGACCTATTTCTTTATAAATTGTTATTCATTATAATACTTATTATGTTTACAACTCAAAATTTACTTTGTAGATCCTCTTCTTTTCATTTGTTTCATTAGGATTTATGTTAAAATTCCAATTTCTTCTTTCGTTAGTTTTTCTTAGTTTCGATGATATATAATTTTGTAAAAATCCCATTTGAGTAGTTTAGGGGAGGCCCCCGAAAAGCCGTATAGGCTTCTGGCCTCTCCTGCATGTATTCTTTACTTATTTCTCTTTGTTTTATATTGTACATATGCGAAGAAACAATAAACAATAAACAATAAACAATAAACAATAGTCCTGAAGGAGAATCATAGAAGAGAAAGAAAGAAAGAAACGTACAAGGTATCAACGAAGTTATTCTGTTTTCTTTTAATTAATGGCAAAATTGCCTATATTGAATAAATTTGCATCAAGAGTCCTAGAACCATAATGTTCCACCGTGGCCATAGAACAACATGCCTAAAATGATCAAGGTACTTCAAGCTATCATTCTATGATAGTGAACTAAATATATACTGGGTGTGCTATGAGATAACTAGTACTTTTTCTTTCAGGTTTCTCCTCCTTGATTATTGCATTTTACTTGCATCTTACAAGAACCATTAGTCTTTCAGTAGACGAAAAATTTCACTGGTTTGCGAATACTAAATGTTAAAGAAAACAGTTGCAAGGTTATAGTTATCAATATCCTCGAGATTAGGTTGATAAAAAAAGGAACAGTTTGTCTACTTCAGGAAAATGAACAGCTGTGTTTGTGCGTTCAGCAGCAGGGACATGTGTGGTTGTATGTATGAGAGCTGTGGTGTTCAGGACCAAGGACAGGTGTTGTTGTATCTATGAAAACTGTGTTGTTCAGCACCAAGGACAAGTGTTGTTGTATGTCTGATAGCTGTGTTCTTAAGCACCAAGGACAGGTGTGGTTGTATGTATGGCAGCTGTGTTGTTCAGCACCAAGGACAGGTGTGGTTGTATGTATGACAGCTGTGGTGTTCAGCACCGAGGACAGGTGTTGTTGTATGTCTGACAGCTGTGGTGTTCAGAACCAAGGACAGGTGTGGTTCAATCAATCTTTATTCTGAAATCAACATTGCAGGTGTGTCTGACGACACACCTGAATTACATTAGATTTCTTACAGAAGTATGTTAAAAACATTCCAATAGACCAGATTTAAAATAATTATCATGCGACGAACGAGGACAGACGAATATAGCTTTAAAGTAGGTTTTGAATGTCTCTCAAAGTCCTCATAACAAACGAGTCACTGTGACGTTTGGTCCTACTAAGTGGTAGTTTGTACATGTGTCGGGTTTCCCTGTTCCTTAGATTATGGTCAGGCTTCTTTCTAGGTGGGAGGAAGACATTGCAGGGGTGGGAGGGGTCTCTTAGAATTCTCTGAAGTTCACTACGTGACGCATCCCCTCTCCTAGACTCCAGGGTTGGCCGGTGGTCATAAGGAACTCCACATATCCTCAAACACATCTTCTGAATTCTCTCCAACTCGTTTGACAGACAGCGTGGAAGGCCGGCCCAGACAGGGGACCCATACTCTAACACAGGTCGGATAAAAGACCTGTAGATTTGCACAAGTACATCAGTGGGTAGGGCAGCACGCCTGGCTACGCGTAGGTAATGTATGCGCGGTTGGACCTTAGTTAGCGTGTACTCAACATGAGGTCCCCATGTAAGGTCGTTGCTGATCACAATTCCAAGAAGCTCTCGACGGGCTTGCCGTTTAAGGTAAGTGGAGGGGGTGATACAGGGCTACGGCGACAGCTGATGACCATGTCTTTTGTCTTCTTGGCATTAGCGCTCATGCTAAATGACTTTGCCCAGACGTTGACTTCGTCAAGTGCCACTTGCATGAGACCCGGCATGGAGGCCATCAGAAACTCCGAGTTGGTGAGATCATCAGCGTATTTTACTGGTGTGATGCTGGGTGGGATTCCCTGATCAAGACTGTTCATGGCAATAATAAAGAGAGTCGGTGAGAGAATTCCCCCCTGAGGTGTGCCTGCGAGAACGGGTCGGGCTTCAGAAATGCTCATCCCCCATTTCACACGTTGGACACGATCGCTCAAGTAGCTGCTCAGACACCGCCAGAGGTCCAGTCTGATCCCCATGTGTGACAGGCAGTGGAGGAGGCTGCCGTGATCTATAGTGTCAAAAGCGCGAGTAAAGTCAATAAACGCAGTGTGCACATCCAATTTAGGAACACTGTTTACCGCGTTGTACCAGGACTGCGTCATGTAAATGAGTGCTGATACTGTTGACCGTCCCCGTCTAAACTCGTGCTGGGAATCATGGATTAGATAATTCGTGTCCTGTAGCAGGAGGTCACGAAGAAACACCTCGAGCACCTTGCCAAAGCTGCTGGTCAGGGAGATGCGTCTGAATTCCTCTGGTCCCTTTGGCTTTGGTGTCTTCGGTACGGGTACCACCAGTTCTTCTTTCCATTCCATGGGGAAGACACCCTGTTGTAAACATGCATTGTAGATGTTGCACATTACTGGCGCAAGTTCCTCATGAAAGTTAGACAGCACCCAAGGCGGGATGTGATCTCCACCGGTAGCCTTGCGGGGGTTCACCCTTTTCAGTTGAGCTTTTCGGTGCATCTTCTGTGAAAAAAGTTACCTAAACTTTTGACCATGCATATATCAATCCACAATAGTGGATGTAAATGACTGTAGACATGAGTGAGAAACATCCAAATCATCTTCTTTCCTTCTCGTTGATGTTTGTTCAGGTTCCTTCTGCTCGGAGACCTCACAGAGAAGGATGCTGCGAGCGAGGATGGAGAGACTGCGCGGGCCATCCTCGTGGCCCCTGCCAACGACCTGGCGAATGTCAACGAGGAAACCTCGGCTGAGGTCTCCGAGACAACCCGCCAGCCGTCCGTGCCCCCCACACCCCTGGAGGTCGCTGGGTCGTGCGGCATCAGTAAGCTGACCAGCAGTGTGGAGGAGCTGGCCAAGGCCATGAAGAACGAGCAGGAGGTGTCCGATTACACCCTGCTGGCCAAGGTGCTGGACAGGCTGTGCCTTGTCCTGTACGTCATCAGTATTGCCGTGGCCGTGCCCATGGTCATGTATCTGAGCAAGTAAAAATAGTGTTGACACTCGGGGACTGTGTAATAAACACACCGAAACACCATCACTGAGTCGAACTTATTATCATTATTAAGTGATTTAACTCTGAAAAATGTGCATGAACAGCCATGGCTACCCAACAAGCATGCGGCTGTTACAAAGGGTTAATACTTTTATTGGGAAGTAGTAACCCCTAAGTGGAACAAGCCTATGGTGCATTTAAAACAGACAAGAATTTTTATTCAGTTTTAACTTATTTATTTATTTATTCATGTACATTATCTATTCATCTAAGCAGGAAAGACAGATGGTCTAGAGGCGTTTTCAGCGTGTAATTGGGGAAGTCCCCAAATTAGGTTAGTGAGCGACCTTCTTGTAAATATTTTGCACCTCAAATCTAAGATGGAGAAGCTAGTCTAAGAATACTGCCATATTTCAGCTGCAAACTCACTTGAAGTTCATAGAATAGACATGATTGATGAGATTGGATTGTAAACACACAAAAAAACACAAGAAACCAAACTGTAACAATTTTATTTACAATTTTATTTACAATTTTATTAGGTACTGAGTGTACTTGTATCCATCAGTTAAACTATGTTGGAAGGACATATACATGTATGTACAATCAGATATGTACAGTCAGGGCTGCCTAACTAGCCAGAGCCTATTACAAAGGACTAGCAATGCTGACAGAGAAAAATGAAAAAGAAAATATCCAGCTGTTTCATGTAAACTACTGTTTCCTGATCTGTATAACATTATGCATCCTTAGGATGTTCTATTATATTGTGTGCAATCATTATACCCCATGTATGTTGATTTGATCATTTGGATGACATCCGCGCGCTCATCAATTTTCGTCCGTTTCCAAAAAGAAAAACGTTTTCGGCCATACTGTAAATCATACATAGCAGCTGGAAAAGGAGAAAATATAACGTTATGCTGTGAATTGCAAAAAAAAAAGGAAAACGTATACTACATCGTAGAATGCCCAAGTCAATTCCAAAGTCAAAGAAGAAGATGTGAAAGAACAAAAATGAAGAATCTATTATTCGGTATACCATACCCTGTGTGTTTAGTGTTGTTCATCTTTTCTGACCACGTAGATTTCATAATGAAGGCAACTATTTTTTACAAACTTTTTTTTTATTTGCACGCTCGCATCAGTTTTCAGGTTCCCAGAGGATGTCATCCATATAATCAAATGAACATGGCCTTACCGGTTTAACCGGAGAATGTGTGTGTAACTATCATTTTAGAATAACTGATTATATAGATATCATTTTAAAATTATTGAAGCAACAATATTTAAAGTTTAAGACAGCCTGTAACCCATACATGATGAAGATGAACAACAACGAACGGAGGGGTTTGTCTGATTTTATTCGTGCATGCTTACCATTCTCTTCATGCCTTACTGCATTGTTAAAAAGCGTTGAGTTTTTAATAAAACATTGCAAAAAATGGGCGTCTGTAAATATTGTACCGCAAAGCATACTGTCCGCGTGCGCGTGTGTCTGTATGTGTGCCTGTGCGTTTGTGTGTCTGTATGTGCGTGTGTGCTCGTGTGTCTGTATATGTGTTTGTGTACATGTATGTGTGTCTGTATATGTTTTTGTGTGCATGTATGTGCGTATATATGTGTACATACGTGTAAAAAGGATGCTGCCACCGGCACCTTATATAAAACACAATTGTTGTAGCTTAGACAGAGATGCACATAATCGTGTGCGACTTACAGTACAGTACAGGTATATGTATTATAAAGCATTATACGTTTTGCTCCATCATCCTTTGTGACCACATTGAGACATGCATAACCTCAAGGTCACAAACTGCCAACATTGTTCGTGAAGCCGGCCGCGACACATGTTGGCAGTTTGTGACCTTGAGATCATGCATATACCAATGTACAGACAGAGGGTGATGGAGCACAAACTGCAAAGCGTTATAATATCTCTGTTGGACTGCACTGTACCTACTAGTAGATAACTGGCACATGATTGTGCGCATCTCCGTCTAAGCTACGTTAGAAATATCTAATAGAAGAGATTTTGAGAAGGATGTTGTAAGCATATATCCGTTGCCTGTTTGCACAGTCCTTGGTGAGACGACTTATCATACACATGTTTGGCATGTTGTACGCATACCAATTACCATTCTCCTTAATTAGCTAAAGATCGACCTCGCGAAACATAAAATTGACATAAACTAACGGTACGCGTTCCTTAAGAGTCATAATGTTTTTAGGACAGACTGGTCTAAAAAGCAACTGGACACACACACATTACCTCACACACGCACGCACGCACAACACACACACACACACACACACACACACACACACACACACACACACACACACACACACACACACACACACCATACACACACACACACACGCCTACACCACACACACACCTTACAGACACACACACTGTGCGCCCACCGTATACCATACACACACACACACCATACACACACGAACCATACGCACGCACACAGGCACACATATACATACACACCATACACACACACGCACACACACACCACACACACACACCACACACATACCATACGCACACACATACCACACACACACACGATCACACACACAAACACACCACACACACACACACACACACACACACACACACACACACACACACACACACACACACACACACCATACACACAGAAACTTCATGTCCAAAAACGCTTAAGGTATACCGCTACGATTCACTGAAATGCAAATAGCTGCGTCTGTTTCAATGTTTGTGTTCCTCTGACGTAGCGTAAAAATACACTATAATAAAAGGTACTGAGTAGAATGCTTTATTTTTGTATGAAATAAAATCAGAAGTATATCACTTTCTTCTTTATGTATAGATATAGAATAATTTTTACTATATACATCTTCTGAATTTGTATGTAACTATGTTCACGAAAAAGAGCAATACATGATATGGCAAAGCAAACGATTGTTATTGTTACCATCTCACATATGATGGGCACACAATATAAAACCCATTGACATATTTGGTTTGCCAAAGTGGGCATCATCAATTTTTCAAATTTCATTACTCAATATGGCCATTAGCATTCATACACACTTATTATATTCCATACTGTTGTAAGGACTCAAGGGCGCGTTACTAACCAGTGCATGTCAGTGTAATTCCCACGGGAGTCTCGATGATTTTCTGTTTTCAACATTTTCGACCGAGACATATAGGTCGGTCGGACACACAAAAATGGCCAAGCTTGGCCTAGGCTTGGCTGTTGCCGTTGCGTTTGCCATTTGTCTTGTTGTCTCCTCTCAATCATCGTCCGGTAAGGAACGTTTTATGTACTTTATAACTGTACCTATGCTTGTCTTTTGTGAATTTACTAGTGGCGCTAATATGTACATGTTAAAGGCATTAGGAGGCCTCTGTAATTTGACCCACGATGTGTTTTGCAGTTTAGAATAGCATGGATTCAACGAGTGCTTATGTCTCTATTTTGGCATGCTTCAAGCGAGTTGAATCTGCACTTGAACTATTGTTACATTATTTCTAGCCTCAGTTATATATAGATCAACCTCCAGATACTTTTGGTCCGATTCCACAGAGCGTAACTAAGCACACATTTCTTGTTCTATGTCACATGGTGGATGGATACATTCCAAATTATATGACAAATATGATCTAAAAGAGCTCAAAATCATCAACACTCGGGTCGACTTATGGTCAAACCTATTCAATTCAGGAATGACGTTTTAGTATTTACGAGCTATTTCAATGAATTACAAACTGTCATTCTTCTCTCCGCAGGATGTCCAAATGAAGACTACGAGCTTTTTAACGGAGTTTGCTACAAGTTCTTTGATGAGTGGAAGAAGTACCATCAGGCCCGAAAGACGTGTACTGAAGACGGGGGAATGTTGGCCATGCCGAAGGACAGTGAGACCAACACTTTTATCGTCGGACTTGGAGCCGGACGGCGCTGGATTGGGCTGACTGACGCCGCCAATGAAGGCCAGTGGGTGTTTGAGGACGGACAAACCCTGGAGTCAACCGGCTATTCCAACTGGTACAATGGCGAACCGAAAGGTGGTACTGATGAAAACTGTGCCGCCTTTAGGCGGAATGGGTCCGCGTGGGTTGATTTAAGATGCAACTCCAATCGGAAAGTCATATGTCAGATAGATCAAGGTATGCGTTATAAATAATCACTAATGTATACAATAACTACGAATAGAAATGGTGCACCATCATGCTTATTCGGTAAGTGTTCATACATTGCCTCCAGCTTACATTTGCTACTGAAAATTACCTTATAGCCTAAACGGATGGTGGAGTTAAGATATCATCTTCCTTACTCTTCCTTCGTTCCCTATCTTCTCATATGCAGCGGCATTCATTTTTAATAATATTTCTCCTATTCTTCCCCCATTCAACATGTAGGTTTGTAGTTACGAATTGCTGAGGCCATCATCGATGTCGATACCTGTGTAACCTAACCCCGCCTTTCTGATGTATAAACTGTGTGACTGGCTGACGTCATCGTTTCTCATTTTCCAATTGCAGACCAAAGAACAAGAGATCTACCTTCATCCACTGCCTTGACTACACGAACAACGGTGACAGCTACTACTGCTACTACTACTACTACCACTACTACCTCTACTGCTGCTACCACTACTGCAGGTACTAATGCTGCTGCTACTGCGGCTACCATTGCTATATCTACTACCGCTGCTGCTACAACTGCTGCGACTACAACTGATGCAACTACTACTGATGAAACTACTACTACTGCAGGTAACACTGCTGCTTCTACGTCTACTGCTGCTACAACCACTGCTGCAGCTACTACTGCTGCTGCAGCTACTACTACTGATGCAACTACTACTGATGCAACTACTACTGCTGGTGCTACTGCTGCACATACTGCTACTGCCACTACTGCTACTGCCACTACTACTGCTGCTGCTACTACTACTCCCGAAACTACTGCTGCTACTACCACTAATACCGCTGCAGCTATTACTACTACTGCTTCTACTACTGTTACTCCTGCTGCAGCTACTACTACTGATGCTACTACTACTGATGCTACTACTGCTGCAGCTACTACTGCTGATATTACTTCCACTGTTGCAACACCGGAAAAAAGTGCTCCAAGGACAACAACAGCTGCAGATAGTCTAGAATTGTCGGCAGGAGCATCAGAGTATACCGTTCTTGCAGAAGTGGAGAAAGAGTGGAAGATACTTCTGAAGACAATGTCTGAAGACTTGTCGGCATTCAAGTCGGAGCTGGCCAGCAAGGATAACGCGGCGCAGGAAGAGTGGAACGAATGGAGAACCGGAGAGCGCATGCCTGAAGGGTACGACAACAACGTCAGCCCACAAACAGGTGTGTAGCATCGTTCTCCGTACGCTAGGCTGGGTTTACACACAAGTTTTCGGTGTCGACTCGGGGCTGTGTGTGAGGAGCTTTTGGCTGCTCGGATCGAGTTTCCCTACTATAGTACTAAAAAACGCTACTACAGCGGCCCAGGGTTCTCCTTGCACAACCGAAAAACACGTGTGTAAACTAGGCATTAGAGACAACTGTCCTTACAGAGATTCTCAAATCACTTTCCGTATCAATGAAGCTGACAGGTGCTGGTCACCGTGTTGGTGTCGTTTATTTCCTTCCAATGGATGGTTGATCAAACGTACTCGGCGTTTTATCATAGTTTAAGGGCGAAGTTTGAGTATTCTTCTGTTATTCTCCTATTTGAGCTCTACGCATTTCATAGGGGTTATTTGAGAGGGTCAGAAGATCTCTCGATCAAACTCGGAGTGTTCTAAGAGTCCTCAATACGAACCTTTTGCACATATCAATGTAAATGAATCAGCCCTGTCGTGCAACTGTACGTTGCCATGGGCTTAATTAGCTGTTGCTATGCCATGATTGACAGCTCCGTTGTAGCATTGTTAGAACTGGCGTGTTGCTTACATTAAATATTCATGCATGACCAAAATACCCATACAGTAAAGTATAACATGTTTGTATTGTATGATGATATGGTCTGTATGCTCATAGGCAACTTCTAGACTATTTTTTTTATTGCTTTGGTTATTTTCCATAAATGCCTCTACATTAAACATGTCAATAGTTTGTATTGTATGGTGATATATTCTCACAGGCAACTTCTAGAATATTTGTTCTGTTTATTTTCTATAAATGCCTATACAATAGACATGTCGATAGTTGGTATTGTATGGTGATATATTCTCACAGGCAACTTCTAGAATATTTGTTCTCTTTATTTTCCATAAATGCCTATACAATAAACATGCCGATAGTTTGTATTTTATGGTAATATATTCTCTTAGGCATCTTCTAGACTATTTGTTTTGTTTATTTTTCATTGTGCGACAGAAG
The DNA here is from genome assembly GCF_035083965.1 of Branchiostoma lanceolatum. Classification (NCBI taxonomy): domain Eukaryota; kingdom Metazoa; phylum Chordata; class Leptocardii; order Amphioxiformes; family Branchiostomatidae; genus Branchiostoma; species Branchiostoma lanceolatum. The sequence continues at coordinate 13,157,863 of NC_089739.1, forward strand.
AGAAGTTTGAAGTGACATCAGCAGTGACGGTTCTTCATGTTGGACCTCTGTCTGAAGAGAACGCGGTCAGTGACTTTTAAGAATCAACTTGCATCATTGCAATTATTTTCCACGTTCTTTTTATTCCATTTTCATCGTAAATAAAAGACATGCATAGCACGGATACAGTAATCAAAATGGTTATATAAAACAAGATAAACATTAACACATTTCCAAAATTACTTTACATAGACAAAATCATACAAAATATGCACGGGAAAACATCAATCAAATACAACATGTATTGATGGCTTGAAGTCACATGGTTTGATGCTTTAGAAGCAGTACTTCGAAATCAATGGAAAGTTTCCTACGAACAAACAGGTAACGTAACAATCATGAAATGTGATAAAGTGACTATTATGGTTTACAGAACCTGTCAGTGACAGTGGAGTACACCATGGCGTGGGCTGACCCCCGTCTCCGCGGTCTGACCACCCACTGGACACCAGTGCCGGCATCTCGGATGTGGGCCCCTCCGCTGGCGTTCGGAGCGGCCGTGCGGAGGGCTGCTGACGTCACCAAGAAGGGAAAGCGCGGGAGAGGAGGAAGCGATCATGACATCAGCATGTGGCTTCATCCGTCTGGAATTTTACTTCACAAGCTAACGTGAGTTTTCTCCTTGTTTATCTCACCTCTCTCACCAGTCCCATACGTTCCTTGTACTTAAACTGAAACACGACAAGCCTGTAAAGTTTTCTGTCCTGTTGCTATCAAATTTATGACCTAACTGACATCAAATTTGCAAAGACACATACCCAAAGTGAAATATCACCACTTTGACACCATGGCCCATTTCAATTGTGTTGTGTGTGGGTATCATTGTATCTGTACATATCATACATTCCGAGGTATGTTTGCATGTCTGTTGAACGCTATCTTTATGCGTTATATTATATTGCTTGTACATACTCTTTTTTTACTACAATTCTATAGTTTTAGACGAATTATGCACCATACTAACATGTGGATTGTCCATCTACAGGAGGACTCTGTACCTGACCTGTGTGCCGAGTATGGCGAGGTACCCCTTGGATCAACAGGAATGCAGCTTCAAACTACATGGATGTAAGAAATCTTCCTTTTATTTCTGAAAAAAAGTCTCAAGGTTTCAGATGCTCTGTGCTGTTGTGAAGCAAATATCACATTAAAAACTTAGCACAATAGAATTGGTTTGATAATTGACCTCCACACAAAAGATTTAGTCATTTGTGATTTAGTAGTGTACTGTGGTGCAGCGATCGGCAAGTAGATTAGATTTCAATGTTGTTTACTCATACTTTTTAGAGCCATTGTATCTATACACTTGTTTTCTAATCCACCTGCAACTAAACTACAGGCAGGAATTGGCAAAATTGTTACTTGATATCCTGACTTTACACACCTTTGGACTTATGACTTGTAACATGAGTCATTTCTTGTACTGTCTATACCATATATAATCTAACATGTGACATTGATGTTTATCTATTGGACCAGGTGTATTCTGCAGACAGCGGATTGTATTTCCCTCTCCTCCCGGGAAAGAACGCCAGCTCTCCCGGGCCCGTGACGACAGACATGACCGCCATCGTGTCGCAGTTCGAACTGACAGGGCTGAGGGTTCATTCTTTAATCCAACAAATGGACAAAACTGAGCCAGGTAATGGGCAACATTCTATGTTTTGGCATCATTTACAGTCACTAGAAGATGCTGTCCACAAAACTCAGCTACCTCCCCTTGTAAAAATGGCAACAACTGTCTAGATAAGCATATACAACTACAGCAGTTGTTGTATCTTTGACCCTGTACACTAACTTGCGCCAACTGATGTCTTCTTGCAGCCTGCCATCTGCTCACAGGCAAGTGTGCCTACAACGCCGACCACTGTAGAGACATGCGGGGGTGCAGTCAGGGGAAGGAGTGTGCTGTGTGCAAAGCCTACTTCGGCAGCTGCCAGTACAACACCAACGAATGCAAGAAGTCCAACACATCAGGTGAATTTCTCTTGGTTTGTCTCTGAGCAAGATATTGTGTGTCGATGATACTTTTGTATCCAACTGAACCAGAAACGTTTAAGAAATAATAATTGTTCAAACAAAAACGCAGGCACAAATGTTTCATGTCTTAGAAATAAAATGTTTAGGAACAAATACTAGACACCCAATTTAAAAAACAACAACAACTGCATCATGCAACTAAATGTCTTAATTTAGTCGTTGGTTAAACTTAACTTAAACCTTTAATAGGAGAATAAAGAATGATGTTTTTGTGCCTCAGGTCTGACTCAGATCTCCACCCTGGACGTCCGTCTGCAGTTTTCCCACCGTCTGCAGAGTCACGTGCTGCAGACCTTCCTGCCCACTACGTCAGTGGTGTCTACGTCATGGCTCGGCACCTGGCTGCACCCTCGGGAGGTCAACGGGAGGGTCGGACTGGGGATCAGCACGTTCCTGTCTCTGATCATCAAGAGCAGCAACGACAGAAACCCCCAGGTGAGCCTCATCAAGACCTCATCAACTAGGAAATGTTTTCGCGAGCATTTGTTCTTTGGCTCGGTAATCATTCAGCTATTTGTTTTCTCTCAATTCTATGATTTGTAAATACTCAAAAACTTATGCTGCAGTCTTCGCCAAAAATACCAAGTGATTAGACCTTTGGGACAGGCCGGTATGACGTCCTAGCTATTTCGACAAATCGCTGACCTAGGCGATCGTCTTTGTACTATAATTTTAGTTTCTATACCAGACTATGTCAAAAATGATAGAAATTGGCCAAACATGCTGAATCATTTGCAGCTCTATGGCTAAGTCATCTGGTAAATCATTTAGCCTTTTTGGCGAAGTTTTATTATTTAGCCATTTTGGCGAGGTTTTACCAGCAACTTTATAAGTCTGGTCGAGTCTCTCAATGCATCTTATATTTACTTCCAGACGAATCTAGTGCGAGCCTATGACGTGTGGATGATCGGATGTCTCGTTGTGGTGATGCTCACCTTGCTGGAGACTGTTCTGGTCAACTACATCCTCTCAGGAGGAAAGGTTGTTATTTTTTTTCTTATTCAGGGTTTGAAATAGTACAGCTTTTTGTTTACAGCCAGGTTACACAGAGAAAACTTATGCTGGAAGATGCTGACTCACATTTCAGGTTGCCACAATTCCAAAGGCTCTTATATCTGCATAGCTATATAGACGTTTTGATGTACAGGGTATTGGTAATGATGTAAAGCTAAACAGGTTTCAGGTCTTGTAGTGCTTGAAATAGGCTGGGTTCCATCTTAACCCTATCCAGACTGGGGGGGGGGGGCTAAAAGTGCCCGCGCCAACTTTGACATCGTATTTCTGCCGAACGATGTATGCTAGGACAACCAAACTTGGTAACTTTTCCTAAAATTTTGTTGGCAACAATTTCATAATAATGGTTTAAGTTTATAATTTTTTCATGTTGCCATGGCAACGGGTTTCTGACTGGCATTTTATGCAAAAATCATTAATTTTTTGAAAACAATGATATTTCTCGGGTTTTCTTCCACAACTACACTAGTTTTCCTACATATATAACATTACATGTAATTAGATGTAACTTTCCTGATTTAATATTCATAATTTATGCTAATTTGATGACGTAATCAGCCAAAATCCAAGATGGCGGACTATATCAGTATTTCAGGTATCAGCGGGCTTTTTCGCCCTTAAAATCGTCAATACCTGACATTTTCTTTACCAGTAACATTTAAATTAACGTTTTTGGTCTATATTCAGTGTCCTTTGGGGTCATAAGTGGAAAAAAAGGATTTTTGAAAATTTCGAAATGGCCGATCCAAGGTGGCGGATCCCAAGGGATCGCTAACAACACATGACGCCATTTTATGACGTCATTTTGACGTCAACGCACTTACCATTGACGTTGTATGCCTTTGCATACCTTAAAATGAATAATACAAACCGTTTTGTTTAATTCCTTTAGATATTACGGGAATTCCCTATTTAGCCAATAAAATCACATCGATGACGTCATAATTACGTCATAACGTCACCAAAATTACAGCAATTATAAAACTTGACGTGAATATCACTCCCTGCAAATTTGGTGATGATACATCATACCGTTCGGAAATTATGAGGGGGGGGGCCGAATCAGCCCCCCCCCCCCCCCCCCCCAGTCCCAGATATACCAAAAAAGCCCAGTCTGGATAGGGTTAAGTGGCCACTAGCTCAATGCTAATCCATGGTTACGACGGAGGATGGTACTCAGACTATGCTTGTAATGCGCACCCATTCATATTTCCTGGAAGATCTGCTCATCAAAATTTCTTTAAAAAATGTTTTTAGTCAATCCCCTACCCCCCAACACCGTACAGATTCAGATATTCTTGTATGTTTTCATTGTACTTTTTAGATTCCAAACAACATAGAGGTACAGATGAGCTTTAGTCCTTATTCTTTTTTTTTGTCTTCCCACACATACATGCAGCTGGCACTGTGGTCGACCAGGTTGGAACCAGCGCCACGACAGTCCACAGCCTGGGCCGGCGAGGGAGAGGACAAGCAACACTCAGCAGAGAGAAAGGTGAACAGAGTGGACTTCTTAACTAGGATCGTTTTTCCTGTGTTTTTTGTGGCATTTTGATTGGCTTCTTTACTTATTATGCCTGAAGGAATATTGCTGTCCGGTTATGCTTGTTACAAATGCAAGAGGGCCTTCACATTCTAAGCTTGAATTTAAGTAAACTTAGCATCAGAATGTTTAGACATATATGTCAAAATACCGTCACGTATATTGACTTTATGCAGTTGCTGTTCTAACTACATTTGAAAAAAAAATCCATTGTTAACTTTAGTATTGAAAAAATTTCTTAGCATGGGAGTTGAGAAGAGTGGATTAGCCGTTAAATGATTGAACGACATTAGGCTGTTGAAAAGTTCCGTTTGTATATATGGCAAAAAGATCACTATTGCATGAGCCAATTTGTCATCCACACTGTGGTTTCTCCATTAATTGCATTCTCAGCGTGTAGATATATAAATCTCGTGTGCAAAAAATCTCTAGATATCTTTCGATAAACATAACCATGTGTCATGCGTACACTTTGACGTACCCCATACGTCTGCACCGAAAATTCACTGGACAGCATATCAATAATTGTAAAATCCCATTGTCATCCCATACTACTACACCATATTGTATAAGATAGACTAGTACACCATATTGTATAAGATAGACGGATTAGCCTAGTAGAATGTTATCTATGTACCAGTGAATGCCATACTCTGTACCTTGTACAATTGTTGAGCAATAAAGTTGTTATTATTATTATTATCAGCACCATGACACTTTGAAATAGTGAAGTCAACATACATAAGAGTGGTTGCTGTATTGCCTGTATTCTTGGAGTGTAAGCATGAATCTCCTGTGTAAAAACCTCTGGACATATTGCGATTAACATCAAATATTACATGCAAAAACATTTGACAGGTACTAACGTTAGGTATATCTGTGGTGAAATAAGTGAACACCAATGTTATATCTACATTGTACAATGACGGTCAAAACGTATGCTTGTTTCAAACATTGGACTATTTAATCAAGCAGCGAGATTGTAACCACTAGATTAATGTGGATAATCATCAAATTACATTGCATGGCAAATAATCATCATGACAGTCTATGTTCAATACTTGCAATACAGTCTATGTTCGTTTAAACATGCATAAATCTCTACCTATCTTGCGATAAACACAAAACATGTCATGCATACACTTTGACAGGTGTGGCAGAAGAAATGAATACCAATCCGTTATCTAGATTGTACAATGGCAGTCATAAAGTTTTCTCAGAATAGTACATTTGTTTCAAATTTTGGCAGTTAGCAGAAATACTGGATGACATATCAGCACCATGACCGAGTCTATTCTCAACACTTTAAGTTAGTAAAAAGCAAACTGATTGTACTTAACTGTAGTTTAGGCACTATTTGTTGTGATAGTAGCTGCCTTTATTGTACATTGTAGCTACTAGAATGAAATTTATACAGCATGGCTATATATAATGTACACCAATTATAGCATTTGAATAATAAATTTAAACAGGTTTTGATGAGTGTAAAAAAATTGGCACTAGCCACAAGTCATACATTTGTACATGTACAATATATACAGCTGAAATTCGATCCTTTTTTTAAAGGAAATAACATCCTCCTTATTCTACAATCTTAATATGTGCAAAAATTATAGGGTTGGAATGGTAAACATCTTAATAGTATACAGCGTCACATCGGCACCAGTCTTGTTCACACAGTAAAAATCTAAAATATTTTTTACAAATCTGTATGTCTTGGTCAAAACACTATCTTATTCCATATAACTATACATCGACATTGGACTGTGAATTTCAATGTAGCAGCCAATAGTTTTTGTCGACCTCCTGCATATCTAAAACTAAATACCCCGGTGAAGTTCTACAAAGGTCCCCAATATGGAACTAATGAATGTTTGTTAGTTTACAAATCCAAGCAGTGGTACAGTAGGTACTGTATATGTTACTAAACAACACATTAATTTCTTTCAGTTTTAGTCTCCTGCAGACATATAGAAACAGCAAAAACGAACATAGAAATAAAGTCTTCACTTTAGGTATCACAATATATAGCTGCCTGAGGTTGTAGACATAGCAGCTTTTTTTTACTGTAATGTAAAGAATATCTCCAAAATTGGATGTACAAAGAACTCGATGTACAAAGAACCCATTCTTCCCCATGTTGACATTAGTAGATGTCCCCGTTCAAAGTTATCCAGAATTTGATACAGTATTATACTACGTACTGACCAAAATTGTTTAAAGGGGTGGAAGGGTGCTAATATCTTACTTTCGATATAGGTAGACAACTATTTAGGTTTCGCATAAAAAGACTCAAATTTGATATGACAGGTTTTCATATACCTATTTAAGCTTATCCATCTTAACTGCATAATAATGGGTATGATCATAATGAGAATGTACTTGTGTAGTATTCAACAAAAAATATTGCTAGAATATACTCCTGTTTAACCACCTCCACAGTGCTATATGCCTGATTCTTCTGTTCAGTACTATTTTCTGACATCATTCAATATAAATCATCTTTTATCATTCAATAAGTATTTCATTTCTTGATCATTATTGAAATGAATCCATGTTACTTTGCAAAATGGAATTCATAAGGATTACCCTTGCATTCATGCATGGTTTAGGAAATACCAAGTGTATGCTTTTCACTGTATGAATAAATAAATAAAGAAATGCTAAGTTTTGGCTTAGAGCACATCATGGCACACTGTATCACTGTATCAAAGTATAGTGGACTTGAGCTGTGTTCCTCCTTATACAATGGGCAGTTTAACGTCTCTTTTAAGAGAATACATAGCAACATAATCTTAGATGATACTAACAAGACATTGTCATTGTTATCGTCATCATACATCACATCATAAAAAATGCTAAAATCGTTTACATAAAAATCTCACACAAAAAAAACAACTAACCCTCTTCGCAGACTTCCTAGAACGGCGGCGTATATATTTGGGGGAGGGGGTGACGCGATTTCGACGGGCCAAGGTTCTCTAATACCGACAAGGGAGTTTCGCTGCCGAGGGAGTTATGTCGCCGCTCGAGGGTCAACTCCCTTGCCGGTGTTCAGGAATTATCGGTCCCCCAGGAAAATCGGTCCCCAATCCATGGTGGGCGTGGCCTAGAAAGTACGAAGGCCCACAGTGCCAAAGACATAGATATCATCCACAAACACTGTCTTTGAATTGAATACTTAATGCCAAATGTATGAATGGTAAGAAGGTGGGACGGCCATTGTCCACAAACACAAATATTAAATATGAACGTTTCATCAACAAAAAGTATCAGTTTTTGGCCATTGCAGGGACACATTTTCCCGGGATAGCCAGGATTTCCAGTCCCCTCATAGGAAAGTCAACAACTCTTCTCCTAGTAGTGATGCATTTGAAAAAAATACTTTATTTTTAAATTACTTTAACTTGAGTTGATGCTCTTAACACAAAAATATAAACGTTTCAAGAGCAACAGTCTCTGCATTTGTCCATTGAGGGAATTCAGGGGAAGGGGACTCATTTTCCCGGGGTAGATCTAGCCGGGATTTTCGGTCCCCTCATAGAAAAGTCAGCAACGCTTCTTCTGATGAACTTGGACGCTTCTTTGTCAACTTCAAGGCGCTTATATGAAGATTTAACACAACTATAAAGGTTTCCAAGCAAAAAGTTTCAGAACTTGGCCATTGAGGGGATTTCAGGGGAAGGGGACACATTTTCCCGGGGTAAATCTAGCCGGGATTTTCGGTCCCCTCATAGCAAAGTCAACAACGCTTCTTATGATGGACATGGAAATTGTTTGTCAACTTAAGGGACACTTCTCTGAAGAATTAGCACAACTATAAACGTTTCAAAAGAAAAAAATCTCAGGATTTGGCCATTGAGGGATTTCAGGGGAAGGGGACACATTATCCCGGGTAGAACTAGTCGGGATTTTCGGTCCCCTCATAGGAAAGTAAAAAAAACGCTTCTTATGATGGACTTGGAATTTTTTTTCAACTTGGAAACGCTTCCCTGAAGACTTAATACAACTATGAACGATTCAAAAGCAATATGTCTCAATATTTGGCCATTAAGGGGATTTCAGGGGAAGGGGACATATTTTCCCGGGGTACCCGGGATTTTCGGTCCCCTCATAGGAAAGTCAACAACGCTTCTCCTGATCCATTTGGAATCCTGTTTTTCAACTTGAAGACGCTTCTCTGAAGACTTAACATAACTATAAACGTTTCAAAAGCAAAAGTTTCAAGATTTGTCAATTAAGGGAAGGGGACACATTTTCCCAGGCCGGGGTTAAGCCGGGATTTTCGGTCCCCTCGTACGAAAGTCAACAACGCTTCTTCTGATCCATTTGGAACCCTGTTTTTATACTTAAGACACTTCTCTAAAGACCTAACACAACTATAAACGTTTCAAAAGCAGACAGTCTCAGCATTGGACCATTGTGGGGATTTCAGGTAAAGGGGACACATTTTCCCGGGCCAGGGGTTAAGCCGGGATTTTCGGTCCCCTAATGAGAAAGTCAACAACGTCTCGTATGATGTACTTGGAAACCTGTTTTTCCACTTGGAGATGCTTCCCTGAAGACTTGACACAACTATAAACGTTTAAAAAGCAAGAAGTCTCAGCATTTGGCTATTGAGGGTATTTCAGGTAAAGAGGACACATTTTCCCAGGCCGGGGTTAAGCAGGAATTTTCGGCCCCCTCATAGAAAGTCAACAACGCTTATTATGATGAACTTGGAAACCTGTTTTTCAACTTGAAGGCGCTTATCCAAAGATTTAACACAACTATAACAGTTTCAAAAGCAAAAAGTGTCAGCATTTGGCCATTGAGGGGATTTCAGGTAAAGGGGACACATTTTCCCGAGCCAGACTGGCCGGGATTTTCGCTCCCATCATAGGAAAGTTTTTGGCTGTGTCAAGTCTTCATAGAAGTGTCTTCATGTTGAAAAACAGGTTTCCACGTGCATCAAAACAGACTTTGTTGACTTTCCTATGGGGGGACCGAAAATCCCGGCTACCTTTGCCCGGAAAAATGTGTCCCCTTTAACTGAAATCTCCTCAATGGCCAAATGCTGAGACTTTCTGCTTTTGAAACGTTTATAGTTGTGTCATATCTTCATAGAAGCGTCTTCAAGTTAAAAAACAAGCGCCCAGGTTTTCAAAAAGACAAAATGTTCACTTTCAAATGAGGGGACGGAAAATCCCGGCTACCCTTGCCCGGGAAAATGTGTCCCCTTTAACTAAAATCCCCTGAATAACCAAATGCTGAGACTTTTTGCTTTTGAAATGTTTATAGTTGTGTTATGTCTTCAGAGAAGCGTCTTCAAGTTGAAAAACAGGTTTCCAAGTTCATCAGAAGAGACGTTGTTGACTTTCCTATCAGGGGACCGAAAATCCCGGTTTTATCCCGGCCCGGGAAAATGTGTCCCCTTTACCTGAAATCTCCTTAATGGCCAAATGCTGAGACTTTTTATTTTTGAAACGTTTATAGTTGTGTTATGTCTTCAGAGAAGCGTCTTCAAGTTGAAAAACAGGTCTCCAAGTGCATCAGAAGAGACGTTGTTGACTTTCAAATTAGGGGACCGAAAATCCTGGCTACCCTGGCCCGGGAAAATGTGTCCCCTTGAGATGAAATAGCAAAATGGCCAAACCCTTCGAAAAGTTTAAATCAATTTTCATAGAATCGTCTTTAAGTTGAAATTAGGGTCCGGAGTAGACCAGAGGACGACTGTTTCAACTTTACTATAAGGGGACATTATTTGTCGACAATGTCGGCAGTGTAGAATTGTTGTGTTACAGCTTATGTTGTTGTGGGCCTTCGTACTTTTAGGCCACGCCCACCAGTCTCAAATGTGGACCAATGGCAGGAGGGGGACCGATTTTCCCGGGGGGACTGAAAATTCCTGAACACCGGCATTAGAAAACCTCGGCCCGTGTAAGAAATCCCGTCACCCCCCCTCCCGTGCTAGGAAGTCTGTGAAGGAGGCTATTTTTTATTGATCACACACACACGAATACTAGAGACAACAAAAGGGCTACCTTAGTGGGCGGTGGTTGGTTCCCGTATGTAACATCGGTAAACGGTTTCACAGAAGGTGGAAAATGTACACTTGTCTAACGCTTCATGAATTGTACTCTTCTCACAGATCCACCATCTTTAATTGATCACAAAAATACAAAGAAACGGACGTGTCCTCGAACGACCGCAAACTAAGATGGCGTCGGGGTGGCGTCGCGGTGGCGCAGTGGCAGGGTGTTTGGCCCCAGAACCCAGAGGTACTGAGTTTGAATCCGGGGTTGCCTGATTTGTCCCGTTGACGTTGTGCCCGTAGGAAAGGCACTTTACAATTACACGACTTTCCTCACTTCACTCAGGTCTCGGATAGGACGTTAAATGGAAGTCCCGTGTTTGAGGAGAGCCACACCTCAAGCACGTTAAGGAGAGCCACACCTCAAGCACGTTAAAGAACCCAACACACTTATCGAAAAGAGAATGTGAAAAATTAATGTTATCTGTCATATACTTGTATATATAATTATGTGGTCTGGTATTCATAGGGTGGATGGATATTGGGGTGAAAGGTAGGTACGACTCTTTTTTTCTCAACATTTTGTGAATTTCTAGTGCTTTAATGAAGCCTTGTTTCGGTGCATTTCTATATATAGTCTCCTTTAACCAGGCCTAACTGCACGGTCAGCCCAGGACCTGGTAGACTACAACTTAGTCGAATTTACTGACTGTACTATAGTACTCGGGCTTGCTTGACAATGTATACATGTACATATGGCCCAAATTACACTTAAAGTAGACTTTTTACATCCAGAAAAAAAGCTGTAGTCTACTACTGAAGTAGACTACGCTGTGTAGTACTACAGTTAAAAGAACAAGTGTAAATTGGGCCTAAGATCATTTTCCTAACCCTAAGGTAGGACCTGGTAAACCATAACTTAGTCGAATTTTCTGACTATACTATAATACTCGGGCTTGCCTGACAATGTATACATGTACATAACATGTTTTTCTTATACCTAAGGCAGGACCTGGAAGACTATAACTTAGTCAAATTTTGCGACTATACTATAGTACTCGGGCTTGCTTGACAATGTATACATGTACATAAAATGTTTTCCTATACCTAAGGCAGGACCTGGTAGACTATAACTTAGTCAAATTTTGCGACTATACTATAGTATTCGGGCTTACTTGACAATGTATACATGTACATAGAATGTTTTTCCTATACCTAAGGTAGGACCTGGTAGACTATAACTTAGTCAAATTTTGCGACTATACTATAGTTCTTGGGCTTGCTTGACAATTTATACATGTGCCAAGGACCTTGCATGTAAATAAGATATCTTTCCTATGCCTTAGGCAGGACCTGGTAGACTATAAATTAGTCGCATTTTCTGACTATACTATAGTACTCGGGCTTGCTTGACAATGTATACATGTACACAAGATGTTTTCCTAACCCTAAGGTATGACCTGGTAGACTAAAACCTGCCCCTCACTGTAGCACGGCAGGAAGAGCTCCTGTGTCCCGTCCCCGTCCACATCGCCTAGCTGGAACCCGTTCCCGATCACACCGTGCCCGGCGTGAAAGGACGTCCGCTCGTACCTGAGAAAAGCGCGGGAACAGAAGAACTTTTAAATTATTGCGCGACAATTGTAACGGGTACAATGTATGGCAATTAGTAGATACATAACAATCGACTATTTCTAATATTTAACAATTTCAAAGAACTTATCTATAACATGAATAACAATCGATCTAATGGCTAAAACAGTATACAATGTAATGATGACGATGATAGTATTCTGTGTCAAAAATGTAAAACAATGTCTCGTTATTGCATTGAGTTGTATATAAATTGGCCTACATAGATATATGAACAGGGCAGGACAATATCATATTGAATTTAATATCTCTGTCTTGTTATGCGGCAGTTTACCGGAGTTACATACAATCGATTTAAGCACTTTCTGCCATGATTTGTATTTTTTATATTATTCATATTTGTTAATTGACAATTAGGCAAAAAAGTCAAATTTTCATGACAAGCCATTTCCTCCAAATCTCCAGTTGTGTACAATAAATCACGAAAACCTACAAGTACAATCAGTAATTCAAAGTGTGAACAATTTTTAAAATGTTCCAGTTTTACATTGTGTAGTGTACCGTCATTGTGTTGATGTAGATCTATCATGATATTCGAAAGAAGTGATAACAGTCTACTTCTTGGACTGGTATATAGTTTTAGTTAAAATCCTCCCACACCATTATTGATGTATAGGGCGGTGCCCATCTCCGTTTTATAGCCCTGGGCCACACTGTTGTTCAATCACTGTAGCAGGGGGCTAGTCCACTGGCAGTGGAGTGTGTTTAACTTCCATACTGTTTCACAAGTATGTACCATATTTATAAAGTCTTTGGGATGACACAATGCGCCTCTTGTCCAGAGGTGTCCTACCCGGCAACGAACTCGGGCCTTCTGGTCCAAGTAATTGGAACCAGATGAGGTGAGAGACAAATGCGCAGACGGTAACGTTATATAGTTTAATAAAGTGTAATTCTCAGTGGTTCCTTACATGTTGGATAATCAATATTTGTATTGAATTTAGATTGAAGAACGGCATCTAGCGGAATTTAAGGAAATTACATCATATAGTTGCACATACAACGCTCCGAGACTTTGTCGCCAGTATCATAGGTGTTCTCAGAAACGAAACCTAACAGTTTGCATAGGCCTAGTTTTACATAGGCCTAGACATCGCAGAGTGGATGTACCTTAGCCTGGCCGAAAGGCTTACTGCTGCAAGAAACAGACGAGCCTGGAGTCAGATGTCCATTTTCATTTCTACCTTGTCCCCCCAACGACCCGGAGGTCAAGGGACTAGGTAGGTAGGTAGGTAGGTTTGTAAAAAAAGTGTACCTCCAATCCGTGGGGCTCTGACTGGCCGGTGAGAGGATGTAGGCATGTCCGTCGTCGTACCCCGACACAAGGATAGAAGGCTTCCCTGTGCTGATGTGGAGATATAACAGAGACGTTATTATCTCATGATAGTAAGATGATAAACACACCAGATATGACGGGGAGGAGATGGGTGGGTTCAGGCCAGTGGATGGATCAGAAATGGACATTAAAAGGGTGCAAACAAACACCTTCACGCATACGGAGAAACACGAACACATACACACATACACGCACACACACATGCACCAGGTACCCGCACACATACACACGCGAGCGCACACACACACACACACACACACACACACACACACACACACACACAGAGAGAGAGAGACACACACACACAGACACACACACACACACACATGCACACATACACACAAACACCAAAAAATGTCTCAAAATCCAACCCTTAAAACGATTACGGGGTAGAAAACGACTGGATACGACATAGTGTTCACGGAGTGGGGGGAGGGGGTTATGCTTAGAAAAAGTCCCTTATCAACTTGCTAAATGGGCAACAACTTCTGGACATTGTTAAACCTTTAAGAAGGAAGAATGCTCTGTGTTCCTCTCACCTATTCGCTACAAAAGAGTTCTGGACATTGTTAAACCTTTAAGAAGGAAGAATGTTATGTGTTCCTCTCACCTGTTCGCTACAAAAGGGTAGAACGGGACGGCGAACCCAGGCGACCCTTTGCCCTGTTTGAACAGACCCGGGACGCTGAAACCGTCCGAGATGACGCGTCGTTCCCAGGGTCCCTTCGTGACGTCATCGGGGATCTCGTACACAAGCACCGTGCCGTTGTCAGGACTAGATATTGTAGACAGTGTTATTGACAGAACGTATGTAAGTCCATGCTCATTTGATTATATGGATAACATCATCTGGGCACCCCAAAACTAATGCGTGTGCGCAAAAAAAGGCGGACCAAAAAAGTTGCCTTCATTATGAAGTCTAAGAGACCAGGAAGGTTGAACAAATTACTGAACACACAAGAAATGGTAAACCAACAGCACATTTTTAACTTGGTTATTTTACGTCTTCTTCTTTGAATCTGAAAAAAAATCAGAATCAAAATAACCTCAAGCGTAAATGACACAAATGTTAACAAATCCTAGGAAGTAACAAGTATTTAGCAACAGCCATTTTAACGGACCGTACACCTATTCTGACCTGTTAACTGTGACCAGAAGATCCAGCTTGCTGTCGCTATTCATGTCAGCGACCTGTGAGTAGCAAGTAGAATTTTTTATCAAAATAAAAAAAGTCGACATAACATAAACAATAACATAATATCACAGGAGTGGACTCAAGAAGGCAAGGATATGCACATAATTTGTATTTCAGGGCCGAGTCACAATTAGTGTCCGATACTTCAACTTCAACTTACGACACGACACGACAGCAAAATGACAGCATTCGTGGGTGTGTCGTAAAAAATGCAGCTGTCTTGTAGCTGAAACGGTTGCCTTAGATCCTTGTTGAACAGTCTCACTAGAAATCGTATGACAAATGACAAATGTGACAGTATTTCGTCAGTTAGGGTGTTGTCCTTAGTGCTGAATGAGATTCTGGTAGACACAAAGGCTATATTCAAATAGCGCTCCCTAGCACAATCTTCTTCTAAGAAAAAGTGTACGTATTTTGGATCCGTAAAAACGGAGGAATATCTTACGTTTTTGGACTGTTTGTTTGTTTGTCTCGGTGTGTGTGTGCAAGTCTGTTCCAGCTGGCCCGGGTCCTAAGTTGACTCGAGTGGCGGAAAAAGTTGTAACAGTAATAACTGAAAAAGTTCTGTTAATGATTACCTCCACAGAGAAGTATACTCCCAGCTCATCATCTATTGTCTTCGTTCTGACCTTTGTTTCGTCACTCCAATCTCCGTTCTGATCTGAATAAAAAGTGAACACATTTTGTTAGCGCGGTGACTTGCCCTGTACTTGACACCGCCGGCCAGCAAGTTAGGAGAGGGAATTAACTGGTCTTACCTGGTTTGATGGCAACATGAACGGAGTCGGAAGGTTGCGTTTTGATGGTTTAATTAAGAAGAGTTAGTAGTTCACCGTGATTACATATATGCCGCCTGAGTCTACTGACTAATGCAAGTCCCGGTACAGTTCTTGATTGTGATGAAAGCCTCCTCGTGTGGAATCTTGAAGTTAGTCCGAGTTGTATGATTAGTTCAAAGTTCCGAGTGGATGTCGCAGTAATCCAAGTTGAATAGCGATCCAACAATTGTCCATGCATCCTGGCAAGTGCCTCCAAAGTCCAGATAAGTGCCTTCAAAGTCCAGATAAGTACCTTCAAAGTCCAGATAAGTACCGTAAAAACTGGTCAATTCTCCCAACCTTTCTGACCCAGTCCTCTATCCTTTCTTGACTTGTCTTTCTCCTCCCAGTGAAGAGCCTGATTTCTTCCTGCTTGTCCGGCAAGGAAGTCCTGATTTCTTCCCCCTGTGGGAAGCCTAAATCCTTCTTTCTCCCTGTGAGAAAGCCTGTCCCTCTCTTCAGAGTGAGCCTATTTTCTTTCCATGTGCTGAGGTCCCTAGAGTCTATCCTAACACGTGTCCTAGATTTGGCGGGAACTTGCCTGTATCTTATCAACATTTCTAAAGGCGGCAAATTTAAGAAACATTGGCATTTACACATTTTAAGAGCGCACAAAAAGATCTGAAAATACCCAGATGAAATAAAATGAAATGTTTTGCATTTACATTTTTTACCGAAAAAAAGAGCGATGTGTGGAGAAGATAAACACCTTCATCCTTACACTTCCGAGTCCGATTTATAGAAGAATCATAGAAACATTTAAACATTAAACCACCCAACTTGCTTCATAGTAAGCTTTAACCCTTGACCTTTATCCTTTCTTTACATAAGTTTGCAAATGCTAACCTTCTGTCCAGGTCACACACAGCTTCTTGCTGAAGTACCCGGCACTGAAGATGACAGTTTTGTTTTTCCCGCCAACAATCAAATTTGCCGACCGGAAGAACAAATCAGCGCAATCGGAAATGACGTGACCGTTCCAAGATGGCGACAACGCCGGGTAGGACGATGGTTGTTCGAACCATACCAGTTGACTTTTTGAGGACGCTTCTACACCTGCTGGCATTGAAAACAAAAACTTTAACTAAAAAGACACATATATGATCCTTACATTATTGTGACAGTCTCAGTTTATTGCGTATTAGATAATAAATTGTACTGTGATATCATTATCGTTTTCCACTACTGCTTTGAAGCACAAGCAGTATAGTCTTTGTTTAAAAAAGACACTCCTTGCCATACACTTGTTAAAGAGTCTCTGAGCCATGTGATTTAGGCTTTTGTGATGACGTCACCATGACATAAGTCTAGTCCGTCATGATGTACCTCCCCAACCGAAGTCAGGTAGCAACCTAGGTGAAGTGGGAAACTAGTTCATTTCCCAAGGGCACAACATCTAGAGAGGGACGCCGCGAGTCGAACGCATGCCTTCTAGTCCTCGTGTCCGCGAGCTCGAGCCTAGCCACACGGTTGACGCCACACATATACAAACACGCTATGTTTAAAGGCATCCAGAGCATTTTATGAGGCTAGAAACTTGAATAAAAAACTCCAATTTCTAGTCTTTCCTACACATAGTAAGTTTCAAGAACACTATACCACTACATATCGACAGAAGGAGCAAAGATACGATGTCGTTGTGTGGTGAGAATTGATAGAAAATCCAAGCCGTAGTGTCTGATCCTGACTGTCCATCAGAATTAGCGGTTCTGCCAATGAGAGAGTGACTGCATGTCCATCAAATATTTGCATTTTTATGTTTTAATTTTGTATTTCTACGTTTTGACGGAGGTGGGTGGGGCTATGGTATCGGTCAATTTACACTAGGCGCGTGAAACTAAAGAAATCATTATGTAGCTTATTTCTGTGCCGCTTTTGAGCACTTGTAATAAGAAATCCGCACGCAAATGTGGTTAACAGTGGCATTAGATGTCAGTTTCATAAAGATTACAGCAACTATAATATCTCCAGTTTTCAAGCCTCATAAAATGCTCTGGGTTCCTTTAACAAACCGAGTTGATCCAGTGGGTTGAAGTTGGCCCTAGCTGTGATGGCGTCCTTCCTGCCGTCACCGTTCATGTCGGCCCACTCCACTCGGTGGTAGAACCACTCCTCCCCCGAGGCCTGGCTCGAGATCGTCACCGGAGAAACTTCCAGAAAAAAAGGTGACATTGTTGAATGTAAAATTTATGCTTGCGTCATTTTGACAAGGAGAAATAAATGTGCATGGATTTGAAAGAAGAGAAAGAAAAAGGAGAAGAAATTTGGTAAATTCTGACCTCACGTCAGCAAAAAAATCCAAAGCCCTCTATTTAGCGTCGTCTTTGCGCAGTTTGTTGTACAGCGGTTGATTTCATAGCACTTTTCATTCAGCTATTCTAGTAGCGTGTTTTTTTTATTACATGGTGTTTCTTTCTTGATTTATTCATTCATTTCTTGCAATTACTAATACGGCTTCAAGGTCTATTTTAAATAATATATTCTTCTTTGTCATCCGTAGATAGAGACTTTGTAACCTTCTTGTTTCGCCCATCCCTGCAGGAGGTCCACCGACCCGTGGGTCTTTGTCGGAGAGAAGAAGCCGCTAGCAACACTTAGAACACCGGGTTGCTGGAAAACATCGTCTGCAGTAAAGAACAATATACAAAGATATGAAGAGAAGCACCAGGGGTATAGAGTAGATTAGAGTAGCTTAGAGTAGAGTAGAGTAGAGTAAAGTAGAGTAGAGTAGAGTAGAGTAGAGTAGAGTAGAGTAGAGTAGAGTAGAGTAGAGTAGAGTAGAGTAGAGTAAGAGTAGAGTAAGAGTAGAGTAGAGTAGAGTTGAGTAGAGTAGAGTAGAGTAGAGTAGAGTAGAGTAAGAGTAGAGTAAGAGTAGAGTAGAGTAGAGTAGAGTAGAGTAGAGTAGAGTAGAGTAGAGTAGAGTAGAGTAGAGGAGAGGAGAGGAGAGGAGAGGAGAGGAGAGGAGAGGAGAGGAGAGGAGAGGAGAGTAGAGTAGAGTAGAGTAGAGTAGAGTAGAGTAGAGAAGAGTAGAGTTGTTTCAGCCTGATAGGAACTCCGGTTATAGTTTAGGCCGCTCTGTTAGCTCACTGTCATCTCGGGTTATTCCACCATGCGACAAAGAAGTATAGATATGATCTTGATATGACTTCTGCAGAAAAACGCCAAACAATGAAAAATAACGTAACATCAGATAAAAGTATTCATTTGTCTTTCATTTATTGGTTCGGCTGTACATTACACACAGACAGGGCTGGCAAACTAGCATGTTGCTATTAAAAAGGGCTAGCCCTGTTGACAAAGACAAGACAGCACATTCTTAAAGTACATGAGATTTTGGTGGAAATGTTAATAGAGAATGTAGGATACTGACCACCCAGGACGTTTGACGCTGCAATTTTGACATTTTCAGGTGTGCCCTTGCCCTATTTGCTCACTGTACGTTAAATTGTGGCTTCTTCCGAGACAATTTTTCCCCTTTTTCTGTCAATCAAAAATCATTTCGCCTCATTTGTTTGTAGAAATTCATGCAACTATTCACATGATTTGACGATGATCATCTCCGAAACATTTCACAACAATTCGCATATTTTCTACTGTAATATGTCACATTACATTTAAGTTTTTCAGACTCAAATTAAGGTCACATTTATAGAAATTTAGGTGGGTGTAGACAGACAGGTGGAGATATCTGGGTTGCCAAGGAATAAGTAGCAAGTGAAAAAAAATAGTAGCTACTGAGAAGTAGGACAACTTTCCACTTTCTGCTAACGATGTCGCTGGGAAAAAATGAAAACAATAGCACGTATGGGAACAAAGGAAAAGGAAGGGATCTCGAACCAGTTTAGCTCAAATGAACTCAATGAACAGATGAGCTAATCTTCCACTGGTCGTGACAAGGAAGATAGACGCTATATACAGTATTTACAGGTTCATTGTACCTGGGATATTCTCTTAACTCTTTTCGACAAGCACAATGAACAGTGGAGCGCAGCTTAACGTCCCGTCCTAAAGACTGCGACCCTTTCCAGTAGCGTGCATGTCGGGTGAGCGACACAGCCGGGATCGAACCCGGAGCTTCTATAGTTCCCGGGGCAAGATCGCTAACCACTGAACTACGCACGCTACGTCAAGTAACAAAGTTTATATCAGAGTCTCGAGCTCGGCCTACCTGGAACTATGTTCACCTCATTTGGAAAATGAGGACGATTGGTGATGAGACGAGGGCTCCAATTGGCTGGGTCGTCAAGATGGCGGCCAACATCCGGGACATACTGGACGTGGTCTACCGTGAAGGGTACCGAGCTGAAGGTCGCGATCACAAGGTCATAAACTGTCCTGTTTGCGGTGACGTTGGGGACGAGGCGTAGATACGCCGGTTCCGCTATTTTCATGGCTCCAAGAGTCTTCACAGTTACTGACGAGGAAACCGGGCATGCGCAGAAACTAAAGCAGACCAGAAAACTTACAAAGAAAGGCGACGTCATCATCATCTTGACAAGAAATAGTACACTTACTAAAACGAAAAGGTGCACGTCTTTGAAACAGTTTTAAAACGCTGGTAGCTCAGAACACAGTTGCCAGTGCTGAAAAAGATCGCCTCTGTTCTATGTGCCAGATACTGAGATAGGGAGAGTGACCTTTGACCGTTACATCATTTTCTTCGGACTTTGGCATTTTGTCCATCTTCTGGTTCATGCCTCACCATCTATCTCGTACGGTAATCGGCGGGCAATGTTTTTTTGTATCAAGACAAAAAAGACCGGGAATAATTGCGATTTCTAGACTGTCTGTGCTCAACATTTAAGTAGATCCTCGCGGTTTGACTTTCTGTTATTATGACTTGATGTCTGGACGGACATACATTACTGTTGTGTTGAATCACCTTATATATTTGCATCATTAGGTATTTGCGAATTCTATTTATCTGCTTGGCTAGGCTTCTTTATTTTAGTCAACTACCTTTGTTTTCACTTAAATCTTTTGTAGTGATATCATCTTATTCTATGTCGTTGTTCTCTCCCGATGAATCATTGAAAACTGCCGGTAGGCGACATACATATCCTGGTGAAATAAATAACCTAACAAATGTTTGCCATTGTGAGTGTCACAGATGGCCGTATAAACATCATTGTTAAGTTTTAAGCTAGGCCTTTCATAATGTCTAAGAATGTTGAAAAATCACCAGACCAGTTTGTTATGGTTCTTTATTCTTTTTTCCTTGGGTAAAAGATTCTTCCTAAAGCATGCAGCCTACTAGAACGAGCAAACACAGAGACCAAACAGTTTTAAACCCTTTAATCACATCCTGTCAACATCAGTCAGGATAAAATAAGCAAACAAACTACGCTTCCATGGCTTGGCAGATTTATTGAAGCATGTGTAATGCTTAGCGTGTACATATGATTACATTATCAAAACGTCTGACAATTTTTAGCTGTTATTATAACTGCAAAAATAGCTTGTACTAAAATAGCTATGTCCTTATTTGACCAAAATTGAAATATGTAGGGACTGAGAAATAGCAAGAATTACATATTATATAACTAAGTACATCAATGATCATTTATACGAAGATATGGGAAGTACTAAGTGCATCTATGGGTCATAGTTGTCAGTCAGTCAACAGTAGGTCAAGTAAAGATTTAACAAAATTTCCAACATTAAGTAGAACAGTCAGTAACATCAGTCAAATGTAGCTGATAACAATGTAAGACAACAGAGCATGGTTTTCAGATTAACTAGTCGGTGTAGCTCATAAGGTTAGCTAGTCAGAAAGACAGTCCCACAAAGGGGATAAACTGCTAACAGAAATGGCTGTAAAGAAACAATGTCAATTGTGCCAGTGTCAGTATCGATCCGTTCGTTAAGCCAGTCATCAAGTCAGTTATCGGTTTCGTAAGTAAGACAAGAAGTTCACTCAGTAAGTTGCCTATTAGTTAGGTAGAGGTAAGAACGTTTGTCAGTCAATAAGTCAGTTGGGATTCAGTAAGTCAATTTTGAGTGGGGTAGAAGTAAAATGCTTGTTAGTCAGTACGTCAGTTATCAGTCTGTAAGTCAGTTATCAGTCAGGTGCAAGTAAGTTAGGCATCAGACGGGTAGAAATAAGAAAGTTTGTCAGTCAGTAAGTCAGTTAACAGTCGGGTGGAAGTAAGAACGTTTGTTAGTCAGTAAGTCAGTTATCAGTTGGGCGGAATTAAGAGCGTTTGTCAGTCAGTTAGTCAGTTATCAGTCTGGTAGAGGAAAAGACCTTTGTCTGTCGGCAAGTCATTTATCAGTCGGATGGAAGTAAGAGCGTTTTTCAGCCAGCCAGTCAGTCAGTCAGTCTGTAAGTTAGTCTGTTATTAGCCAGGTGGAAGTAAGGGCGTTTGTCAATCAGTAAGTCAGTTATCAGTCAGGTGAAGGTCAGAGCGTTTGTTAGTCAGTAAGTTAGTTATCAGTCGGGTGTAGGTTTTGGGTGTAGGTAATGACGTTTGTCATTAATTTAGTCTGTTATAAGTCTGATGGAAGTAACAACGTTGGCAGTCAGTAAGTCAGATATCAATTGTGTGGAAGTAAGGACGTTTGTCAGTCAGTTAGTCAGTAAACCGTCAGTGGAGGTAAGAAGATTTGTAAGTCAGTAAGTCAGTTAACAGTCGGATGGAAGTCAGAACGTTTGTCAATCAGTTATTTTCTTATATGTCGTGAGGTAGGAAGTAGGAACGTTTGCCAGTCAGTAAGTCACCTATGAGTCAGTAAGTTAGTTATCAAGCGGTAGAAATACGACTGTTGTCAGTCAGTAAGTCGGGTAAGTACCAGTCGGATAGACGCTAGTGATAATGTTTGTCAGTCAGTCATTAAGTATGTCGATGTCGATGGAAGAAAGAACGATTGTCAGGCAGTGAGTCAGTCAGTAAGTCAGTTATTAGTCGGGTGTAGGTAAGAACGTTTGTCAGTCATTTAGTATGCTATCAGTCGGGTGGAAGTAAGAACGTTTGTCAGTCAGTTATCAGTCTGGTAAAAGAAAATACATTCGTCAGTCAGTAAGTCATCTATCAGTCGGATGGAAGTTAGAGCGTCTGTCAGTCAGTAAGTTAGTTGTCAGTCGGGTAAGAGTTAGAACGTTTGTCAGTCAGTAAGTTAGTTATCAGTCGGGTAAAATCTAGAACGTTTGTCCGTCCGTAAGTCAGTTGTCAGTTCAGTTTGCTAGTCAGTCAGTGAGATATCAATTGTGTGGAAGTAAGAACGTTTGTCAGTTAGCAAGTCAGCTATCCGTCCGTGGCGGTAAGAACATGTAAAAGTCAGTAAGTCAGTTAACAGTTGGATGGAAGTAAGAACGTTTGTCCTTCAGTTAGTCACTTATATGTCGGGATTTAGGAAGTAAGAACGTTTGTCAGTGAGTAAGTCATTTATCAGTCGGATGGACGTAAGAGCGTTTGTCAGTCAGTAAGTCAGTTATCAGTCGGGTGAAAGTAAGAACGTTTGTCAGTCACTCAGTCAGTTATCAGTCTGATAGAAGAAAAGACGTCGACCATTGTCAGTCAGTAAGTTATTTATCAGTCGGATGGAAGTAAGAACGTTTGTCAGTCAGTAAGTCAGTTATCAGTCGGGTGGAAGTAAGAACGTTTGTCAGTCAGTAAGTCAGTCAGTTATTAGTCTGATAGAAGAAAAGACCTTTCACAGTCAGTAAGTCATTTATTAGTCGGATGGAAGTAAGAACGTTTGTCAGTCAGTAAGTCATTTATTAGTCGGATGGAAGTAAGAGCGTTTGTCAGTCAATAAGTCAGTAATCAATCTTTTAGAAGTAAGGACGTTTGTCAGTCAGTAAGTTAGTTAACCATCAGTGGAGGTAAGAAGGTTTGTAAGTCAGTAAGTCAGTTAACAGTCGGATGGAAGTCAGAACGTTTGTCAGTCAGTTAGTTACTTATATGTCGGGAAGTAGGAAATAAGAACGTTTGCTTGTCAGTAAGTCGCTTATGAGTCAGTATGTTATTTATGAGTCGGGTAGAAATACCGACCGTTGTCAGTCAGTAAGTCAGGTAGGTACCAGTCGGGTAAAAGTAAGAACATTTGTCAGTCAGTCAGTAAG
The DNA here is from genome assembly GCF_035083965.1 of Branchiostoma lanceolatum. Taxonomy (NCBI): domain Eukaryota; kingdom Metazoa; phylum Chordata; class Leptocardii; order Amphioxiformes; family Branchiostomatidae; genus Branchiostoma; species Branchiostoma lanceolatum. Next base: position 13,181,579 of record NC_089739.1, read on the forward strand.
TAATTTGACAGTGAGTAAATCAGTTATTAGTTTGAAAGTTTTTCAGGCAGTCAGTCAGTCAGTAAGTTAGTTAATAGTCGGGTAAAAGTAAGGGCGGATGTTAGTCAGTAAGTCAGCAATCGTTTGGGTGGAAGTAAGAACGTTTGTCAGTCAGTAACTCAGTTATGAGTCGGATGGATCATGGAAGTAAGAACTTTTGTCAGCCAGCCAATAAGTCAGTTATCAGTCCGGTGGAAGTAAGGAAGTTTGTCAGTCAGTTAGTCAGTTATCATTCGGATAAGAATAAGATCGTTTGTCAGTGAGTAAGTCAGTTATCATTCCGGTTTAAGTAAGAAAGTGTGTCAGTTAGTAAGTCAGATATTAGTTTGAACGTTTGTCATGCAGCCAGTCAGTTATCAGTCGGTGGAAGTAAGAATGTTTGTCAGTCAGTCAGAAAATTATCAGCTGAGTGAAGTACGGAAGTCTGTCATTCAGTAAGTCAGTTATCAGTCCAGTGAAGTAAGTCACTCAGTCCGTCAGTCAGTCTGTTATCAGTCACGTCAAGTCAGTTAGTCAGTCAGTTTGTCAGTTACCAATCGGGAAGTAAGGAAGTTTGTCTGTCAGTAAGTCAGTTATCAGTCGGATGGAATCACAGTCAGTAAGTCAGCTAACAGTCGGATGGAAGCAAGAACGTTACGTTTGTCAGTCAGTAAGTCAGTAAGATAGTTATCAGATGGGTGGAAGTAAGAATGTTTCATCATCAAGTCAGACCGTTTGTCAGTCAGTAAGTAGATTATCAGTCAAAGTAAAAAAGTTTGACATTCAGTAAGTCAATTAGCAGTCGAGTGTAGTAAGTCAGTCAGTCAGTCTGTTATCAGTCACATGAAGTCATTCAGAAGGTTAGAAGTAAGAATGTAATCAAATATGAATGCATGCCATGTAGATAGGGACGCTATCGGTAAGTGAATTAGTCAGTTAGTACGTTAGTAATTTGGCGTTGTTGAAAACACAAAATGCAATCTGTTTCTTGCTATTTGGTCAGTACATGTGCGTACTTGTCTATACGTACTTGTCATTCAGTATTGAAAAACGGTTGCCCAACAAAGCAGTCGAAGTGTTCTCCGTGCGCAAGCATTAGTTAGCTACCGTTAGTCCAGCAAGCTTCCTTGTTCATAAATGTCGCCACACGTCACATGCATATTATATATAGCTGCTAGCTTTCATCAGCTATAGGTATTTCTATTGGTTAGTATTAATCTGTTTTATAGTTCTCAAAAACATTGTGAGAGATTTGTACTTGACCTCTGTTAGTTGGTTAGCTTGTCTTTGGTCACACGTGGATGCTAGTGTTAGTCGTTAGCAATCAGATATCGGTTAGCTTCTCTTCTCTCACTGACAGTTAGTTAATTAAGCTGTTGTTAAATCTATGTCAGGTGGCATGCAGTTTGATTAGTATCCGTTCAATGTAAACAGAATGCTAGTTTTATTAGCCTGTTATCACACACAAATGTTAGTAGGTTACACTATGGTCAAGCCCGTGTTAGTCACTTTGTCTGTTGTCGTCTTCAGTCAAATATAAAGCATATAGTCTTTCTGAAATGCGTTAGTCGGTAGGTTTGTTAAAGTAAAGAAGAAAGACAAAGGGGGTGAGATAGTTCAGTAAAGAAGTACGTAGTCAGTCAAAATATCTGTCAAATAGATTTTCAGTCTAGAATCAATCGTAGATAAAAGAAATCATGTCATGCCTGGGCCTGATACGGGTGTTCCAGACTGTGTGATAACCATCCGTATCACATGAGGTTCTAGAGTTGTGTCACACGGGCTTCCATAGAATATTTCGAATGCATCTCGAGCGCGCCGGTTGCGCCGCCGTCGAAAATTCGAATACCTATACGGCCGTCGAGCGATCATACCCGCGGTCAGGCTGGAACCTCGGGTGATACGGAATACCCCGTGTTGAATTCTATATTTAGCTCCCGCTGCAATTACTTGAGCGTAGATGTAAGATTAATATTTTCCAAGTTCATACGATACTTAAAGATATAAACAGTCTGTTATTTCCTTTCTCAGCTCGTCATGAATATACAGTCTCTTCGTCTACGTCGTCGTCGAACTCGGATTCAGATTCGTCGTCAAAATCGTCAACATCGAACTCGGTTACCATGGTTTCTGTCTGCGCATGCGGTGTAGCGGGCTTCTTCTGCTGCGCAAGGACTGATGGGAGAGTGATGGCGTGACCCGATGAGGGCCGATGGGAAGGGGTTTGCGGGCGAAGCGATGACGTAGGGTTGCCTTGTGTAGGGATTGTGAGGCTATTCAAGTTCTTACCGCCATCTTGTTGGAATGAAGTAACAAGGGTCGCGTTTTTTTGAGACGCACTTTCGAGTGGTGTGACAGTAATGGCGGGTTTCGCCCCCGGGAAAGCTGCTACCAACTGGATCGGTCGAAAAGATGGCCGCCCTCCGTTCACAACAGGTCTCTGCAAAGTGTTGATGAACTGTTGGTCTTTCTTCACATCCAATGGATTCGTAGGTACTAAAAGGTTGGAAGCGGCGTTCGTAGAATCTACAGGAATTACCGAGTCTTGGTCGGTAGTTTTTGGCTTGACGTCCACCTGTTTCGTCTTCTTTCTTTTCTTGAGTTTTTCGTAAAACTTGTAGACGAGGAAAAGTGTTATGAGCACCGCGGGACCTGCCACGCCTGCCAGGATGATGTGCATGATGGGAAGGGCATCGTTTTGCGTCTGGCCTGAGGTTGGACCTGGGATGAAGAGAGAAAGATCAAATGTCAAACCCCTGCACGTTAAAGAACCTAACGCACTTAACGAGCTCTAGAAGAGTATGATGACCTCCCCCCACACTCGGAGGTACCTGAAAAGAATAATCAATGCATCCTCTCTTGACAGCGTTGTCAGCGACAATTTCTTCTTCTTACCTTGGGATCCTCTCAAAAACGTAGGAAACGCCATTTCAGAGAGTTGGAATTTTTTTTTTCCGAGTTGGCGGGGTGCATACCCTGAATGGCCCCAGAAAGGTCGCACCTTCGGTGCTTGTGTCAGGCCTTTGGCGCCTGCTTGTCACAAAAGTTTGTTCTTCAAGCAGAAATTTCAATCGGAGGGCTAGTAGTGGCCGGAATTTCTTACGCTAGCGCTGCCCTCCCTGCACCTCTGCCGCAGAGCGCATGAGGGCGGGGCTATCCTTTCAGAATCGGTGTCGTTGCCCCTCCCTGCGTACCATTCATTCATGGTTTGGCAAATATTTTTATTGCACGGGAGGGAGAGCAGCGTTAAAAATTTGGCCCACTACTACCCCCCCCCCCCCCATCGAAACAGATGCTTGAAGAAAAACAAAAATTTACAAAAGCTTCGAATCCCCACCCCCTCCCCCAAACAAATTCCTGGACACTGTTTCGGATTATAAGTAGCCACTACCAGGTCTCGCGGATGGCTGGGAAAATAGTAGAAATTGGCCAAATAGAGTGAATATGCTTGGGGAGTCGGCTACGGAGAGAAGGTCAATAGGCGACCCACGGATCTTCAGCAGACTCGCTTAGCATACTACTGTAAATGCAGAAATGTTCGCGGTGGTTTTATGTTTGCGGCGGTTTTCGTGGCGACCGTTTCACAGTAGAGTTTCACAGCGAACTTAAAACCGCCGCGAACATTTTCGTCCAATACTGTATCAGTATGTGACTATAGCGCTGCCGCGAACTTAAAACCACCGCAAAAACTCTATTTTCGCCTTAGCGCGAAATAAAAACCGCGCGAACTTAAATGCATTTACACTTAGCCTGACTAAATCGCGCTCCTAGCGGCCGGCCCGACGGATACCGCAGGGGGGGGGGGTCATTAACATCCGCCAGCGAGACTTTGTGTAAACACAGGCTAACTACTTACTCTATTGGCCAATATATTGTATAAGATAGACTACTACATAATATTGTATTATATAGATTGGTTAGCCTAATAGAATGTTATCTATGTACCAGTGAATGCCATACTTTGTACCTTGTACAATTGTTGTGCAAGAAAGTTATTATTATTATTATCTACTTTTTTTCCAGCGATCATCTGAGCCTGGTAGAGGTTTAGTAGCTGATATGCCAGCATCTACAGTTGCGCCATCTGGCGTTCCCATGGGGCATCTCAATTTCCTTTATGTAATTGCATTGGCATAATCCCGATAATTATGATGGACGTAATTGACTGAATTAGTTAAACTAAAAGAAGGAATCACGAAAAAAAGGAAGAAAACATTGTGTTGCAGTCGTTAGTGACATCCCTCATTGCTATTTTTAGTGTCGGTGTGTCTACATACACGTGTAACGGTAGTTGTGAAGTTGAACAAAAATCTAGTAATTTATGTAGGATCTCACATAAAGTATTACTTTACTTTTGGTTGGGCATAATACCGTCTAAGCAGTGCTGATATGGTCTCAGAATCGTGTCGCTTTGAATTCAAACGACGATTTGTGTTCAGCATAGTTTTCTATCTTAAGTATGCAACCATATTTTTGTTATTTACAGACGTTTCGAAAGGCCTACTTTCTGTCTTCAGCAGTGTATTAAAAATAAGCTTGTCCTATCAGTGCAAGGAAAACTTGTCCTATTGTGACGTAATTGTCCTATTGTGACGTAATTGCAAAGTAAATTGGATCTATTGTGACGTGATTGCACTGATAGGACAAGCTTACTTTACATATTTTGTGTGTTTTACATGAACAAAGGCAGCGTCTGTGGAGAACAACAAGTAAGGTTGTGGCAAACAAATTTGTAGTTTGATACTGAGAAAACTATGTTAAACGGATTTGCCATTTGAAACTGATTTAACTAAAAAAAATTACGGATTGAACTTACGGATCAAGGACATTATATAGAATGCCCTTGGTTATATATTTCTTGTTAGATAAAATCATTATTAAAACCTATTTTGTGATGAAAAGAACTGAAAAATAACGTTATCAAACTAAAATTGTTCCTGGTGATATCAGTGCTATTAAATTGGTTATGTTCAACGTAGCAACAAGCACAGATCTGTTTCCGAAATTCCCGCGCGAAGTCATCTTGGGTTCACCAGCAGCTAATAACACTTCCGGGTCGAACGAAACATGACGCAATGGTGGGACTAACCATTTCCAAGCAACAGGGGATTAGATTTCGAATATAAGATTTACTATCGATCTTTAACCTGGACATAGATTAAAACGATTGTCGAAAAAGTCAGTTACTATTTCAAAATGATAAAATTTATAGATTTGTTGAATTCTGATAACAGATAAAAAGAGAATTCAATCTTATATTTCACAGAATACCCTCGAAGCGTTTGAATGGAACATTCTGGTGATGTAAACACAACCTACGTAAATCCTTTGTGTAGAGGAAAAGGGAGGGCGATACATAAAAAGCTAAAACAATCCAGGTATATGCGTGTGTGGTGTCAGGGAACCTTTTAGAATCCACAAAATGTTCTAACCACCAAGAAACGACAGTCGGGGTGAACGCAGTGTGGTGTTAGCGGGACGCAAGCGAGAGAGGAACCGAGGACATATAATTTCTGCCGCCTGGCCATTGTTGTTGTCGCTGATCGTAAATCTTTTTCAAGCGAAGGACGAAGTGAGGTTTGTGTCCTTGCAAACCCGGGAGTGGACTTAAACATTTCTCCTAATCCACCTTAGCCAGGAAAATATATAAGGTATGTATGATTATATTAGACCTTAAAGTACACCATCATAGGAACGCATTGTGTTGCTAAATGCGTAAGAAATTATATATCTGTCCTTTATATGGTTCGATCTAACTAATGTCCTGCAAACTGGTTCAGACCAGTACTAGTATGCTCACCAATTATACCTTTAGACGTACTAACCACAAATATGCAGTTACGTTTGCTATTGTAAGAGAGCTTGGAATGAGAACGATATCTCACAGTCAATGTCTATTTGGCAGATTGGGCTATAAATTTTGGTATTAATAAGTAGTATTCCACCTTTTAGACCTATTGTCTTTTGACTAATTCAAGGGAACAATGGTTTTGTCGCATGTATTTTTGGTTTTCAACTTCATAACTGGTTTGATCTTGGTTTAAAATGTGTAACATCTTACAGTCGAACGCTCAGGTTCTTTTGTTTGCGTTGTTTTCACCGCAATCTGTTATGCACCCCCCTCCCCACCATTTCATTTTACTGTGATTTTACATGGTGTTCACACACACAGGCGTACGTCCGTTTCAAGGGCACAAATGTCCAGTTCAAGGGCACAAATGTACCCTTTTTTTTTTTAAATTCAACCAAACCTCCCTTTCAAGGGAACAAATAAAGCTTTCGTACATTTAGGACACACATTTTGTAATACGCACGTGCGCACTCTTCTGACGTAGTTTTTCTGTTTTGGGATGTTCCTTATCATTTATTATAACATTATCTCCATTGTTATTAAAGAAGGGACAACACAGACTTCTCAAAGTATCAAATAAAATGATTAAAGCCTTTATAATATGAAAACATCATGAAACAAAACTAATTGTCCATGTTCATGCTAGGCCAATGCAATACGTGACCTTTTTCTTATTAACGACCAACAAATTCGGAATGGTGACCAATTTAAAGCAATCTCGCTTTAAAAAGTGTTCATCGCATGTGTCAATTTTTGAATGTATAATTTTTTTTTGTGTTCCTTTGCCGTCTCTTACGTTTACCTACAATGGTCCGGAACTGTTTTCGTAGCCCAATCAACCGTGCATTGTTTGGGTGTCCTTGGGGTGACTGAAACAATGGATATCAATTTACATACATTAAAGATGGCGCTTTCAACAATAACAACACGTGTGCTTGAAAGGGAGGGGGCACACTATTTCGTGCCTTCAAGATGTAATTTAGGGCGAAAATCTCCCCCCATTTTTTTTTTAAATTCATTTTATTGTCATATCACACTGTACTAAAACGTGTAAATCATCTATAGAATATGTGCTCAATTCGGCACGGTATGAAAAAAAGGCAGATCGCTTACAGTACAAACTTCAAAAAGTGGGAGGTTTGAGGACAAAGAAAATTTCAGGAACGCACATTCACAAGGATGTGTGTGGGGTGGGGGGATAACCCATATAATTTTTATGCTGATTTTCCCAGAATTTGGGTACCGTAGCGACTAACCTAAATCCCTGGTAATCATCACATATCATAAAGAAATCTCTCTTTACACGACAAAAGTACAGCGACTTTCGTAAGGTCTTTTACAACTATACATGCAAACAACAAACAATGGTATACAAAACGATTAACCTACGTACAAGTATATGAATACTTCAACATGTAGATAGAATGAATGAACTTATCATAGATGTCAACAACGAATTGGTTGTTCATGTTCAAGATGTTGTTATCGTTAGCGTACAAGATAGCCTGGATGCCAGGCCCTCAATCGCTATAAATAGTATAATATCTATCGTGTGGTATAGATATTATATACTAGCACATGTAACATGTATAGAGACTGGGGGTCTTGCATCCAGGCTACTAGCCAGGAAACCATACCATCGGGGGCTCTTCGATATCTCTACTGCATTGGAGTGATGCCCGCCCGCTTAGACAGCTTAGCCCGCTCGGGGTGTGGGTTTACGGCCTTGAATTAAATTATTTCGCGAAACTGTCTATCATATGGCAGCTAAAGTAGGAAAGGCTGCGAAATTCTACATGGCAGCTAAGTGAAAGGCTGACAGAAACGGCTCAATCATAAGCAGACTGGGCCCGGTAAAACACCCCTAAGCCGACGACTAGAGACTGGGACCAGGCTACGTGCAAGAAGGGTCAAGGCGATTCTTGGAATGGTTATGATGACAGTGAAACATGATCTCATCTACTGGAAAATAAAGTTTTGTCGACACAACCTAAAAAAAACATATGCCTGGCCGTCGTTTTCGAAAAGTAGAACAGACCATTCATGCCCCGAGCAAGGAGGATAATCTCATTCTAATACATTATTCTACAGATTATTTCTACTGTTAGACATAGCTTAGTTCTTTGTATTTGTCGACTTTCCTGTGCGTACGTTGCCATACATTGTACCAGATACAATTGTCGCGCACTAAAGTTCTTCTTTTATTCTAACCTGCTTGCCCCGAGGGAGATAATAGTAACTGGGGTGTTACCAAAACGTCCCCAGGTAAATGTTGGATGTCAACATGGTTTCTCTACAACGCAGGCTGGCAGGAAGACGTGGTAGAACATTTGCCACCAGCTGGCCACGTTCACCGTCAAAGGACGGGAAGTGTAGCCTCCACCAGGCCTTCCTACAATGGATCGTAGAATTTGGCAAAAAAAGCTCAATAATTGACCAGGAGAGTCAGTCCACGGCAAGTTTAACATTTCCCCCTCGAAGCCTGCAAATGAAAACCTATGGTGGCCAAACTGGCGCTTTGTTTACTGCAAATTCCCCGCCCAATCCCTGAGGCTAGACCTGACCTGTCATTTTTAGCCACCTGTCCTTGTTTTGGCCACAGTGCCCACAGGTGACAAAGCGTTTCAAATGCCGACCTCCCATGTTATCTGAGAACCTATGTTTTACGCAAGGAACCAGACATTCTTTGAAGGATTTGGCCAATTTAGACATTTGTTGATAAAAAGATGTCTAATGAGGATGCTTCCGCGGTACTTGGTTGGTTGGAAAGGTTCCATTCTACGATCGTTCTAGGAAAATACGAATTTTTGAACACATCAATCCGAGGTTGAAAAGTCCGATAGATTTGCTTGGAGACATTTGAAAGCCTATGTTGGCCTAGCCTGGTCCTAGTCTCTAGGGGTCGGCTTACGGGTGTTTTCCCGGGCCCAGTCTGCTTATGATTGAACCGTTTATCTCAGCATGTCTACTGAGCTGCCATATAGAATTTCGCAGCCTTTCTACTTAAGCTGCCATACACAGTTTCGCCGTCACCCTAGCGAGATGAGCTAATTTAATCCAAGGCCGTAAACCCACCCCCGAGAGGGCTAAGCTATCTGGTCAAAACAGGGCCGTACAGACATCGGGGAGCCCCGATGGTATGGTTTCCAGGGTAATGGTGGCCAAACGCCTCTAGCAAATATTTCCCCTGTAGCCGGCGTAGTTAGTCTTAGCCGGCGTAGTTAGTCTGGCTACTAGCTGGCTAAATCAGACATGTTTGATTGATGTCTACTCAGCCTTAGGCAAGAACGCCTTCTATCGCAGCTGCAGTCGGTAAGATGTTCCCGTGGCGCAAGTGGTAACGCAACCCCGCTGCTTCACCATCTGGATCAAATTCCGTGGATCCTAGGGCCCAAGTTCGATCCTAGGGATCTAGGGGTCAACTCGAGCTCGGACATGTTGTAAGGGAATGCATTCGTCATTTCGGATGGTGACGTAAAGCCGGCGGTCCCGTGTATGAGGGAGCTTCGGGCGTAAGCCTCAAACTTCTGCACGTAAAAGAACCCAACACACTTATCAAGAAGAGTAAAGGTGACCCGGTGTGCTTGGTCAAAAACGCGAGCCGTGGCGAAGCTGCATTGCACTACCACTAGCTACTTGAAAAGCATTATGCTTCACCTCAATCGAGGATGACTGCTTTACTTTACTTAGTCGGTAATGGCTATCCATCAATTTGTACCGACTCAAACTCAGTCATAGACGTAAAAGATTAGATTTACTCAGAAAACAGTACCACTTTTCTTCCAAACATCGTGACTTGTGACACTGGACTACCGACAATAATCACACGACGTGTACAGAATTGGGTGTGTTGCTGCACGTGTGCTCTGGAGCTGAAGTATAAGTCGTTAAACCCGTTCAGCAGTGCCTTAAGCCCCTGTCACACCTGTGCGTATATACAAGACCGCAGGAGTTGCGTTTTAACACGTTTTTGGTTTAGGTTGAGTTTGCAGTCGAAGAAGTAATTTCTTTGGTTTGATAACTAGACTGCTCAACGGTGGGTCAAAGAAGAAAACAATTCAGAGCTAATATACCTACAACCAACAAAAAAGTTACTGCGGAACTCACACGCACTCTAATATAACGTTACGCACCAGTTTGACAGGGTCATTACCGGGAGTTTATACACGCAGTTTATACCGGCTGGGTTACACACGCATTTTCAAGCGCGCTCGAGTGTTCTCCAAGTGTACTTGGAAACGCGTGTGTAGACCCAGCTTTAGACTTGAAGCAGCCAGGTGTAGATTGTAACTACTAAAAACAAATTCACTCTCGGTTCATGTATGTAAGACATAATGCTACTTCAATCGGCGGAGTAATAAGGAGCGTGTGTGTGTGTGTGTGTGTATGTATGTATGTATGTGTGTGTGTGCGTGCCTGCGCGTCTCCGATTTGCGTAACTAATTCTGCCCCAACTTAACCACAATACATCCAATGAATCTGACTCGAGCCAGTTTGAAACCGGTTCGAACCGCGTTTACAACCCCAAGTGCACTACACGTTGTACTTATGATATCTACAATGTTAATTGTTAATTAACATTTCAGGCAGATGCTAGCTAATGGTGTTGGACTATGGCACAAGTGGAAACGCGGACATACTATGTGGGAACGAACACTTGGCTCTCGACAACTGTTGACTCCATTGCGAAAATAAAGGTAGGATGGAAATATGTTTCTTTGTTTTTTTGTTTGTTTGTTTGTTTGTTTGTTGTAGATTGCTGAATTTTTCGCTCTTGGATCCACCATTTGGGGAGGCTGAGGCGTAAAACTTCTATATTTTAATTTATAGATAATCCAACACACTTATGGGAGGATGTAAGAGTGTGCTTGGCTGAAAACAACTGTCAAAAAAGCAACACGGTAAAGGATGCTATTGATAAACACTTTTTATTTCTTTATTTGAAATAGCAATTACTGGATATGATTTTGGAAACGGTCAGACGTTTCAAGTAGCATCCACTACTTTTCGTCAGTGACACTGAGCAAGATTTTTCGATCAGCAGGTTTTTAACTAGTCTCCAAGCAGACCCAACGGTTGCAAAGACCGTATCCAACTGGCAGAAGGATTTTTTTTTGCAATCTGACGGTGCCTGACAAGCTTCTCTGGCTAGCTTGTTCGATTTTGGCACCGTGGAGATCTGCTTGGAGATTAGTTTTTAACCACGAACGTTGCTTGAGTAACTGCTATTTGGCGTATCTTATTACCTGTGTGAGTGTGTGTCTAACCTTCATCGACGTACTTTTCTTTTTTGTTTACGAAGGTGCCAGCGACAATGACGCGTGAAGACATCGTCCCCAAACCGACCACTATGCCAGAGGGCCTGGAAGGGCTCTGTCATGACGCCTGGTCCTGGGAGGAACAGGAGCTAGAGCCCGACTTCGCCCAGATCGAAATAGGGGGAATCAAGAACAGGACGGTGATATTTCACCCCACATGGTCCCGCGGCACTGTGGCTGTGCGCGCCACCAAACCTCTAGACAGGGACGGCGTCCACTACTGGGAAATTAGGGTGAGAGGATTTATCTTGTGTACTTGTGGAAAAGAAGGCCACAACCTCAATATTTTTAGCCTCTACCAGGCTCCGCGGATCGCTGGGAAAATAGTATAAATCGGCCAAATAGAGTGAAAAGTATGCCAAGGGTATGTTTTATGTCTTCTAGAAACTACGATATATATAATGAAGAACTATGTGAATTTGTGTACAAATGTTTCAAGAAGAGAGAAGAGACTCTGTAGATTTAGATGGAATATGGAACAATGTTCCTTTTCTTTAACTTCATGTTACCTAATGCATTTAGCCCATGTTGGGCATGAATATAAAATAAAGTTCATTGTCATTGTTAAAGAAATTAAATGTGTCAGTGAGCGTGACTGTAGCTTTCGTTGACTGTAAGTTCAATCTTACTCCAAACGAAAATGAGATTTTGAGTTTTAAGGCCCAGATATCGCTCAGGTTGCCTTTAAAATGACCTCTATTTCGTGTCTCTCCTAGATTTCAGAGCGTCTATTCGGCACAAGCATGATGTTCGGAATCGGCAGCGCCAAAACGAGGCTGAACCTGTACGACTTCATCAGCGTCCTTGGCGAGAACGAGCACAGCTGGGGCCTCAACCACAGGGGCGTCCTGTGGCACAAGGGCGTCGAGCAACCCTTCACCGAACCCTTCGCCGAAAACACCTCGACTACCGTCGGGCTACTGTACAGGAGGGGAACGCTGTCGTACTACAAGGACGGGAAATGTCTCGGCGAGGCCTTCAAAGGACTCGAAAACTATGACGGAGACCTGTTTCCCATGATTGCCTCCACTGCAGCGAAGACGGAAATGGTGCGAGGCGCCGCCCTGCGGGAGTATGACTCACTGCAGGACAGATGCAGGGCGTTGATTTCGTCATGCGTGAGTGAGGCGGAGGACCTCGAAAAGTTGAAGTTGCCATCGCGACTCATCAAGTACATCAAGGATTCTCATCCCACGTGAAATGGTGGACATTCAGTTGCAATCGTTAACAATCTTATAACGCATCATCGTCCAAGGAGAACGTTTAAGGAGATTAAAGGTCATCCAGGTATCTCAAGCGACCGGATGGACCTACGATACAGAGAAGGTCTGACATCTTTGGTAGTATGCATTACCTTTCGTCTCTTTTCAGGTAGCACCCACTACCTTTCGTCATTGAGAAAGGGTAGTGGATGCTAATCTCCAAGCAGATCTACACGGTGCCAAAAATCGTATATGCACCTACGGTGCGGACTTCTTTGGCTGACTGGAGGTTCTCTGGCTAGCATATACAATTTTTAGCACCGTGTAGATCTGCTTGGAGATTAAGTGGATGCTACCTAAAATGTCTGGCCGTTTCCAAAATCTATCGAGTTGTTTCAGGAACATTGTGTATCTTATTACCTGGATGTTTTACCTTCTTTGACATACAAAGGTCCTATTATGGATGTTTTGACCAAGCAAACTAGGCTGATTGTAGGTACTGCTGTCATCGAGCAACACACCAGTTATGGCAGCCCGTACCATTGGTGAGAAAATACTACTTATTGTTGACCAGGTTATGTAAAGAAAGGGTTTATGTAAATGTAAACAGTAAGTTTTTCCAGCTTTTCATTTTCTTATCATCTGTCTTTTCTCCGTGTAATCTTTCTTCTACCTCTCCCTTCTTCTTATCTTTCGTTTTCTTCACCTTTGTTTTACCCTTTCATTTCAACAAACAACCAACTTCGATTTTGCCTCTCGGTGTTCACACACTAGTAGATACACTGTCCGTTTCCCTTCAACATGTAACAAAATAGGAAACACAGTACATGTACTAATGGAGAGTTTAATACTAAAAGTCTGCTTAGAGACTTTAAAGGCATCCAGAGCATTTTTTGAGGCTTGAAACTTGAACAAGAAAACTCAGATTTCTAGTCATTCCTACACATAGTAAGTTTTAATAACACTATACCGTTACATATCGACATTAAAGGAGCAAAGATACGATGTCGCTGTGTGGTGAGAACTGATAAAAAATCCAAGCGCTAATAGACTGATCCTGACTGTTCATCACAATTAGCGGTTCGACCAATGAGACAGTGACTGCATGTCCGTCAAATATTTGTATTTCTATGTTTCAATTTTGCAATTCTACGTTTTGACGGAGGTGGGCGGGGCTATGGTATATGCAGTATTTACAGTAGGCGCTTGAAACTAAAAGATCACAATGTAGCTTATTTTTGTGCTGCTTTTGAGCACTTTTGCTTAGAAATCCGCACCCAAATGTGGCAAATTACATGTCAATTTCATAAAGATTACAGCAACTAGAATATTTCCAGTTTTCAAGCCTCATAAAATGCTCTGGGTGCCTTTAATACTAAAAGTGTGCTTAGAGACTTAATGCTAAAACGTAAGAATACTCCTATTGAGTTGGGATATTTGTGTGGTTCACGCTGCAGTAAATATATATAAATATATATACATGTCTAAGCTGCTAGAATGAATGTATGGAAAAACCTAAGAAAAAAGAATGTATTTAAAGAATTCAGCAATCACGTTGTATGCAATTGAGGGACATTTCAGTAATGTCAATCAGGGGGTGGCATCGCTAGCTTTTCTTCGTTTTAGGGACCAATCGTGTATTAGATAGGGGTAATTGTAAATAATACATATCGTGGAGGAGGGATGTTAGAAAAATGAGACATAGACTTTGTTGAAAAAAGTGTTTAGCTAGTAATATCATGTACATATACAGATTACACAGAAGAAGCCTTAGTTGTTCTCATCGTGTTAGTGTTTAAAAAGCATGTTTAAGTTACCTTTCTTAAAGATTAACGACTTTGGTGCTAAGATTCTGAGGACACAAGAGCACTAGTACATATTATGCTAAGAAGCTACTAGTACAAGTATCTAGAAGTCGTGTCACCAAAGGTTTGGGAGGTATGAAACTGTTATTGGTAATATTGCGACAATTGATTTCAATTGTGTAATTCTGTAACATCTGTTTATACTTGGTAAAAAGATTATGAAGTTCAGCAAAGAACGTACTAGTAAAAGATGGTAACACACTTATAATCTTTTCGCAACAAATGACTTAAGTTTGCTACTAATCATTGCAGTAGTTGAAAAACAATACAGGTTTGGCTATCGCAAACCTGTAAAGATTCGAAGTACCATTGCTTGTATCAAGCAAACTATGTTTCTAGTATCGAGCTAAAGGTTATATATAGTGTTGTGAGCCTTATTGTTCCTATTTTCACATTCAATCTATAATAAGGTTCTTCAGGAAACACATTTCGCCCAGTTCTGTTTATGTTGGGACTTGATGGCGTGGCAATAATTCTACTTGTATCAAGCATGCTTCGTTAAATGCTAATATATGATGAGTTGACGAAAACTACTAACACCAACTGTGTCTTTTTATTCAATGATCCTTAATTGAAAGACTTTCCTATGTAGTCGAGGCCTAGAGTTTCAATGTTTTGTAGCTTTGCCATAGTAGTGTCGTGGCCGTATTGAGTACAACTAGTCTACCAGTCTAGTCTAACCGATTTTATTTTATTTATTTATTTGGCTTTAAAAATTTTACAGGGAGGGCTACCCAACTAGCCGAAGGCTATTACAAAGGGTTAGCCCCGGGAACAATATTCAAAATTCAATAAACATTTTCACAATGCACGCCAAAAAGCACAGTAAGGCGATCTCTTCGGATGTCCCTTGTATGTTGTAGAGCGCGTACTCACAAGCCACGTTGTAGTTCAAAATAAAGCTCAACTATATCTAAATTTTGACAACACCCAAGGGGTGGAAGCATTCACTAGCTCTGCGTGATCACATTTGTCGTAACTCGTCGTACGATTGATGTTGTAAAATTCCAAGCAGGCTGTGAGAGAAACAACCGCTGGCGCCAAGGATCTGTAACAAGTCAGATTAGTTCTACACGACGCATGAACGACTATCCCAAACAGATTTATCTAATACGTCGATAAACGTTGTACCTCTAAGTTTTAAGATACGCAGGGTAACAGTTACTCAAGCAAGTGGATAGATTCTAGAAGCGATCGGACGTTTCAAACTCATTTTTTATGCAATTATTCGTTTGTATGTATGTATGTAGTAGACCTTAGGAAGTCGCTGTGCTTTTGTTGTGTCAATAAAGATCTTCCTGTATTCATAGCATCCAATGGATGCTCACTGACGAAAGATCTGTAGAGTGTAGTAACTGTTACTTGCCAAGAATGCCATAACTTTGCGACGTACGTAGAATACCCAAAGTTTGCGCCCGTAAGACGGACATGACTGGATCCGTATTCAACAACCTTCTCGTGGAGTCTTAAGGTCTCATTCCTGTATTACTCCGGGTGGTTACCCTAAAAGAGTCCGTAGCCCAAAAAATTAACGGCTGCATGAACGTGTGTTTATATCGGTGGGAAATTTCCTTTTAGCCAGCCCAACTGATCTCAAGCGTCAAACTGATGAAAGATTGTTTGTTACTGAAGAAATTAACCGGTAAAGTTCGGCGGCCGCGCGCGAGGTCGGACGTCCACAGCCCTGCATTTCGAGTGATGCGGTCGAGCGCTTACTGCTAGAATGCCATTGGGGGGGAGGGGTGGTAATAGTGAAGTTGTCGCCAATTTTTTTGCATGATCTAGAGTAAATATTCTTAACATAGAAAAAATCTAGAGTAAAAATTCTTAACATAGAAAGAATGCCATTGGTGCATTTACTATAGCTTCATTGCGAACGTGCCCATATAAAACAATTATAAGCATATAGGGCGAAACAACTCATGAATGAGACCTTACGTAACGCAAGGTGAACTGACCTTCAGATTCTCCGGGTAGTTCGTTCTGGCAGTTTCTCCCGTAGAAGCCTTCTGCGCAGAAGCAGATGTATAGGTCACCAAATGCCGAACAGTTCCCGCCGTTTAAACAGGGTTCCGACAGACAGGGTAGAACGTCTGAGAAAAACGTGCAAGTAAGTTAGTATGGTTTTAGGGATGTCTCTTCTGTATCTGTATCTATGTAGCCGGTACAACCGCCATTAGGCATAACTCACCAGCTTTGCAGGCACGCGGCGCGGCAGCAGCTGCTTATATTACACCGAACGGTCTGTTACACCTAGTCTTTGCATATCTGACTGTAACCGTTCTTTAAACCTACTTAGTGAAGATGTTCCTACAGTAATTGATGACAACGAGTTCCATTCTACTAGCTCTTATAGCTCAACTGGTAACAACCTAACAGTTCAGCTACTGGTTCCAATTAGTTGGCACCTGGGAGACCCGGGGTTCAATACTGGAAAGGTATCTCCGTTGGGGCCGCATTCGTCTTTCGGAAAGGACGTAAAATGGGGGTCATATGTTCGAGGAGGTGCCTCGAGCACGTTAAAGGAGAGGGCTAGCAACCCCTCCCTGCTACTAAAACAGCAAGGAAGCTTATTGCTCAATGTGACACTACAATGTGCCACTACATAGCATGTATGGTGTTAGTATTCTACTACGCAGAGACTCCCTCAAGGCCTGTACAATAAACCTTTAAAGATATGGAAATCGTGACCCTAGCATTATTTGTGGTCCGTGAGAAAAGAACGTACCATATTCGCAGTTCTTCCCCATGATCCCGCGGGGACAGTCGCACCTGTAGGCCCCCGGTAGGTCCACACACGTCCCGTTATTCCTACACGGGCTCGACGTGCACTCATTCAGGTCTGGGGGAAAAAACGGGCATACTTATGCTTAGGTCCCAATTGCGCGAATGCCCGTAGGGGGTGTAGTCCCGGCCGGGCCCTGAAGCCACAAATTTGTCCCGGAGGACTGTCGGGGGGGGGGGGGGGGGGCTCCTTGTGTTCGCACGGTTAGCTCACGGCGTGTATTTGCTACCGGCTCCCGTATCGATTTTAAGTCCGAGTAAAATTGCCCCCCCCCCCCTACCTGGACAACACATCCTACGGGCACCGGTACAAATGGGACCGTAACATTACACAGCAATATTTGTTGTCAGTAGACAGAAATTGAACTGACTAGATGGCAAAGAATGGACGACGATTTCTACGGTATAATGAACACTCGTAAAGGTTCTATGGTGTAATGGTTAGCACTCTGGACTCTGAATCCAGTGATCCGAGTTCAAATCTCGGTAGAACCTAGTATACCAATTTTTAAATTCTTTGTATATAATGAATGGATGATTTTATTGCACAACGATTGCATCAGTGACAACGGATGACAATATACAGATAACATAAGTGACAGTTTGTATCTTTTCTTCTTATCACTATATTACTAAATCGGATGAAACCTAAAGTACTTACTAAACGAAACTATTAATATATTGTAAATATTATATTGTCTATGTCTAGGTTACTAACATAGCGACAACCATAGTAAAATTCAAGCGGTAAGAAATAAGGAATATCAACAAATGATAAACACCGATTTAGTACGAAATTGATAGCACTGACCGACTTCACAGCGGGGTCCGAAGAACCCCCTGAGACACTCGCAAGTGAACTCGTCCAACCCGTGTACGCAGACGCCGCTATTCTGACATGGCGACGAGGAACACTCGTCTACATCTGAGGAAACAACAAACAGAACAAACGTGTTATGTTGGTGACATACAAATACACATACACACAAAGCCCGCTGCAGTACCGACGGAAAATGCCAGGGAAACAATTTTTTTGATTGACCTTCGTTTCCACAACCGCTACTCACCGACCAAAAATGATGAAGATCCATCAACGTTTCCGTCACTTTTTTGCAGTACTGTTGGAAAACGCCAGGTGAACCATTTTCGAATATGATCTTTCTTTGCACATCGCCACACCTACCAAACATCATGAAGATCCATCAAAGGTTTCTCAAGTTATGCTCTTGACATACATACAGACCCACCCGACACCTGGGCTAACCGAAAACATAATCTTAACGGCGAAGATAATGGGATGCAAAACCCACAAGTTCTGCTGCAGTACTAAGAAAAGCCGTCAGGAGACCTTTTTTATATGCCAATACCCAACTTCATACCAAATTCTAAAAAAATATAATTAATCTATCTGCTGTTCGTCCACAAGCACACAAAAACATACGTTTCAATTTATTTCAAAATTTTTGTCCGTGGGCTAATTGCAAGTGACATAAAAACGACAGAAAAATGATGTAGAACAGTAATGTTAAGATCTGACATTCGCCTGAGGATGTTTGTATGTCAACGTTAGCTGTCCTTCCATGTGAGTGCTCGGTCCCATCAAAAAGATTCCTACAAATAAAGCTGAAACGATTTGTTTTACATTGTCTAGAATTTGTTGAAATTTTGATCAAATGTAATAACTTCTATCCTTGGTTGATACTGTTTTTTGCCATATTTATTTGCCACTGATCAGTCACTATTGGTTCTTTTTGTTATTTATCTTCTGATAGTTCTGTTGATATGGAATTTTCATATTCATTTGTCAACATAAGTTCTGTTTGATTTCAATGTTCTGTAATCTTTGTTTATATTGATTTTGTTATATTCATTTGCTAATGACACCGTTATTATCATTTTTATGTTTTCTGTTGCCACCTTTACTTATTGTATTTTCCCGTACTTTGTTTTTTCTTGTTTTCTGTTATGTTAATTTTGTGAAATGCAATAAAAAGATATTAAAAAAATAATGAAAATTTAAAAAAAGCTAAAACGATTAACATAATCGACTTTGAGTTTTAAAAAAAAAATTGGTATCAAGTCACCTTCTCCGCAGTTGGTTCCGGCGTATCCGTCCACGCATGCGCACACGTACTTCCCTGGGACATCGAAGCAGGCCCCGCCATTCAGGCACGGCCAGGATTCACACTCGTCTAGATCTGTGTCAATAACAGGTGCAAATTTTACTCAGATATATTTGCTATCAATTGCAAGTAACGTGTACTAAGGCCACAGCAAGTAAATTTTATGGATGACATCCTCCGCAGACTCCAAAACTAATGAGATAGGGCGAAAAAAATACAAGGCAGGCAAAAAGAAAGATTCCTATATCTTAAAATTTTGAGATCATAAATCTTGTTTAACAAGAATTGAGGCGACAAAATATGAAATCACGACCGACAGGTCGTTTATTCCTGTATTCAATTGCAACCAATGAGGTTTCATATATAATATAAAACCTCCTTGATTCAACAGTAAACATGTCGTTGTAGATGTGTATACATCTCAATAGACTAACTACAACAAATGCAGAAAAAAGCTTGTTGTACCATCATCTGAAGCAACTACACTGGGTATTCATATGCAATGAAACACCGTGTGTATACATTTCAATTAACTACAACCTAGGACATTATATAATGCAAGGTATATTTGCCAATTTTTGGCATGTTGACCATCGTCGGAGGGCAATGAAATTTCTTGGTTTTTTTTCTGGCGAAAATTAATGAACGCGCTGATGTCATCCATAAGAATTACTTGCTGTGGCCTAACATAACTCCACCAGGGTACATAACTCCGCCACCCTTAACAAGATACTTCCAAATAGATCTCCAACCAAACATCCCCCAGATCAACTCTTATCATGTTTTCCTTCATGGCAGGGAAACATACTGCTTTTGCTCAGGTCTCCTCCGAACAAAAAAGGTCAATGACCTGGACCAGACGACTGTCACCATGGTAACTGGAGGTGTAGCTGAAACGCTGTGGTGTTGGATTACGTACATAATGATCCTTAATGTAGGAAGTGGCAGGACAGAGCTGGAGGGGCTGGTCACCATATATATGAATGTGTTTGAGTAAGAATAAACAGAGCAGAATTTTTTCAGGCTAAACCATATGAAGGTAAACATTATATTTGCTTACGTATATATACAAATATTAGTAATACCTTTCTAGTTAGTTAACTAGACATCATGCATGAACAAATACTACATAGAATGGAAGAAAGGCGTGCAGTTAGCTAGACATCATGCATGAACAAATACTACATAGAATGGAAGAAAGGCGTGCAGTGATCAAAGTCTCATAAAGGTTCTATTGTGTAATGGTTAGCCCTCTGGACTCTGAATCCAGCGATCCGAGTTCAAATCTCGGTAGAACCTTGAGAAAAATTCTATTTTTCTCATATAAACATATAACAAAAACGCTCTTAGATACTGTGTTAAGAATGGCGTGTATGCAACCAGATATATTTGTTGTAATGTAGACAAAAATCTGTACATGATTTACAAACCAACCCGAGTGCGTAACGCATAGCACATAGACTGATACACGATCGGGAGATTGTGTGCTTCGGAGTGGTTCTATGGTGTAATGGTTAGCACTCTGGACTCTGAATCCAGCGATCCGAGTTCAAATCTCGGTAGAACCTGAATAAATAACTTTTATTTTGTTAAAAAAACATGGAAAAAAATCTCGTCCAAATCTATATTACAAACAGTGGCACTCTCAACCACAATATTTGTTATCATCAAATCAGACACAATGTACAATGTACTTCAGTTTACGCTAAGTTTCCTCGATGACAAACTTTATGACTCATAATACACACACAGAACAAACAAGATCTCTGCTATAAACGCTCACTCTATAGCGGTTCTATGGTGTATAATGGTTAACACTCTGGACTCCAGCGATCCGAGTTCAAATTTCGGTAGAACCTGAACAATTAACTTTCCTTTTGTATAAAAACATTTGGAAAAAAGCTCGTCCAAATCTATATTACAAACAGTGGCACCCTCAACCACAATAGTTATTAGCCAAAATGTAAAAGTAAAATGTACTTCAGTTTACTCTAAGTTTCTTCGATGACAAACTTTATAACTCATAATACACATACAGAACAAACAAGACCTCTGCGGTAAGCGCTGACACTACATCGGTTCTATGGTGTAATGGTTAGCACTCTGGACTCTGAATCCAGCGATCCTAGTTCAAATCTCGGTAGAACCTATAATCCCTTTTTTCTCTCATGAATATGAAATAAAACTGACATCAAAACGAAGGTTAGCTAGTGATATGTTATGACTAGGGATGTGAACACTACCATGAAAAATGTAGTTATAGAATAGATCTTGACGAGCGTTTTTAATCAATCAAAAATGTAGAGGTTGGTAATTTAGGTTCAACCGAGATTTAAACTCGGATCGCTGGATTCAGAGTCCAGAGTGCTAACCATAACACCATAGAACCACTAACATGAAAATTATTTAGGCACAGGTCCAAAATACTGAGCATCAGTGTACCGGTGCTGTACCTGAATCATACACTCGACCATGTCACGTTTTGACTTATTTTGTTCTTAAGAACATTGCCATTCCGACCACAAAGATGAAAATGTAGCACTGGAAAAAGATTAAAACTTTCAATGGGCGTAGAAATCGGCTAATCTCCAAACAGATTTAATGGTTGCGAAGACCGTATCCAACTGGCAGAAGAAACTTGTATGGCAAGCTTCTTCTGCCAGTTCGATACGGTCTTCGCAACCAGTAGATATGCTTGGAGATTAGAAATCATCACGATCCTTGATTTGAGATAATCTTGACAGCATGTTTCTTCTGCCTAAGATACTTGAAGCCTAAATGAACATTATGCTAACTTCTTATTCATGTTTCTGTCATCATTCAAGATCCACCGGTTACGTCCGGTGCCAAGTTTTAAAACTTTCACACCTAAACCTCTGTACCCATACCTGTACCTGATGTCACTTGTATGTACATTCATGTGTATCCCAAGTTTTTTCTTCATATGAACTATACATCCCTACACGTGACATATACATGTACAAAAACTAAATTACAATGTCCACATACCGATTTCGCAATGTTCACCTTCGAACCCATCCGGGCATTCACAGCTGTAGGAGGTCTCCTCGGTCACGTGACACACGCCGCCATTTTCACACGGGTCAGGGTCACAGGGGTCAATGTCCTCTGTAAGAGCGGAAAGATTTGAGCTGTTATATTAAACGTCAGGAAGGAGTTCAAAATGTCGGTTGAAATAGTACCTAGGTACGGTGGTCTTGCGGTTTTGGGATAGTTGCCTTTGCACTCCTGACAAGCCTCAATATTGTGCCATTGATGAGAAAGACACTTTACAGTGAGTCCGAAGCGAGGAAATAGGTGTAAACTTTACACCTATTTCCTCGCTTCGCTGAGGTGAAAAAGAGTACCTAGCTTCGGATAGGAACGGCCAGTGTTTGAGGAGAGCCAGACCGCGAGCACGTTAAAGAATCCACCACGCTTCTCAAAAAGCGTAGGAATCGACCCTATTTGGATTTGATTAGAATAGGCAAGCGTTTTTGAAACTCAAAGAAGATGAAAGTAGTGTTACCTATTAAAAGAGACTGACTTGATTAAAGGTTTGCATGAAGATCATTTGTTGGATCCGTTGGCATGTGTGGTTGCCACCATCTTGATTTTGTGACGTCGCAGGGTAGCCATACAATTCATTGAGAGGAGTGTTTTGGGGGGTCGCTAGCGTTCTCTCTATCTTTAACAAATCGGCACACAACTATCACACATATGCATTCAACTCAGATAAAAAGAAAAAAAATCAATTCCAATTCATATTCATAAAAAGACCCCGTAATCGCTAAACTAACATATCACACCTGAAGTATATGTAGCCCAAATACTTAACTTAACGAATCTAGACATCTTACCTTCCTGACACGACGGTCCCTTCCAGCCCTTCGCGCACCCGTCCCGACACCACCCGGTGTAGACATCACAGGCGTACGGCCCGATACTCCGGCAGTGACAGGTCTGGGAACAGCCGGCTCCGAACGTACCGGGGATACACGCTGAGGGGGAGAGAGGGGAAAATAGTGTAAAATAGAATATAAAGGTATACGTAGACCTTTTGAGCCCGTAGGAACAGTGGTAGTTATCCACTGTGTCTAGCGCTCGGTTTGCAAAGCGGAGCCCAGCCATATCCTTAGGCCACCCTTTACCTCCCCATCCGAAGTCAGATACCAATTTT
Organism: Branchiostoma lanceolatum; assembly: GCF_035083965.1. Classification (NCBI taxonomy): domain Eukaryota; kingdom Metazoa; phylum Chordata; class Leptocardii; order Amphioxiformes; family Branchiostomatidae; genus Branchiostoma; species Branchiostoma lanceolatum. The sequence continues at coordinate 13,204,920 of NC_089739.1, forward strand.
TACACCTAGGTGGAGTAGAGAAAGCCGTTTAAGTGCATTTCTCGAGGACACATTGACCATTCGACGCCACATATACGTGCAGCTATACGGGTTTAGTAATGACGTCAGGATCAGACGATAAACTTACGGGTTGAGCAGAGCAGGTTGCGGTAACCAGGGGAACAGCTACAGCCGTACGGATCCGGCAGACAGAAGATCCTCTCCTTACAGCCAGTGGCCAGCCCGTTGGAGTCACATTCGTACTGACAGTCTCTGCCGAAACTGTTGCCACCGCAGCCTGGAACAACGGCAGTTCAGAGTTAAACCGCTAGAGTGTGCTGATTATAGGATGTACAGTTTGACTTGTTCTTGAGTAGAAATATATCAATGTTAAAAGTTTGAAGTTTTTCTAATCAAAAGAAAAGTACGATTTAAGTATCATTTTCAATGCAGGAAAGTTGAGTTCAGTTTTCTTCATCGCAAAATAAACTGAACTTTGAGGGAATAAAATATACAAAGTATTGCTCCAGCTATAGCAATCCATATGTCGGCAAACTTCCATCAAATAAATTATAAATGTATCAAAGCCTTTAAGGTACTGTCATTGCCCAACTGAGCTAAGTAAAGGCAACGACAAAGACAAGTATACAAACATACACATGTTGGTACAGGTATTGTAGTCTAGCATAGAGGTTCGGCTTCTTTACGCTCCTTGGTAATGGTAAAAAACTAATATGTAGGGTCGTATTGGTTTAGATATTAGTCGGTTTATCAAAACGAAGAATATGATAAGGCAATGGTTTAAGATAGTGCTGCGTACCGGTACTGTGTACCGATACTGTACCGTAAAAGTTGATTAGGTACAGGTCCATAATACCGGATCATGAAGCACCGGTACTATACCTATATAAATTCCAACCAAGTATGCGCTTATTTTGTGACTGATTTCCTGACCGCATGGCCTTATGCAAAACCAAACATGATCAAAGCGACAACTGGGAACAGCATAACTTATATGCAACGGATCATTCAGGCAGGCCGGGAGTTTTGATAGCAAGGCCAGGTGAGTTTGGCGGTAGGAAACCTAGCTATGTTCTTTGAATAAAGATACTGACACGCTGAAAACAGTTTATTTGTGTTTCTGTCATGATTGGAGAAGTTCAGAGGAACACATGTTCATGTTTCCAATTGTTCAAGTACAGGTACAGGTCTGGACCTGTACCTGAACCTCTGTACCGGTACCTGATGTTACGTTTAGGTACGAAGCACTAGTTTAAAACAGTCGTAGTATTTCCGCCCACCTGTCCCACAGGTAGGTCCCTTGAAACCTGGAGGACAGATGCACTCCCCCATGTCCTCGTGACAAACTCCGCCGTTATAACACTTCGGACACGTCTGGTCACATCCGGGACCCCAGTAATCAGCAGGACACCCTGGAATAATACGTTTTTGATGTTTATTTACGTGTACCCAAATAAGGTGGTAAAGCATACAGACAGGCAAACAAACAAAACAAAATGTAAGGGCTGTCTCCAGGACCCGTCCCTCCGTCCCGGGACGGAAATATGTTTGTGGGACGGAAAAAAATCACACCGTCCGTCCAAGAAATCTATAAAGAATAACAAAGTTCTTCACACATAACCAGCACATAAACACCTGCCGACATTATGGTGACCGTCTGTCACCTTCCTCAGGGCAACACTGGTGGCCTCTACTTCGCACTGCAGTTAGGTGTCGCTACTGCAGTGCGAAGTATGCATGGGGGGATATAAGGGCTCATGCCTGAATTATTACTCCGCGTGTAGATGCCCAAAGAATAGAGAGGCTGTGTTTAGGTGAATCATGAATTACCTTTTATCGACCCAAGCTATAAAAAGAATTTGAGATGAAAGCTTGTTTTATTACTGTCAGAATTAGGTAGGAAAGTTTCGTCATCCCAGCGATAGGTCGGATGCGTACGCATTTTTTCAATAAGTGCTGCGGTCAGCTGCCAGCGGTACAACATAACTTGCAGTTTAAATTGCGATAAATACCGTTGTCTAGGTTAGATTTGGGTAAATCTTTTTTTCATTGCATGATGAACTCCTGTGCTTCCAATAGAAAGCAAAACATCTCCAGAACAGTTGTTCTGACTTGTTCGTTTTCTAGATTTGCAGTCATAAAGTTGCGTATTTTAGCATTGATTCCAATGGAGCAGCCTAATTGCCGTGTGAGACCATATACTCAGTCACGTTTAGGACCGCATTCTTTACATTGCAGCAGCGACACCTAGCTGCACTGTTTGTGTGTACAGAACTTTGTTTTCCAGTGATTTACGTACCTAATACAATTATACACGAATATAAAACATGCAGATGCATGTACCGTAACGTTACTTACTTGTGACGATGAGTCTGGCAATGGCGTGTGTTCTTTCCTGTTCTCTTCCATCCAAGAACGTCTCGTAGATACCGGCATCTGATTGGCCCACGTCATACAACGTCATCACCTTTCCGCTCGCAACGTTCTGCAAGATGTCGCCATTTTTCTTCCAGCGGACGGACTCGGCGAAACTCCCGTTGAGTTGGGTGTAGAAATTGACTGTGTCGCCAGGGCGCGCTGTTATCGTGAAGTGCTTCGGCAAGACCGTAGCTAAAGAGAACGAAGACAACAACGCAGGAAAGCGCAGGCAACCTCAGTTCGATTTTGGATGTAACATATCAAGTATCGTTTTAGACTAACATAGTACAATCCAAAAATGACAGCGGCTTTCGTTTTTGATGGTGACTTTACATTGGATCATTCGAGAAAAAAATGGATTGATTTTAAAATTTAATGATTTTTGCCTCAAGGAAGGAGGTTCGCCTCTGATGGGAAACTGACTGTTCTTGTCCGTGCTTGTGTATTTGCACCTATAACTCAAGATAGTTTTTATAGATTTGTATGCACTATGGTCTGTGGGTAGTTTCTGAGGTCCCGAAAAAACAATGCGATTTGGGGGCCCTAGCGGTATTTTCAGGTATTGCACCATTACAGGTCGACACCCCCTTCCTGGTATTTAGAAACCCCATGGTATTCAAGTTAACGTTTTAAGAAAATTTTTTGATTTATTGTTGGTCAATGGAACACTTTGCTACATGCGAAACACCATATATATCAAGGCCACTGGGCTTTAGGAACGAGTTTTTATCTACATATATCTGACCTGGTTGTGTCATCTTGACCGTGCTGACCTTGACCTCTTGACCTGACGGCATGACGGCTGTACAGTGGAACACACCAGCCTTATCAGCACCGGCTACAGTGGAGAAAAAAACAATGAACAAATGCTTAAAACCGTGTGCTGAAGGTAATGTTTACTTCAGTTCGTTCCTACAAAATCGCAAAGATTTTTTTTTCAAATTTACAGTGGAACATAGTAAGGACCAGTAAGTCCAAGAGTAGAAAAAAACTGTGTTTTGTAACTAAATTATACTTCAGTTCACTCTTACAAAATCGCCAACATAAATTTAAATACAGGGTGCTTTTCGTTTGGAGTGGTTTCAGTTCAGTGTAGAGACTTGCCAATAAACTTAACTTTCTCGATATTAGGTGACAAATTCATCTTGCGTAACTCTTTCATTATAAAATAATGATATATAATAGTCTTTTTTGCATATTCCTGCCCAGATGGGCTAAATGCACAGATAACCACACGTGGTATATAAGATGCATAATGCAAAATATGAATTGATAAAATGCTATGTATACATTCTAACATTGAAAACTAAAAAACAGACAAACTGTGGAATATTTCTAAACTAATCTTGATCACCTAGTAGTTTCTTCTCTCTTTTTGAAACATTTGGAAACATGTAAAAAAAAAAACGGTACAAGAACACCACCATAAACACTTACCCCCCGCAAAGAACCATACCATCTGGCCGACCCAATTCTCGGGTCGAATCGCCGTCGGCCCGAAGCTCGCCGAAGGATACCGAAAGGGTTCGTTTGCCCCGAAGCTCAACGAAGACGCTTCGCCAGAAACGCACTTCATTTGGGTGAATTCCTCTTTAACGGAGAACTGGAACATGTTGACTAGAGTCACGTCTGGAACTGAAGCTGGCAAAAAACAAAACAAAAATACTTCATTGTTTCAGTTAATTCATTTGAATGCAATGTAAGAATTACGCGAAAAGACAGTTACTCAAGCAACTGGATAAAATCTAAAAAGTCAGATTCTATCCAGTTGCCTAACTGTATTTTGGCGTATGTTATCACCAGGATGTCTAACCTTCATCGACGTAATATAATATCCGGAAACACAGACACACAGACAGCCCCAAAACAGTATCTCCATTTTTCATGTAGGTAATTAACCGGGGACGCATAGGGCTTAGTAACAGTTTATTACTTTGCATGGTGGTGTTTATTTCGTTCTTTGCAGCTCTACACTTATTTCACTGTTAGATACACGTTATGTAATATTTGTACAACATCTGAACGAAAACTTGCACAAACCATAGATTGACACGACAGCAAATCCTTTTCAAATGAAACCATATCCTTGCTGATATTTCAGTGCCCTTTCTGTGGTATGCACATAGTGTATCATCACTATTTGCGTGTCAAAACCTAACCGTTGCTGGGCTGGGCATAGGAAAAAGATGTCGTGTTTGCGGTTATCCGATTGACCTAAGCAAAAAACTGCCGACACGTAGCCTGTGTGCCAGACCACCGCGCTCCTGGCGCTAATCTTTCGGCCGGGGAAGCAACTTGCGCCGCCACCACAGATAGCACACGGCCCCCTAATTACCTCTCGCGCGGGGGTCTGGAATGGGCCTTGCTATCATTCTCTCGCGATAGAAATTAGAGTTCGGCTGCCAAGAGCGCCCGGGTGCCAACTCTATCCCTTCAAGGCTTCCCCGCCAAAAAGGGGTTGTCACATCGGTCTGGTATCCACACAAAATCAACAGATGAGGACTTTGAATAGTTGATGTAAGAGCAGTAAACATTTGTAGTAAACATTGTACTGTTTTGTTCAGTTTATCAATATATTTGTGCTTGCACAGTGCATATCTGTATAATCACAATATGATGTTGAATATCCCAGTCTCTTGATGGATTCAGGTTTTGTTATGCTAAACTATATTTGTTGGATCACTCCGGCCGAAATCTAAAAGACTATAGCTAAGAAACCTAAAAAAGGTAGGGTTAATGGAAACCCGAGCAATATTAGGGCCCGAAAATGTTGAAAGTTGAAAGTCTATCTATCTAATCATTTCTATACATGATTAGCTCAAGCAACACTATCACAATGTATAGCGACATCCACAAGTAAAAAATTACGCTGTCGTTGTGATGTGAGAACTCGTCGCCGGGTTTTTTGTAGGCTTGCGACACTAAGGGGATCATCATACTGAAGTATTTGCGCTGTTTTGAAACGCTCAAAGTGTGAAGTTACTACGCAAATGTGCTAAACAGTGTTAGTAAATGTCACTACCATAAAGATTTCAGCATTATCTTCTTTCCATTTTTGGGGCACTAATATTGCTTTGGTTGCCTTTAAGTTTACCCCAAAGCCTTTTTGAGACCGTCGGTCCAGTGGGTTATTATCCTTTATTTTGTGGAAGGCGAAGCCCAACCCTTTCCTTCCTCCCAAACCAAGTTTTTCCGCACGATAACCGGAGACACAACATATTATTTTCTTAGGCCCCATCATCTTTGAACTACAGGCGGTGTTTAGATTACTGAATGGGTGCACCTGCGGCCGTTGCTTTGTTGGGGCACGTTGCTATAGTGATATGTAAATATGGATTTCATTAGCCGTCTGAAGCGAGCGCCTTGAGGCCTAGGCACAGAAGCGCCGGTACTGATATGATTACTAATATGTCATAATTTGTAAGTACTTGGAAATTCTCGAAGGTTGGAAATCCTATTTTGTAATACTTATATTTACTTGTGTATAAAATGTATAACTCGATGTAGATACGAATGGTAATTTTTTTTCTCAAAAGTTGAAAATTATTATTTTTTAAACCCAGTATCCTATTGACTGTGTGTGTGACGTATTGATTGTAATTTTAATTTCCCAGGGTTAGCCCTTAAACGGAAATCCGTACTATATAATGCCCTTATGCTCCATGCCTAGCTCTATGAAACATGGCACCGCGTAAAAGAGCGCGCCGCTTCCGGGATCGCCCAGTTGTGCTCTGGACGTCGTGAGAAATGGACGCACGGAAAAAGCGCCCCGCAAGTCTGTTGTCAAACACTTTAAGGGGTTATCTTATGATGACATTATGAATAAAGGGAGTCGTTTCCCCGTTCCATACAACCTATCCTATCCGTGTACGTGCGCCAGCAGACTAAATGTATATGAAGTAGTTTTACTGCAAAATTAACATCGTAGGTGCACCGTAGGTGACCCTACTTATGGGCCTTGTCACATTCGTGCGTATATACAAGTCCGCATGAATTGCGTATTAACATGTTATTGGATTAGGTTAAGTTTGCAGCCGAAGAAGTCATTTCTTAGGTTCGATCACTAGGCTGCACAACGGTGGGTCAAAGTAGAAAACAACTCTTCCTCCGCAAAACATACTTTAACCAAAAAAAAATTCATGCGCAACTCACGCGCACTTGAATATACGCACAAGTGTGACAGGGCCCTAACGATAGCCATTCGCTAGTTGGGCAACCCACGCTGCTCATGTATCAGCATGTTCATCCCGAACAAAAGTTGAATAAATAAATAGATAAAGACACACTTTCCCCTATCTGATACACAGACCGATATTTTCCATGTATTGTTTTCAGTGTCCAACTTGTATGTTGCTTCCGCTTAATATTTGCCTGAATTTGTAACTGAATTAAGAAAATTACCGATTGTTTAAAGATAATAAAAAATATATTTTAGACGATGATCGCCGCTTTGCGCCATTTTGCGCCGGTATATGTGCGCCATTTTGCCAACTGATTATGATATAATTTCAGACAATTTAGGGCGACAAATTACTTTGCAAATGCTCGGCGCCATTTTGTGCAGTCCAGTTAGATTTAGGGGCACATGGAGTTATGTACTTAACGCGTATCACATTAGATAAAATAAATACGACATACATAAACAAAGTTTTACATGATAGTACAAAGTTGTCTCAACCACTGTATATATCAAAATTCAAAATTTTATCCAGTTGCTTGAGTAACAATTTTTGGTGTATCTAATTACCTGGATGTCTAACCTTCATCAACGCACTGTAGATATCAAATACACTAGAGAAAAAGATAAAGAATTGGAGATCGATTAATACAAATGTGGTCACTTCCATTTCCAACCTGCCTAAGCCAAAGATTTAAAACTGACCAAAGTATTTGCTTTACATGAACAGTAAACAACACAATAGTACTGTTGTGTCGCTTCTTAGCTAGCCTGGAAACCATACCCTCGGTGGCTCCCCGATATCTCTACGGCGCTGGGAGAGACCCCTGCCCGCCCAGACAGCTTAGCCCGCTCAGGGTGTTGGTTTACGGCCTTGGATTAAATTAGCTCGAAAGTAGGGTGGCAACGGAAGTAGTGTGGCAGCCGAAGTAGAAAGGCTATCAGAAACGGTTCAATAAAGTAGACTGGGCCCGGTAAAACAACCCTAAGCCGACCCCTAGAGACTGGGACCAGGCTACTTCTCAACCTGTCACACGATACTGGCCTTGCATAGGGCTGCATATTCTAAGTGCTTGCGAAGCGTGTTGGTCATATAGCTACAAAACGGATACGGTTCGCTTCGGTGATTTCAAAAGGCTGAAGTACCGAAACCGAATATATCTACCTGGAGTTAAGCTGGCTACAATATGGACTGTAGGAGTACTCTTGTTACCAGACGACAATTAATTTTATTCTCTACATCCTGAAACTAATATACTTGCAAGAGCCCTGTATAAGATCCAACACCTAAAACTCGCCGAATAACAGTAGTCGTAGATCAATACATTTTTTTCAAATTGCCTATGTGTTTGATAAACTACAAATAATGTGTCTCGGTAACGTTTAATGAAGATATTTGAGAATTCAAAACAAACTTTTGTGTGAATTTCACATACAGACAGTTTTGCCCCGGAGCTAGTTTCTAGTGTTATTCTGAATCATGAATTGTCCCTGTTCGGATCATGCGTAGCTTGGTAACAAATCCAGGCGTTGTAATATCGTTACTTAATGTTGCCGGCATACGGTTATCGGATTAGTCAGCAGTCGGCTGCGGTAGCCTTCATAGGCTTAGGGAAAAATGTTGTGTTTCCGTTTCTAGTCCTGACAAAAATTGCGGTCGGGAGGTAGAGATCTAGATTCTCTTTTTATTTATTTATTTATTTATTTATTTATTTTTCAGTTCAGCATGTACATGCCAGGGTTGCCCAACTAGCTATAGGCTAAAGGCGAACCCATGTGCGGCCATATGGCTGTAGGTTTTGAACCACTCACACCTTAAGGACCCCTACTCTTTTTGATAAGTGCGGTGGATTCTTCAACGTGCTCGAGGTGTGGCTCTCCTCAAACACGGGATCTCCATTTAATCCGAGGGACGTCCCTGACCGAAGCTAGGTACTCATTTACACCTGAGTGAAGTGAAAAAAGTCGTGTTAAGTGCCTTTCCCAAGGGCACAACATCGGGGCATATCGGTGTTTCGAACCCGGGACCTCTCGGGACCGGAAACTAATCATGTTCCATTGGTCTAGCAGGCACTATGAGTCGGGCTTTTTGTGGGGATTATAATATGATTTTTTTCTAATTGCTTATTAGTTCTGTTGCGTTCAGTTTCTGATGATTGCGCCTTGTATAGTCTGCTCAGAATCAGCGTCTCGAAGGAAAAAAAAACGTGGCCACATTCAAGAAACCGAGTGCAATAGAACCGATATACCATAAGATAAGCATATTTCAGGGCCCAAAAATTACTGTAAATGCGTTTAAGTTCGCGTAATTTTTTATTTCGCGCTAAGGCGAAAATGGAGTGTTCGCGGTTTTAAAGTACGTACTTAAAACCACCGCGAACTTTTTGTCCAATACTGTAGCAGTATGTGACGCGCTGCCGCAAACTTAAAACCACCGCGAACACTCCTTGAAATGTCGCCACGAAAACCGCAAACATAAAACCACCGCGAACATTTCCTGCATTTACAGTATGACTAAGCGCATAAGGCCACAAAAACCTAATTTGCAAACTTCATCATAACATGATAACCAATTAACACCAAAATGGCATTAAGTTTGTTGTTTTTATCCGCGTTATTAGTTGATTTAGTCATATGCTAAATTCTTAATCAACAGTATAGAGCTATTGTCCAAGTGCAGCTTGCCAAATTGTCTACATGAAAAGCTCTGTGTGCATTGAATGATATATCAAGAAATTTTGTTTTCTCTATGGATCTATCTACATTGCTTTGGGTAGGACAAGTGCGACTCCGTGGCGCAACGGCAGCGCGTCTGACTCCAGATCAGAAGGTTGCGTGTTCGAATCACGTCGGGGTCACATTATCTTTTTCGCTCTTCTTTTAGCTCTATAAGTCTTAATCTGAAATTACATGTGCGCGTCAATGAACCAAAAAAAAAATGACAGGCAGAAGATTTGTTGTTGTTGTCATTGCTTAACGTCTATTATTTCGCTAAACGTGGTCTCTTGGTGCTGGGTTTTACTTGGTTCAGTTACGAGTCAATTGTCTCTCTAGGTATTCAACACTTGGTGACTTTTGCCTGCGTGTTGCTGGAAGTGTTTTTACATTTCCCGATTATGTTTTCATAAGCCTATTGTTTTTCAACACCTTTATGTATCTGTTTTATACTCGAAATGAAAAACAAATGCTACAGCTACAAGAAAAAGCACAAAACACTCACCAAAGCATGGTGCGCAGAAAAACAAACTCAGCAACAGCAGCGCGCATCTATGCCCTGTCCTTCCCTTGTTCATCATAGGGAGCACAGTATCGTGAGATGAAAGAACGCCAACATAACATTTCCCACGAAAAAAACAAAAACACCCTAACGCTCCTCTACCTCTACTCTAGCTCTACACTGTAAAACTAAACGCGGAGTTCTGGTCTACATGGTGAGAATTCTGCGGCATCGGTCCTGTAGAAGTGTTGGAAAGAACCGTGCAACAAATAATCAAATGGGCTTGCCGGAGATTCGGTTTAAATAGGCGGCCGTTGGTGCCACCGCTAAGTCCTCTTACCGTGTTAGATCCGCATTTCAAGTGCCCTCTTCATAGCTACTTGGTTAGCGTGGACAGAGTAGAGTACTTGGCGCGGATGATTTCTGGTTATAAGAGGTACTCGACTGGTTGCGAGCACTTCAAAATGGCCAAACACGTGCGCGGTGACTACTTGCAAAAGAAACGCCTTATAAAAGACATGTTAAGTTTTTGATGGCAGTAGAAAGTATTTGCAATTGGTGATATGGCATTTATAACTTATAACTTATAACTAAGTCAAGATGAGCGTGCCCATTTTATCATATTAATGATAAAATAACGGTCGAAAACTGTGACAACACATTATCAAAATTGTCACTAGTTCCCCTATAGCACCCAAACAATAGAGTAGGTTATTTCTGTTCTATTCTAAGTTGCATCATATTTTCAATGGTTTACAACATTAAACAAATTTCCATATGAACTTGCCATGGACATTAGCAAAACTGTAAGATACTCCCTGCCATGTAGTCACTAGATAACTGTCCTTTGCAGGGGATTGTTTTACCTGGACATACCTTATATTTTTCCTTATCATAAAATTGATAACAATGAAAAAAAATATAACAATGACATCATTAACCCTCAAACCACCGTAGCTTTTTACGACTAATCTTACCGTATGGGGTCAAAACTGACCCCACAATGTTTTCTACAAATATAGCTTTATTGGTGACTATTTTTGTGGTTTGTATATATGTATAGTTTAAGTAATCTATAAGGGACAGTTTGACATGATTAGGTGTGAATAATTTTTGCTCATTATCATAATTTATGCAAAAATAGGGAACATCGTCTTTTGCAACTAACGCTATTCAGACAAGCGGGCTCTTTTGAGGCCTGCGCCAACACTTGATGTCATATAGCACCTGAATGGCTTACGCTAGAACAACCAAACTTGGTCACCTTTGCTAAAATTTCGTTGGCAACAATTTTGATTTAATGAAATATCTAATCAATGTTTTCATGTTGTTATGGCAACCGGTTTCTTAGAGCCATATTTGGAAAATGTCGCTACTTTTGGATTTTACAATGTAATTCTAGGGCTGTCTTTTTAAACTGCACTTATTTTGCTACATCAATACCAACCAATTTAATTCACTATCATTTTTATGATTTAATATTCATAATTTATGCATATTTGATTACGCCATTGGTCAAAATCTAAGATGGCGGACGATATAATTAGATTAGCTATAACCGGCTATATTTCAACCTCAAATTTCATCATTACCATGTTTATTAAAACAGAACCAATCTTAATATAAACGTTTTGGTCCATTTTTATTGTGTTATTAGGTTATATAATGAAAAAATGCATTCAAAATAATTCAAGATGGCGGAACCAAGATGGCGGATTTCCCTAGTTTAACTTGATATGAATATAATTTTTATGACGTTTATTTTGACGTCGTTCCTATTGCCATCTACAAATAATGTCTTTGGATATATTATGATTTATCACACATAATTTCTATCTAAATTTATATCTAAAGTTTTATCGTGTACCTTTGAATTATACGGAAATACCCAATTTGTAGGTTTTCGTCAATAAAATAACATAAATGACGTCATAATACGTCGCAACGTCATTAATTTTTACGTTCATTTAAAAAAATTGCTTTTTCAAGTTTCTACAAAATTGTATTTTGTAACTATGATCATAATAACCCTTATCATAAATGTTACTAGATGACAAGTATCAAACAATAGGGAATATGAGTGCAGATTTTGCTGGGGTCAATTTTGACCCCACTGGACCATGCGTAAACTTTCTAGGATAACTTAATCAACAATGAGCCAATGTCGGTAAAAACTTGTGAGAAGTTATAAGACATATATACAAACAAACTCATAGAAGGAATTTTGTTTTCGACTCGAAATGTCAAAATGGCACATGTTGATATGCGCCTGGGGTCAGTTTTGACCCCATACGGTGGTTTGAGGGTTAAGAGAGTGACAAAAAGAATAAATGGGAATGAAAATGAACGGATCAAAAAATAATTATAATGTGACCCCGACGTGATTCGAACACGCAACCTTCTGATCTGGAGTCAGACGCGCTACCGTTGCGCCACGGAGTCGCACATGTTTTGTTTCTCACACGTATCAATCATGAATAAACAACAACTTTTTTCAATAATTCAATAGCTGTTGAGATGGCTTTTCATGGGCCTCTCCTAAACAAGACAATGGGAATTTTTACTAAATTATACATAATAAAAACGAAGCAAAATGAACGAAAGAACTAATTGAAACTATACCATAAATCCTAATGAAACAAATGGAAAAGAAGAGGAACTACAGAATAAGTTGAGTTGTAAACATGATAAGTAAGATTACGCTATATCATAAGTGTGATTGCACTGTACATTATCAAATTACCATTTACAATTTATAAAGAAATAGATCAAAATTATACAAAATAATAATCATATGAATTATTCTGTCATCAAATATCAAAAGGAAAAGCGGAAATAAGGAAAACACCTATAAATCAAGATTCGTTTGATGGATTTGCATGAATTTTGGCAAGTAGCGGTACTAGTATTTTTAGGTATTGCAGTATTTTCTAAATTTTGAAATAGTGTGGTACAGCACATTGCATGTTAGCCTGGTCACCAGTCTCTACCGGTCGGCTTAGGTGTGTTTTACCGGCCCCAGTCTCTTATATTGACCCGTTTCTGTCAGATTGTCATCTTAGCTGCCATATAGAGTTTCGCAGTCACCGTAGTTTCGCCGTAGAGCGAACTAATTTAATCAAGGCCGTAAACCAACACCCCGAGCGGGCTAAGCTGTCTGGGCGGGCGGGGGTCACTCCCAGTGCCGTAGAGATATCGGGGAGCCCCCGATGGTACGGTTTCCAGGCTAATCGCATGCCTAATGGATGTACGTGTTATACAAGCTCTCGCTGGCAGGGTCTACTTTTTTACTCTCCAAGCAGAGGTTAGGCTCCGGCTTGTTTTTGACGTCGTTTTGTGGGTACTCTATTTCACTGTATTTGATGTTTAAAAGCAATCGGCTACTTTCTAAATGCCACGTTGTTGGAAAAATAGCGATTTGATACAACTTTATTGACTTTGGATCTTCACTATATAAAAAACGCGAGAGGAATACATTTTTTCTGTATTTTCAAGCAGAAAATCTCATAAGCAGGGTACAGATGCCTGACACAATCCACTTGCAGCTAAAAATGATATGTGACCCCGACGTGATTCGAACATGCTACCGTTACGCCATGGAGTCGCACTTGTTGCTACGGGCCACAGCAGTCATCACTTAACTAAATACGCGTGCTTCAAAATGGAAAATTGGAAGAAAAAAATTGTCAGTAGAGTTTGTCTACCACCTGAATAGGTCAATTGTTTTTACACATCATTTCAAAAGCGAGACCAAATACGTGACTTTATAATATAGAGTTTATTGTACTAGTAATCCATGTTTTATGATATTTTGTAGTTAGAATTGTAGGATAGACTAGCCGTGTAATATTGTTGATTTTATGTCGTACATTGTGCCGTGTGATATTGTTTAGCAATACAGTTCATTCGTATATAGTAACATTTGCCCGCGTAGTTACCATTCCCGTGGGTTCACTCTCCAGGCGAATTATTACAGGTTTGCGTAGCAAAATATTTGTTGGATCCGTTGGCATGTGTGGTGGCCGCCATCTTGATTTTGTGACGTCACAGGGTAGCCATACCATTTCATTGGGAGGGGTGTTTTTGTGATCGCTAGCGTTCTCTCTATTTTTAACAAATCGGCACACAACTATCACACATTCAACTCAAATAGAAAGAAAAATTCAATACCAATTCATATTTATAAAAAGACCCCGTAATCGCGAAACTAACATAGCAAACCTGAAGTACATTTGTATATGTAGCACAAATACTTAAGTCTAGTTTTCCTATTTCTGCTGAATTCTACTATCCATAACCCCGTAGGTGGGCCTAGTAGTAGAGGCCATGGCCAGAAACGACGTAATATAACGGGGGATGCCCTAACATCGCAGGTTTCTTTACGCGCTCGAACTCACGGCGCTCCATCGCTGGTTGCCAGAGAGTGGTCAGGTTTTGATGAATGAATTTTGAACACATTCATCTAGATAACATAATTGGATAAGAAATGTCTTCAGACTGTTCATGAGCCCTTCACGCTCCGAGTTACAAGCGGCAAATGCTGTGAGACGTTTTCGCGAATGTACGGTCTGATTTAGTGCTACGCTCGATAGTGTGCCTAACTTGGCACGCTTTTATAATATTGCTCTCTTCGGAAGTTTATGATGGAGTTAAGAAAATGTAAATGAGGCTTGCAGTCTACTATATTCTAGATTTCTTTTGACCGGGAATTTTCGACTGTGTGCACTTCTCACATCATGGGAGAAGGGCTATATCTAGCGCATCCCAGCTCATGTTTTCACGGGAAATAGGCTACCACGCACTTTGTGCGTGGCCCGACTTACGTATTGCATGCGGCCCGACTGACAAAATATTTACGAAAAAACGACACCGCTTACATCAACAATACTCCGTCTTCTTATTGCCTAATGTCTTCGCCATCTCTGTATTCAGTTTCCTTGTCATAGACGTTACCAATCACATGTTAGAGCGTAACAAATCTCTGAACCTCGCCGTGCGTTAAATCGCCCCGCCACCATCACGGCGAGGAAAAAAGGTTGGAAAACAACGTCGCCAGACGACACCGATGTTTACGTTGATTTTCTTCGGTCGGTTTTCTTCTCAACAAACACTTAAAGACCCAAAATGTTTAGTGTTTTATGAAGTTATATTTCTTACGTGAATGATAGTTGTGTATCAGCTTGGCACAGGTCGTATATTTAGGCGCCGGGACGTCTTGCTACGCAGTGATCCTCTACTCAGTCTACTCAGCGCTACCAGCATTATTATCTATTATACTATTTTTTGACAAAACAAGAAATCAATATGTACAAATATGTTTTGAATGCATATGACAGCTATGTGCATAAACTTCATTTATTTACCTTCCTTATCAGCATAGTTAGTGGTCACAAACACAGCGTACTTAATATGCAAAATAAGGTCAGTAAAAAATCTGTACGATGTTAGGGCGCGTGCGAAGTTAGGGCGCCTGTTACATGCAGTAATCACAAAGACAACATTTCTTGTAACGTCGTTAAAGGGATTGTTCATTTATACAACTCTATAAGCTTCATTTAGACTGCTCATTAAGAATGTAACATATGATTTGATCAACTAATGAAACCCATTTAAATACTTGGATACTTCATTCGATAAGTCAATTTGCTAACATACAAGATTTGTAAACAGCTAATCTTCCTGGACATAAGACATGCAAACATAAGACATGTAAAATATATAAAAGACATTAAAGCTAGTATTTACATTCTACATCTAATTATTTAATCTAAAATATTTACGAAAAAACGACACCGCTTACATCAACAATACTCCGTCTTCTTATTGCCTAATGTCTTCGCCATCTCTGTATTCAGTTTCCTTGTCATAGACGTTACCAATCACATGTTAGAGCGTAACAAATCTCTGAACCTCGCCGTGCGTTAAATCGCCCCGCCACCATCACGGCGAGGAAAAAAGGTTGGAAAACAACGTCGCCAGACGACACCGATGTTTACGTTGATTTTCTTCGGTCGGTTTTCTTCTCAACAAACACTTAAAGACCCAAAATGTTTAGTGTTTTATGAAGTTATATTTCTTACGTGAATGATAGTTGTGTATCAGCTTGGCACAGGTCGTATATTTAGGCGCCGGGACGTCTTGCTACGCAGTGATCCTCTACTCAGTCTACTCAGCGCTACCAGCATTATTATCAAAATACTATTTTTTGACAAAACAAGAAATCAATATGTACAAATATGTTTTGAATGCATATGACAGCTATGTGCATAAACTTCATTTATTTACCTTCCTTATCAGCATAGTTAGTGGTCACAAACACAGCGTACTTAATATGCAAAATAAGGTCAGTAAAAAATCTGTACGATGTTAGGGCGCGTGCGAAGTTAGGGCGCCTGTTACATGCAGTAATCACAAAGACAACATTTCTTGTAACGTCGTTAAAGGGATTGTTCATTTATACAACTCTATAAGCTTCATTTAGACTGCTCATTAAGAATGTAACATATGATTTGATCAACTAATGAAACCCATTTAAATACTTGGATACTTCATTCGATAAGTCAATTTGCTAACATACAAGATTTGTAAACAGCTAATCTTCCTGGACATAAGACATACAAACATAAGACATGTAAAATATATAAAAGACATTAAAGCTAGTATTTACATTCTACATCTAATGAAATTGAATTATCTATATACACGAGAAGCTCCTGCCGAAACTGATACTTACTAGCAGTTTGAACGCTATAAGGCAAACTGTTCAATGTGAATAACAAAGTGACACTCGCCCTTCGGCGTGACACACCCACTAGCTTCGCAGGCACGCGGCGCGGCACAAGACTTTGAAAATAAAGCCACACGATTTGTTAACAAGATTCAAACGTAATGAATTCAAAGGGAGTCAAATTGCTTCCGCCTACGGCACTTTCTTCCTCTAATGATGATCGTTAGAAAACGCATCAAATCTCAAAGGAGCTCATTATTTCAATTAGGTGCCTCTTTCCAAGTCATCTAGCAGAATACTGACAGGCAACATGAAAGACGTATACTGCACATGTTTGTATTATGTTTGTATTATAAATCCCGACGTATCCGTCTTCATCCTACCTGTTTTAAGGTAGTGTTTACCAGTGATTTTATAATGTATTTATGGTTGAATAGGAAGATTGCCTACTGTCACCAGTTTTTAAGAAAAATGTGTAAAAAGTACGCAATTCAGCCTATGGCTGCGAGGTACTTTCCATATCCGATAAAATGATCAAACATAAACCATTCATTCATTCATTCACATCAACGTATACTGCAAAACAAAACTGAGAGAGAGAGAGAGAGAGAGAGAGAGAGAGAGAGAGAGAGAGAGACAGAGAGACAGAGAGAGAGAGAGAGAGAGAGAGAGAGAGAGAGAGAGAGAGAGAGAGAGAGACGCTTTTCTCCGTTTTATTGAGAGAGTTTGTCTTTTGCTGTAAACGTTGAACAAAGAAATGGATTGTTGATTAATTTTTGTGCAGCAGAAACGGCTGAAAACTATAAATGTACGGTAAGATATAAAGCCAAGGAAAGAAAGGGGTGATTGGGGTGTATATCTATTACAGTCTGCATTTCATGAATGCTTTACTTGAAGGTGAGGATATAAATAGGAAAAGAGGTGGAAGATGAAATACAATTTATCTCCAACTGCTCACTCTAACGATCAGGAAAGAAGAGAGCTGTTAAAAAGAAGTTACCAAAGCTCACTGCAATTTCCAAACGTTTGTTTGTTCGTTTGTTTATTTTCATTTCACCAGGGGAAATCTTGTCGCCAGCTGGTGGTTTTCAAAGAGCCCTGGGGGGAAATCCCCTATTAAGTTTGTTTACATAAAATTCAAACAAAAATAAAATTCTTTTTCGAAAGGTGTAGTGGGTTCTTAAACGTGCGCGGGGTGTGGCTCTCCCCAAACACGGGACCTCCATTTAACGCCCTATCCGAGGGACGTCCCTAACCGAAGCTAAGTACTCATTTACACCTGAGTGAAGTGAGGAAAGTCGTGTTAAGTGCCTTTTCCAATGGCACAACGTCGGGGCGCAAGTTCGGACATGTCTCTGGGCACAACCCGGGATCGATCCCGGGTCCCACTGTTTAACAGCCGCGCGCTACCAAGCTACCACTTGCGCCACACGACGCCGCGTCAAGTTTTAACTAGACAGAATTTCGGACAAAAGAATATAATTATCTTCGCAAATACATTTACATGTAGATGTAGATAAAAGAAAAGGATGGACGAAAACAGCTTTGATGCTGTTTGTGTTTCCGGATATTTGTGGCCAGCATAACTTATAAGAAAGTGTCTCTGTGGTGTAGTGGTCTGCGCTTCTGTCACTCACCACACCTGGTTCAAAATTACTTGGAACCAGAAGGCCCGAGTTCGTGCCCGGGTAGGACACCTTTGGACAAGAGGCGCATTGAGTCATAGCAAATTGAGTCATACCAAAGACTTCATAAAAATGGTACATACTTCTAAAACAGTACGGAAGTTAAACACACTCCACTGCCAGTGGTCTAGCCCCCTGCTGCAGTGATTGCACCACAGTGTGGCCTAGGGCTACGAAACGGAGATGGGCTCCGCCCTATACACCTTATGATGTGGGAGGATTTTAACTAACTAACTAACTTTTAACTAATAACTTATAAGAACCTCTGGTTGGATTGTTTGGTATGTGGCTAGGTCTTGTTTTTAAAGGCTCTCAGTTTATGGCTTTCGGGTGAAAACATATCTTCGCAATCACATGTAGATGAAAGCAAAGGACGGACGAAAACAGCTTTGATATAACGGCCGTCTTTGTGAACCTGCGCATCACCAAATTACGCCACCGCAGCGACGAAATCGAGTATATTAGCCGATCAAACGGACGAGGAAAAATTGCCGGCAGTTATATAAAAAGATCTGTCGCGTTGCTACCGGCATCTCCTGGAAACAGCGAACGTAGTTACGGCTACCGGTGTCACCGATACCAAACCCGACTGTTAGAGACATGAATATTCATATACCCATTTATAGCAGTGGCGGCGGTTGACATCTAACCGTTACCAGTCTTGCCTTCGATCCCGTTCGGTTTTTGGTATCGAAGTCTTCATTTGTGTCCCTCCAACGGTTTCAGCTCTTAGTCAAACCGATTTTGATTATGAGCAGTGATTGAAAGAAAAAAAGGAGATGCATTTTTACAACGGACGCCGTTTCTTGCGCAAGCAGCAACAGGTAGCGATGTGTGGTAATTAGTCGGGACCAGCGCCGTTCTGTGTGGGTGTTGTGGCTCTGTTGTTCGACGTGCTGGGAGAGATTTCTGCAATGGAGATGAAAATTCTGCTTCTAACGACGGTGATGTTTGGAACGGGTGTCATGGCCGCTCACGGGGGAGGGACGTACCAGACAGGTGAGGTGCCAGGGCTCATCGTGTTTGTTGTTTTGCTATTACCTCCATGAACAAATGGAGGTATTGTTTGGGTGGGTTTAAATATGTGTTCTTCTGTGTATGTATGTATCTGTGTGTGTTTGGTTGTGTGTGTGTGTGTGTGTGTGTGTACGTGTGTGTTTTGTGTGTGTGTGTGTGTTTGTGTGGTTTAACATGCGAACATGTGATGTGTGTGTTTTATGTGTGTGTTTTATGTGTGTGTTTTATGTGTGTGTGTGTGTGCGTGTGTGTGGTTTAACATGTGAACATGTGATGTGTATGTGTCTGCGTGTGTATGTATGTATGTTTGTGTGTGTGTGTGTGTGTGTGTATGTGTGCGTGTGTGTGTGTGTGTGTGTGTGTGTGTGTGTGTCTGTGTGTGTCTGTGTGTGCGTGTGTGTGTGGTTTAACATGTGAACATGTGACGTGTACCTGTGTTTCCGGATATTTGTGATCAGCCCAAGTTATGACATCCTCTGGTTCGATGGTAATGATGTTTGGGATGTGGTTTAGGTCTTGCTTTGTTAAAGGCTCTCGGTATTCTTTATTCTTTATTTGAAATTGCAACAATACAATACACAGTAGAACGCCAGGCAGACAAGCTTATGTTACGGTCCACCCAACATTTTACACCATATACAATAAGACACTTGATACAATATAAAACAATGCATGATACAATATAAAACAAAACAATAAGTATTGAGTACGCAATTATGGTATTTTGAAATATATTCGGTTGGTTAGAAAATCATAGAAAATCATAGAATATGCCATCAATAAGCGTGTAGATTCTAGAGCGATTTAGAATATTGTTTACATTTCATAAGGACACTTAATTGATATAGAATCTTGACAGGTAAGGTACCATCATCGTATTTGTTAATTTAAAGACTCTCGGTTCATAGCGTTTTCAAATACGAGTACATTCGGCTTGTTGGGATATTAAAAAAATATGCCACCGACAACAGTGGAGATATTCTGGTGTATTATGAAATGGTTGTTTACGTTTTTTATACGGACGATTGATACAGAAACGGTTACAGATTGAGGGCTAAAATATTGTGTTCCAGAGTGAGTATATTTGACAACAGGCTAAGAGGTTTCTATACTATGCTGTATGTAGCTGTTCTTTTTCTTGCAGCTACAGACCAATTTGAATAAAACAGACTACACTTCAAAAATAAGGTTTCTATGAAATGTTCTGTGCATTATACATTTGCATATATCCATCATTGTAGTTTGAAACAAATGAGAGAAATTCTATCATACATGTAGATGCGAAATCAGTGATATCTTAAAATTTCTAGTTGTACATTGTGCATAGCCATATTTACCCAACGGTATGAAATTTGATTTTAAAATTCATAAAACAAAAATTAAAAAAAAACAACTTGAATATGGTTGAAAACGAACACATGGGTATAATGGAAAAGAACAACATATGATGCAAACAACAACGTCATAACTCGCCCGCCCACACATGAGCTGATTTCAAAAGAGTCTTCGAGAAAATAATTGAGGTATGGGGGAGGTGGTACATGTAGTAGCAGCGTGAATATGGTGATGTGTTCTTTTAGGTCTCATTCATGAGTTTTTTTCGTCCCGTAGGCTTACATGTTATAATACGTGTTTTACATGGGCGCGTTCGTAATGAAGCTATAGAAAATGCACCAATGTTATTCATTTTATTTTGGAAATATTTATTGTAGATTAGGTAAAAATGGCCAACAGTTTCACTACACTACATCTCTTTTTATGGTGATCACAAACTGCACTTAGCTACACCCCCAAAAAGGCACTTTCCAGCTGAAGAGCGCACGATCGCATCACCTACAATGTCGGGATGTGCACGTCCGAAGTCGCGCGCGGCTGACGAACTTTACCTGTTAATTTCTTCAGTTACAAACAAGCTTTCATCAGTTTGACGCCTGAGATCAGTCGGGCTGGTTGAAAGGGAATTTCCCACCAATATACACACGCTTTCATGCAGCCGTTCATTTTTTGGGGTACGGATTCTTTTAGGTACCCACTCGGAGTAATACAGGAATGAGTCCTTTACAGGGCAATGTCATTGCAGCTTTTCTATATAACCGCCAGGTTCAATTTCCTTTCATCATCCAGTGCCAGTTAGTTATTTCCATTTATATCAACTAGTATCCTTTATCCGTTCTTAAGTACCGACCATACTGGCAAAGGAAAGGGCAACATGCGTGTGTGTGTACGTGTGTGTGTGCGTGTGTGTATGTAAGTGTATGTGTGTGTGTGTGTGTGTTTATGGATACATAGTGATAGTGAGATACATGTAGATAGAGAGAGAGAGGGGGGAGAGAAAGGGAGACGCTTTCTCCGTTTCAGTGAGCGAGTTGTTGTTGCACGTTGCTGTAAACATTGCACCCGACGCGTTGTAGCGCTAGTTAATATTCAAGAAACTCGAGTGAATGACACCCCAGGCTTTGGCATGTCAAAAAAGATAAGTCAGAAACAGGATGCATATATGCAGAGGCCATGCCGTCACAACAGACAGCCTACCTTTTATAATCTGAATGAAAGGAGATGTGTAACTTAACTTTAAGATTTCGTTACACCTTTTTCTTAGATAGACCACTTTATGAAATGACCCACTTTTGCCTAATCCGTCAAAATGTGTGCAAAAAACACACTACGGATTTGGCGTGCCAATGTGCCAACATCTACACATTGACATCCACACAGAGCCGTTAACTCTTTTTTTTATCATGATATTTGAACGATCTACTAAAACATGTTTACAGAAAAACTGCACATCCCAAAAAGCCGTAGCCATGGGTAGACGGCTACACAACCACGAAGAATTTAGGGTCAATGACAACAGGCTTTGTTGTCAAGCGAAAGCACAAGAACTATATCTACTAAAGGAAAACGACTTCTCTTCGTTTTTTTTACGATGGTGACAATGTAAGACCAGAGATATGCATGATAATCAAAGGGTTGTCTAAACGTAAACCATTAGAGATATGAAGTTGTTTTGGTTTGTTTTGAACGATGAGAATTTGCAACCAGGTATTATGTGAATTATGGCGTTTTCGATCTGAAATATAATCATCTATGTTTTGTGAATGAAGCTTAAGGCTTGAATGAATTATTAAAATTATAAGAAATTAACTAAGTACTAAATAATGTCATCTAATATCGGCGTAGTGAGAAAATAACAAAGCAAAGCGCGTGGGCGAGTTTTGTCGGATCCTTTTCAAGCTGCCGACTTGAAAGAAGATTTTCGTCGGTAACCATGGGACACACAAAAAGTCGTCTGCCCCAAGGCAAAATTAAAATCGTTGCGAAAACAAACGGTACGCTCCGTGCGGTTGGCAACATAGGTGCGCCATAATGTAACTAGAAATTGTCCTAATGCCGGCGTCACAATTCATGCGAGCATCGGCCGATTTTGTTGATCGCCGGAAGCTCGCCGAATTTCAAATTCGCCCGAGCGTCGACCGTATTTTTTCGCTGAAAACCTGACCCGTCACAAATTGAACGGAGCTCGGGCGACGTCCGTCGAACACTGATTATCATAAATCCCACATAAGACGGTACCATCTCTTGGACAAGGACGAAGTCAGAATCAACTGACCTGGTAACAAGCTCAAATTTGGACCAACTTTAGCTTCTGAGTTGTGGCAAATCTGTAGGGCATGAGTGAAGTGGGTGGGCACACTGAAAATAGTAACCTTAACAGGAATTTTGTCATAAACCAATCCGAATACTAGCGCAGGAGCCACAAAGTCAACAGATCAGTCGTTTAACCCCGATCCAAACGTTTTCACCAAACGGAAATCGACCGAACCTCGGGCGAACGCCGTCCGAGCTTCGGCCGACCGTTGATAAGCCTATCGACGCCCTGCCGACGCCTGGGCGTGCCTCGGCAGACAAACATAGATCTATAATGACTCAGTGGACTTTCAACTAGTCATTTTGTGGAGGAAAAACTCAGGAAGTCAAGTCAAACCCCATTACATTAATATATAAATTGAAACATGCAAACCAATACAAAAAAAAAACAGGAAGCATTGTCTTCGGTGTCCACATTTTATTTATGATACAAAATTTTCAATGAAAATCTAACTTTGCAATTGAATTGTTTTTCATTAGAAAAGTTTGGCAGCATTCTTTGACAAGTTGATACATGTATCAGTATTAGTTGATATTACAGTATCATTTATCATCTTATGTTATAAACCAAACTGTCGTTTCCTTTTATCTATAAACAAGAAGGAGTTCGGCCGGAGCCCGTCCAAGCTCCCATCGACACCAGTACAACGCTCGCCCGAAGCACGCCTTACTTTTCATGAGTCGGCCGGAACACTGACGACGGTCGTCCGATTATTGTACAAAGCCCGTGCGAGGCTCGCACGAGGCCGAAGAGCTCGGGCGACCTCCGGCCGACCAAAAATCGGGTCTAAAATCCTCGGATGCCCGCCCGAGTATTGGCCGAGCGCTGGGCGTTGCTCGGGCGAGCTACGGGCAAACTGTTGACGAGCTGTGCGAGCTCAAAAATCGTCGCCGAGGCCTCGCTGAATTTAAGCGCAGCTTCCAGTGCCCCGCGAACGTCGGCCGAGCTCCGAAAATTCGCCCGAAGCCCGTAGAATCGACAGGACGTCGGTCGTACTTCGCCCGAAAATCGCCATTTGGAGCTCGCCGACGAGTCGGCCGAGCTAAATTCTTGATTTGTGACGGGGGCTTAAGAACACCCATCTCTCTATGATACTGATTCATAATTTCTCTCTCTCTCTCTCTCTCTCTCTCTCTCTCTCTCTCTCTCTCTCTCTCTCTCTCTCTCTCTCTCTCTCTCTCTCTCTCTCTCTCTCTCTCTCTCTCTCTCTCTCTCTCTCTCTCTCTCTCTCTCTCTCTCTCTCTCTCTCTCTCTCTCTCTCTCTCTCTCTCTCTGTGCTAAAGAATTGTGTGACCCCTGACCTCGATTCCTTACGACCTGGCACGAAATGGACTATGAGTATGGATACGATTTTGTAATATGACGCACAAATATGTTGTGTAAATATCATTGTATTGTTTGTATATATATACATATTGTGTACCTAGGGCCTCCCTGAAAATCAGTGCCTAGTAAAAAGAATACAGAAATAAATAAATAAATTGTTCTGCCGTTTACATATTGTGCATCAAACCTTACTCTTACATATTCACATTGATGCAACGGTGGCGAGACTACATCCTTATTTATAAAACCTGATCGTTAAATACATGGCTATAGCCTCCACCAGGCTTTCCTAATGGGATATGGATAATAGAATTCGGCAAAAAATAGGGTAAATGATTGTCCGGGAGAGTCAGTCAGCTGGAAGGTGGTAGCTGATAATCTACGGTGGCCAAACTGCCCTGGCAAATTATTCTCCTTATAGCCAGCGTAGTTAGAGACTATCATTTGCCACCCGCTTGATATTTAACCTGTATAATTTGCAATAATGCAGGAAAATTAAGACGGTTGCATCTTTTGGAAGCATATGTCCTTGTAGTTCCTAGTGGCATGTAGGGTAGGAAGTTTCCTTGCTGTTTTAGTAGCAGGGTATATTTTTACAGGGAGGGTTGACCCTTTCTCTTTAACGTGCTAAATCTAAGGCACCTCCTCGAACACGGGACCCCCATGTAACGTCCCTTACGAAAAACGAGTGCAGCCCCAACCGAGATACCCGAAATATTAGACCAGTTCGTGCAGCTTGTTTGGATTGATATAATCTAAGCGGAGCCTGATGGCGTCGGTTGCCATGGCGTTGCCATGGAAGTCCAGGGCAGTAGACGTGGCGTTACATAGGGGGCTATATCGTGTTACGGTTGACATTTGTATTGCAAATGTCGTGAACGTTTCATGGAAACGTGAAAACGTCACAGATAATCAGGTTGTTATGAAACGTAAGGCCACACTGACTTGATTAAATGGATGACATCCACGTACATGCGCATCAATTTTCGTCCTTTTCCAGAAGAACAAAATGTTAACGTACAAGGAAGCTGCATAATGAGAAGATATGCAAAAATACTGTGGTACGTCATGATGTTTTGGGGGTCCCCAGAAAGTGCGAAATAGAACGAAATGGAACGAAATGGAACGAGATGGAACGAAATGGAACGAAATGGATCGAAAAAAATTGGTGTTGGGGTGGCAGATAGCTTTTGACGTCAGAAAGAAGTGGTGTAGGTTTGGTCCCTCAAGCGACTTGTTCTGGAGCTGCAGGCGCATTTTTGTTGGGAAAATAGATCTAGATATAGCTCAGAGGTTATTGAAAATGAAGCTTCTCTCATCACGCGATAGACAACATCACCAGTCACGTGACAGGAGAACTCCGAGACGAGATCTGACTTACGAGGTTGAACAAGAGGCAGAGTCTCGAAAGCTCTCCAAAAGTAGCAAACGTTTCTGTTCTGTATAAGGGTTAACTACTTCTCCAAAGCTCTAAATATTTTCTTATCATTATTTGTAGTCAATCTGCTGGACCACTGTGGGCAGGTTGTGCTTTTGTGGTGTAGGGTTGGGTCCCCAAGCGACTTGCTCTGGAACTGCAGGGACACTTTATGGGACAAGATGAAAACAAGATATGCACAATTGCTCTAACTATTTCTCTGTTTGTTGTCAATCTGCTGGACTACTGTGGGCAGGTTGTGCTTTTGTGGTGTAAGTTTGGTCTCCCAAGCGACTTGCTCTGGAACTGCAGGGACATTTTATGGGACAAGATCAAAACAAGATATTCACCATTGCTCTAACTATTTCTCTGTTGTCAATCTGTTCGAATGGGCAGGTTGTGTTTTTGTGGTGTAGGTTTGGGTCCCCAAGAGACTTGCTCCGGAACTGCAGGGACATTTTATGGGACAAGATGAAAACAAGATATTCACAATTGCTCTAACTATTTCTCTGTTGTCAATCTGCTCGAATGGGCAGGTTGTGCTTTTCTGGTGTAGGTTTGGGTCCCCGAGCGACTTGCCCTGGAACTGCAGGGACATTTATGGGACAAGATGAAAACAAGATATTCACAATTGCTCTAACTATTTCTCTGTTTGTTGTCAACCTGCTGGACCACTGTGGGCAGGTTGTGCTTTTGTGGTGTAGGGTTGGGTCCCCAAGCGACTTGCCCTGGAACTGCAGGGACATTTATGGGACAAGATGAAAACAAGATATTCACAATTGCTCTAACTATTTCTCTGTTTGTTGTCAACCTGCTGGACCACTGTGGGCAGGTTGTGCTTTTGTGGTGTAGGGTTGGGTCCCCAAGCGACTTGCCCTGGAACTGCAGGGACATTTATGGGACAAGATGAAAACAAGATATTCACAATTGCTCTAACTATCTCTCTGTTTGTTGTCAACCTGCTGGACCACTGTGGGCAGGTTGTGCTTTTGTGGTGTAGGTTTGGGTCTCCAAGCGACTTGTTTTGGAACTGCAGGGACATTTTTGTTCAGACAAGATAAAACGAGAGATTCACAATTATATTATAGCTTTCAATATCTCTCTGTTTGTACTTTGCAGTGAATCTGCTTGCCCACTGTGAACAGGTTGTACCCCTAGGGAGTACCGGACACATAAAATGAGACTGCAGGGGCATTTTTGTTGGGCTAAGATCCAACCAGATATTTACAATAGCTCTAAACATACTTCTCCGAAGCTATATCAAATATTTTTCTGTTTGCAGTTAATCTGCTGGACCCCTGTGGGTAAGTTAGACTTTTGTGTTGTAGGTTTGGTCCACCAAGCGACAAGAACTGCAGGGACATTTTGTGGGGGGATCGATATATAAAACAAGATATCTACAATTGCTCTTAATATTTCTCTGTTTGTAGTGAATCTGCTGGACCACTGTGGGCAGGTTGTACCGCTGGGAAAAACCGGACACATCAAATGGGACGGCTCAACTGACCAGTCCGACTGCGTGGTCATTCTTCGCGCGGAGCCTGACCAGAAGGTTGTCCTCCAGTTCCTCGCCATGGACATCCGTCAGCCCAACATCAACGACTCCAAAGGTTTGTCATAGTTGCTTAAAGGCACCCAGAGCATTTTATGAGACTTGAAAACTGGAAATCTTTATGAAATTGACATTTAATGCCACTGTTTACCACATTTGCGTGCGAATTTTTCATCAAAAGTGCTCAAAAGCGATACAAAAATAAGCTACATGGTGATCTTTTAGTTTCATGCGCCTAGTGTAAATAGACCGATACCATAGCCCCGCCCACCTCCGTCAAAACGTAGAAATTTAAAATTAGAACATAAGATGCAAATATTTGACGGACATGCAGTCACTCTCTCATTGGTCGAACCGCTAATTGTGATGGACAGTCAGGATCAGTCTATTGGAGTCTTTAAAGGCATTCAGAGCATTTTATAGGGCTTGAAACTTGAATAAAAATAATCCAATTTCTAAGCATTACACATAGTAAGTAATATACAATAACATATCGGCATTAAAGGAGCAAAGATACGCTGTCGTTGTGTGGTGAGAACTGAAAGAAAATCTAAGCCCTAAAAGACTGATCCTGACTGTCCATCACAATTAGCGGTTCGACCAATGAGAGAGTGACTGCATGTCTGTCAAATATTTGCATTTTCATGTTTTAATTTTGCATTTCTACGTTTTGACGGAGGTGGGCGGGGCTATGGTATCGGTCTACTTACACTAGGCGCGTAAAACTAAAAGATCACCATGTAGCTTATTTTTGTCCCGTTGTTTACACAATGAAGGTAGCTTGAATGTATGTATAATCTTTTTATCTACTGTATACTACCTCACAATTCAGCCCTCCAATACGGTTGTCAGGAGGTATGCAAGTTTTATTGTTTGTTCAAATGATCAATAAACCTGTCTACCTGTGGCGTCACGGTGGCGCAGTGGCAGGGTGTTTGGAACCAGGACCCAGAGGTACTGAGTTCGAATCCGGGGTTCCCTGATTTGTCCCGTTGACGTTATGTCCTTAGGAAAGGCACTTTACACGACTTTCCTCACTTCACTCAGGTGTGAATGAGTACCTAGCTAAATGCAGGTCCCGTTGAGGAGAGCCACACCTCGAGGACGTTAAAGAACCAACCGCACTTATCGAAAAGAGTAGGGGTCCTTCCCGGTGTGAGTGGTTCAAAACCGACAGTCCTATGGCCACACATGGGGTAATTGTCGTATTGAGGTCACCTGCTCGCCGAATGGCAGCCGCTCCAGACCCTTGCAATTTAGCCCCGCCAACTGTGCGCCCTCGCAATTCAGCCCCTGGCTGCGAAGAGAGAGTAGTCGGCCTACCCAATAATAACAATAAAAAATAATACCTAACCTGATGAAATTATTCACGATCCCAAAGGTTGCACCACCAACAGGCTGGCCATCTATAACGGCATCTACGGAGACTTCCTCGCCACCTACGACCGGGAGGTCTGCAGCATGTCCAGGGACTTCATCTCCGCCAAAAGCAACATATCTCTGCACCTGACCACCAACTCGTCCGGACATGGCAGCTTTGACATCATGTTCACCACCTACTACTTCAGCCCATCCGGTGAGATAGAAATTAAATTCTTTATTATCTCCATGAAATTTCATGGAGGTATTATTTATAAGAAGCGTTTTTGTGTCTCTTTGTGTGCTGTTGGTGAACAAGAATATTGCCATCACAAAAATTTGACTCACCCAAATTTTCGGCTGATCAGCTCCTGTGTTTGTCAAGGAATGCAGTGAACATGTCATGTCAGTGCAAATTGAACCTAGTGTGACATAATAACTTGGCATAACATGATAGATTCACTTTGCACCGATAGCAACCCTTCATTATGCACGGATGAAGACGACAGACAGGTCGTTTAAACGTCTGTAGAATAACTGGAAAGTTTATTGCTAATTCCTGCTCGTAGGCTTATTGAAAGTGCATGTACATGTAACACAGAGTGGACGGACATACAATGATAGCAATATAACATATGACTACTCTAGTCTTAGCTACTGACACTAAGTTCTAGCTTATTCGGTTCGGCTCCTTTTTTTTTCCGAGACAGTGGGAGACGATTGATCCCACTTTTTCTGTAATATGTGGGTTTTGTGATGTTAAGATAAGAGTTGTTTTCTTTTCGTCTGAAAACGTGGAGAAATTAGGATGAAAAATGGTGGCCTCTTTTAACAGCTCATTTCCTTAGTGGTCGTAGAATGGGCAACGTGACATAAAATGTGTTTCGTCTTTCACCTTGTTTGACATGCAGTATTTTCAAGTTCTTTCGCACACAGGTAAGTTGTTGTAATAATAAAATAGGGTTGTGTAACGAAGAAAACTATGTTCAAATGAAACGCATCCTTGCTACAGGTCACTGTCCACCTGGGGACCTCTTTAAGTGTTCAAACGACCGCTGCATCGACTCCAGCCTGACGTGTGACGGCGTGTACAACTGCGGCAGTGACGACCAAAGCGACGAGTCTCCCTACCCAAACGAGGGGCGGTGCCCTATACCCGGTAAGGCTATGTGTAAGGAATAGCAGAGAGAGGTTCTCCGATGGAAAGTAAAGGCAGACTCCAGTTGTTGCCGTGGCCGAGAAACGATCTTTATTTCACACTCACATGTTCTCTCCTCTCTACTCCTCAAGTCGGTCTTCCTTGTCTAACATACTGTGTTCCTAACTTTATACGTTCTCAACATCTTCAAGATTAGTCACAAAGGATGTGGTAAAGGAGTAACAGTCTTAGGGGCAATGGAGAGCCTAGTGCCGTCTTACACAGCCTTGTACAGGATTAGTCAAACACACGTGTCATGCACCGAGTACATTTCTCTGAAAGCTAGGGGAGTCCTCGACTTACACACACCTTTCAATATGCGCTATATCACATAAGGTCACATTTGCAATCCGGGGCCCGTCCGGGCAGTCTTGGAGAACGAAAAGTATGGTATGAAAGACAAGAAAAAGCGCAATACGTAGCACACATTATTCAAGAACATAGCTTGTGCACATTTATTGATATACATTTTAGTATTTCGCTTCCGCAAACAGTCCGGTCGGGCCCCGCTTAATGCTGTGGTCGCCTTTGCACCGATGCCCTTAGGGGGTGAAGCTCCGGCCGGGCTCTGAAGTCATACATTTTTTGTTCAACCTGTCGTGTACAACTGCAACAGTGATTACCAAAGCGATGAGTCACCCTACCCTAAAAAACTTCTAAATTTCATACAGCAACCAAGCGCTACTTTCACCTGATTTTTTTGTTTTCCTTGTTTTCCCTTGGTATTTGATTATTGTTTATTTGAACCTTTGTTTATTCATGATAAGCTAAAATCGGCATGCAGGCCGCTTTTCATTGAGGTCATGAGGGAAGAGGTAAGGGTCAGATACAATATAACAGGGATACACAGTCATTTGAGTCCTAATAACTCTATCAACATATATCATTACATTTCTATGGTACAACAATATACAATTTCTACAACATACAACATAAAGTAGGGCGAAAGCTGGTTCATGGTCCGTGTCCGTTCGTATTAGTATTTGATTATTAACATTTTGTTTAATTTTTTATCTATTTCTTCACAATTTTGCTAATTATGATTAGCATTGATCATATCAGCGTACCTTATTATGTTTAATACCTATAATTCATTTTGCATTTACTCTTAGCTGTTCATCTATTAGGATTTAGGATATTAGTTCAACTTATTTTCTATCGTTAATTTTGTTAAGATTTTTGAGTTATGCACAATTTATGATATGATTCCTATTGTTGAGTTTCGAGGGGAGGCCCACGAAAAGCCACCTAGCCTTCTGCCCCCCCTCCTGCATATTTTTTTGCCCTGTATTTCTTTGTTTTAAAATACGAGTACATATGCGAAACAATAAATAAGTAAATAAATAAATAGATAAACAAACAAATAAATACCCAAACGAGGGGAGGTGTCCCGTGCCTATGGCCATGGTCACATTTGCACTAGCTCTATAGTCTCCCTATGGGGGTATGGATCGAATAATTAGCCAGTAGAGTCAGTCCACGGTAAGATTAATAATAATGATAATAACATTTATTGTACATTCAGGCCCTATCGGGCTAAGTACAGGCATACAGATACAAAATACATGGTAACACTCATATAATGACACTGACACTAATTTCTAATACTAATGTAAAACAATGGTTTTAGATTAGTCCTTTCCATTCTACTGACTTGAGATAATTCTATTCCTTAATCCTATTGGTAAACTAATTTCTAAGAAGATGTAAATGTATTGATGATGTTGGGATGTTAGAAACTGCAGTGATTGTAATGAATTGAGAAAATGCATATTCACAATGGCATTTGTACGCAGGTTAAAATCTGTTTGTACCAATGTATTTACATAGAATTTGTATTACATTTTAGTCGTAAAACACCCTGGTTAAGTCCCTCAGCCGTTGTCGTGTCAATAAAGTATTATTATTACATAGCCAGATGGCGTCAACCAATCAGAAGCCTCCATTGCCCATGTGTTATGACGCCATAACACACCCGTGATCATCATTCCTCCCATTGTGAAGAGGGGGGTATCTTTTTGTTAACATTCGTATAATGTTTATTTGTTCCCAAAAATGTTTACTATCGTAGAATAAATGACATCTTTTGTAAGCATATGAAAAAATAGAATAAGCCATTTCAATACAAGTCAAATCTAAACGGGTGGAACTGTAAGTGGAGCCGCCCACAGCATTGTCAGAAGGACACCCAACAGGAAGGAATGATGATTATAGATAGTAGATTTGAAACAGATTTGACATGCCAATATTGCAATGTTATTAAATATTATCTGTGGAAATGTTCGTTTTCAACATGAAATCTATCATCTTCTGTCCAAAAAGGACAAATGTAAATTCTGAAATGCATTCTTAATAGTATAAGGAATTCATGCACCATACAGGAATTGTCTGCTCTTATATGGGTCGGTTTGGATAGGCTATATGATAATAACGTTAATGACCCGCCTCTTCCTCGGTGTATATGGTGTCATAACGCCTGGCCATGTGCTAAAAGCACCTCATAAAACCACAGAGTGAGCGAAAGAGGCGGGTCATTAACCCTTAATTCGCCTTTTTTGTGGGCGCTAGGTTTATCCTAGTTATAAAACGCACGAATAAAATTGTGGCGGCAAATCCCATTTATTTGACGCCTGTGGTTATACTACTATCAATATCATGCCTTCCTTCTTTGATGTTTTCAAACTTAATTTCTACCATAGGCGCAGAACGTTTGTTATCAGATCATGATCATAGTGTTGTCTGATCGACAAAAGTATCTTTGATCTTATAGGTCGCGCTGGCATGCATATTCTTTCACTTTGCCCATCTCGCATGTGATATGCAGTCATGTTTACCGGAGATCTACCTATGGCTATGGATGCCTCGGCTCGACGGCCAAGTAGGAATTCTAAAGATGCTCTTTTCTTCTTCTTCTTCTCCTTCTTCTTCTTCTTCTCCTTTATACTATCCATCTCCTTCTTTTTCTCCTTCTCCTTCTTCTTCTCCTTCTCTTCTCCTTCTTCTTCTTCTTCTTCTTCTTCTTCTTCTCCTTCCTCTTCATCTTCTTCTTATTTCTATTCTTCTTCTTCTTCTTTTTCTTCTTCTTCTTCTTCTTCTTCTTCTTCTTGTTTTTATTCTTCTTCAGCAATTTCTTTTTATTCTTCTTCAATTATTTTGTCCCTTAGTCCAACTATTTGACCGTTGGGGCATCACAAAAGATCTGGCAACCAGTTTTCTCCTGGTTTTCCTGGTATTTCATTCAGGGTCATACTTCTCCATTCTGTGATATTATCCCACCATATTTTCCGTTGATACAAATACTAATGCACCTTACAAACTATCTTAAATCTTAGGGTATAGCGTCGGAGAATGATGTTATTATCGTACAGAATAACAGTACTGCAATCGTCTGCTGTAACAGCGCATGAAGTCTGTCTAGGCCTGGGACTGGCCCCTTGCTCCTCTTTGTGAGGTTTCTCCATATTTTCCGGTCCCCAACAATAGCTGTTGGTACTCTCCAAGCAGAGGAGGGGTTTCGGCTGGTTTTTGACGTGTTTTTAGGCGTTTTTGTCGGGCTTTCTTTGTTTGTTTGTTTTGGGTTGGCTATACAAAAAAAGATGACAAAGTAGAAAGCCCGACAAAAACGCCTGAAATACGTCAAAAACCAGCCGAAACCCCTCCTCTGCTTGGAGAGTAAGCTTTTGCTGCCTTATATTGGGATGCATGTGATGAAAATGTAATGCATTTTCACAGGAGTTTTTCATACAAAGAATCGACGGTTTTAATTCAATGCTTTTCTTCTTAATGTTATTCCTTCCAGGGGTTCTGACTTTTGCTGAGATCATGGGGATCGCTGTCGGCAGCTTCGGTCTCCTGGCTCTCGGCGCGATCTGCTGCTACGTGTTCGTCTTCAAGGTACGCCAAAAATAGTTCCTCAAGCAACTGGATAAATTTTGAAACAGTCAAACGTTTAAGACAGCATTCGCTATCGTTGCTAAAGGTTAGACATCCAGGTAATAAGATACGCCAAAAATAGTTACTCAAGCAACTGGATAAAATTATGAAACAGTCACCCGCTATCTTTCATCAGTGAAAAACCTGGTATAAAAGTGAAGACAATTTAAGGAGCTCAGGGTTTAGGAGCTAAATAAATGTTTTCGTCGGGGGTAGGGGTAGTCGGTATAACCCAACCTTCAGCTGTGCGGGGCTGTAATGGCTGACCGGTTACGGGCGGCTGCTATGAGCGCGATTAAATCAGGCTATGAGTGGGGGTGGGGGGTGGTGGAGTAGCGCGTTATCCCAAGTGCCTGAAAGCTCGACGCGTAGACCTCCTTTCCTGTTGAGGGTGGGGTTGTACATTTTATCTTATATATTGCTTTGTCTTCAAGGGTTGCGGACAGACCCGACCGTCTCGCTTCAACCGCCGGTCCCGCAGGAGACCGAACCGGCCCAGCCAGGGAGACATCGCCATGACGCCGCTCACGAGCCTGCAGGAGATGCGCCACAAGGTAATAGTTACAGGTTTGCGCTAGCAAAACCATTGTTGGATCCGTTGGCATGTGTGGTGGCCGCCATCATGATTTTGTGACGTCGCATTTCATTGGGAGGGGTGTTTTTTTTGGGTCGCTAGCATTCTCTCTATTTTCAACAAACCGGCACACAACTATCACACATTCAACTCAAATAGAAAGAAAAATTTAATACCAATTCACCTGATAAAAAGACCCCGTAATCGCTTAACTAACATAGCAAGCCCGAAGTATATGTAGCACAAAAACTTAACTCTAGTTTTTTTTTTAAATTCTATTGCAACATCCAAAAACAACATATAGTGATCACGTGCTCTGTTCTTCTTAATGTTTCATTTGGTGCTTTGCCGGTCTTCTCTCTGATATCACCATATCTTTGCCGTTGCATTCCCTTCTTTTTTTCTCCCTGGACAGTTATTACCTTCAGTTATTTCACGAATGAAAACACAAGACTGTATAATAAGGCAGTGTAACAACTTACTACATATAGGTCTTGAACCAAAGTCGTTGTTTTTATCCTAATCATTTTCGCCTAATGCCTTCTGTGTATTGTGCTTGTTTTTTGTACATAATTTTAGGTTATACGACAATAATGTGTAACAAAAAACTGTATTTTAATTCAGGTCAGAAATGTAGTGCAATCCTTACAATTATGTATGTTCGCATTTCGTAAGCAACGAATTAGGTAAGATAAACCAATTTTTATGTCTATTCTACTTTATGTCCAATATTGAAAAATTCATTTTTCTTATGCGTTTTGACCATACTGCATTCAACAAATTCATCTCAACCTATATCTGTAGCATCACCAAAAGACTAAAAGAAGCCGAACCAATGCATTAGAGTAGTCTTTGAACTTTAGATTAGTATTAGAAGTCCTGTTACTGGCATTATACATATCTGACCACGAAAGAGACAAACTATTTAATCTAGTCAGCAAAATTGTTCCCAGCTTGGAATGTCGCACAAAAAACTGTCTTTCTGTTAACACCGGTCAATGCATATATCTCCCGAAACGTAGGGAATTT